>NW_027273859.1:18810000-19172500 GCF_046630095.1 Trachinotus anak | reverse complement strand
ATATTTGCATGGTATACGGCCTCCGGCACACAAGACTACAGTAAGCACAAGGTGAGAGACTGTTTACCAAAACATGCCACTCAACTGTCACGTTATCTTGCCCTCGACGATGACTGAGTTCTCTATTATGGGCAAACGAGCAATTTCCAGTCATTTTTACAAAGTCACTTGCCTTGCTAAAGTCTCCCTTGAGAGTCATACTTTATGCTTTGGAAATATTTAAACCATAATAATGAAGCACCAAGTGGGAAAAACCCTCCACGTCAGCCTTGTTTATATCTGGTTTCATTTGATAATGAGCTACTATAAATAAGGGAAGCTCATTTAGGCTGTTAATCTGTCATGACTACAAGATTAGCACCGGAGCTAACCACCTTTGAATAATGCGTGAACGCTGGAACAAGGGGTGTTTTTGCTGTTGTCCTCATTCTGCCGACATCACATGAAGTAAGCCTTACTTCCTAGTCTCTCATGACTGGTTTGCATGACGTAAAATACATATCAATGTTGTGATGTCATGCTTGCCTATGAGCCCTTTGATTGCTTATATTCACAAACACTAAAATGAAGAAACAAATTCAGGGTTTGTGGTAATGACCAGGCCCTACACACCAATATTCCACTCATGCAGGGATTTTCACTTAGGTTTCCTAATTACACCTCTTCTCAGGACTGAATGGGCATGTACAAAGTGTGTTTGACTGATAGCTGCTTCCTGTTCCTGTTTAGTTGCAACTGTTGGGGCAGGACAACTTTTTTTTTTTACATATATATATATATATATATATATATATATATATATATATATATATATATAGTAAATGTAAAAAAAAAATAGATCTATTTCACAGTGGACATTTGATTTGTCATAGCAGGAAAAACATTACGATGGCCAAATTCCATTAAAGCACAACAGGGCCCTGGAACTGAGAAAGCTAAATTTGATGCAGCCATCATTAATGTAATTTAAGTTTATAAAGCGTGATGAAAGGACACACAGACAAAGAGGAACAGACAGACAGGCAGTGACAGTGGTGCTGCAGCTGAGACAACAGAGTGGCCTCTGCTGGGGGTCATTTGTCAGGTCATTAGGTTTCCCAGTTAATGAAATAAAAGAACAATAAAGAATCTCTCTGTACTGTCCAACACAGAAAGTGGTTGTTTCAGTGTGGAGTGTCCTCTTTCACCCACCACTTCCCACCCTACACACACATGAATACACTACCCACCCCACACACACACACACACACACACACACACACACACACACACGCACACACAGTAGCACTCTTTTTCTCTGTCTCTGCCTTTCTTTTGCACACATACACATGCACACACACACACACATACACATACACACACACACACACACAGAACTGACAGTCTTTAGGTGGGCAAGGGTGGGATTTTCACACGCCTCGCTCCCCAGAGCCCATTCAGTACAGTACACAGCATGGCAGCAGGACATACACACAAAGCCTGGGATTGTGTGCACCCAGTGGGCCACTCACTGAACTAGAATGACAGAAACACACTGAAGCACGGATGCAGATACATACACAGACTCACTACAGACATGCATGAACACACACACACATATACACACACATACGCTTTGCATTCAGAGCCTTATTTCTGAGAAGCACAGGCCTGCAGAGCTGACTGCAGCCCACAAACACATGAATGGAGTGAATATCTGATTAACTAAATTCTCAACTAACTGACTGGTTTATTAGAAAAACTAAATTACTAAGTACTTAGAGGCTGAATAATCTCACTACAGTAAACTCACAATCTCACTCTTTGAAGGTTCATAAGAGTCTTCTGAGTTGGACTCAGTCAGTATATTTTGTTGTAAATAGAACTATTACTGCATAATTGTTACTTTGATCAAACTGCAATCATGTTTTTGCAAAGTTAAATGCAATTTGATGCCAATTCCTGTGTTTCACTTTGATGGTCCTCCTGCAGTGTTATATTTAAATCCTGAGACATTTTAAGCAGTTAATTCATAAATAATAGCTTAAACCACTGTGGACCTTACAGAAATAAATGTTTGAAAGCAACTTACTGTCCTTTTGATAAAAAATTCTGTCTTATTTTATTAAGCATAGTAGTGATAAAAACTCTCTGATTGTATCTCTCAGGACTGAAAGGAATGTGGACAGTGGATAAAGGGTCCATGAAGGCAAATGAGGTACAGTTAATCATTAATTATTCTAAATCAGTTTTTAAGAGTGTTATGTGCTATATTTCCTTTTACTATGTGCCCACACTGCACTTTTAAATGTTTGATTTGTGTGGCTTGTTGTAGCACCAGGCTTCTTCTTTTTTCAATCCAAGTACACCCAAGGTCTCTCTCTTTCTCATTCTCTCCCTGTCCTCCTCGTTTTTCTTTCAAGTACTAAGTCAGCCAGGGCCAGTAGTTAAGTCTTATAGCAGACAGCCTTTGTAGTATGTCTGCTCTCTTCTGCCCTCACTGTACATGTAGGTGCACAGCTACACAGTCAGCGCTCACACCTCCAATAAAGGTTGAAGACTTTTGAAGTTTTTGTTTTTGCTGGAAGCAAAAGTGTGATTGCAAATCAGAAAAGTTAGAGTTAGACCAAATACTCTATATGGTCAAAATTAATTCTAACAAAAAAACCTGTATTTACAAATGTATAGATTGAATCTAGTAAATACAGTACATAAAAGAGTGTAATACATAACGTTTAGTCCGACAGTAACAGTTTCTTTGAGTGCTATGTTAGCAACACATTAGCCTCAAACAGCTAGCATAATGGCTAGCTTGGTTAGTGCTAAACTGAATGGTTAATCATTCATTCTGCTCATTCATTCATCATAAACAGCAAGTGTACCAAAGAGTAAGCATGTCCTGGTTTCACTCGCCTCTCTCTCTCTCTCTCTCTCTCTCTCTCTCTCTCTCTCTCTCTCTCTCTCTCTCTCTCTCTCTCTCTCTCTCTCTCTCTCTCTCTCTCTCTCTCTCTCTCTCTCTCTCTCTCTCTCTTTTTCCTGGATTTCCGGAGTGATGACAGTAAGATGACAAATACATTTTATGGCTATGCTAACACAAAATTGTCATTACAAATAAAACATTATTTATTTACATTTAATAATGGTGTGTAGAAACAGCTGTATGGCTTTTCTTTTCTCTCTCTCTTGCTCTCTCTCTCTCATTGTCGAAAAGTTGAATTTACGACCTTAAACAACAGCAGGTGAAGAAACTGGACTAAGTGAGATGTTCTGTCTGTCGTTCTCCTCCGCTCCATTTAATCACAGCACGGCACCTTCACACAACAAGCAGCGCTGCAGTGACAATCAGCTGGTCGCAGTGTGTGTGTGTGTGTGTGTGTGTGTGTGTGTGTGTGTGTGTGTGTGTGTGTGTGTGCGCAATGTTGCAAGTATATGGCAAGGAAATTTTTACTTAGTATTCATTTAATACTACAAATAATGATGATGATGATAATGATTTAATACATTCATGGGAAAACAAGCCTAAGCATAAGCCATTGGCGATCGCTCTGATGATTGTTGATCACCGAGATCTTTGTCCATCCTCACAACCGTAATAAAAAGTAAATTTTGATTGTTTGAACAAAAAGCTGGCACCTAACAATGAGTCCTCTGAGAAATCAGATCAAGGCGGGTTTTCTACATTTCTGTCTAATCCCTAAATTGATGTTTAACCTTTTTTTTAAATGAGTCAAAGATGTGGCTTGTGGTTACAAATGGTCAATATGCATGTGACACAGAGATAAATACGAGCTAAGAGAGACATTTGTCAGCCATTCATGGCTATGGGTTTCCACTGGTCTAAAGAAAAAGGCAAACTAGGGAAACCACCAAAGTCAACAGAAAAAAATATTCTCATTGCCTCCACACTTGGGCTCTTGAATATATTGTTATTCTGGGTGAGTGTCAAGCTACAATTTGGGATAAATCTGGCTTACATCTTGCAGGGTGCGTGCACTGATGGTGCTTCAGAGGCAGCATGGTACCATCTGTGCTCCTCAGCAGCCTCTGCGAGCTAAGTGACGATGACTGGGACTACCGCACCACCGCCACATCCTCTGTCCCAGGCTCTGACTGCTTAGCAGCCCCAACTTTAATCAAAAACACTTCTATGCAAGCATGGAACACAAAAACCCACATGCACGCACACAACCAAGTTTTATGGGCACTGGAGTGCTTTTTGTGGTGCCAGCGACACTACTGAACTTCTATGACAAATGCTCTATGACCAATTCCTCTCCTCCCACACTATACCCCGCTCCCCTGAAATTCTCCCTGCTGAGGTAGAGCCACATTATTATTCAACCACATGGGAATCTCTCCCTCCCTCCCCGGGGGAAAATATGACAGCTCTTCAACCCTTCCATCCTTCTCTCCCCCTTCTGTGGTCAGTGTTGAATAGAAAGAGAGCCTGGTTCTGATCAGCCCTTTGGTCGGCACGTCTGCAATGCGTCATCTGCTATATGCTGCGGTTACTGGTTTCTCCATGGCCTTTCAGTCTATAAGCCTAAACCAATAAGCGAGCAATAAGCGCTTCTTCTCATTGATTTGAAACGTTGCCACTGCCTCATATAAATGAAGTATTCCTGGTGCCTAAAGATTATTACAGGAATCAATAATTCAAGCTTTTGGCCATGAGCAGTTCACCTTTAAAAAAAGGTGCTGTGTCAGTTGGATGATTTGCCTGGTCATTTTCTCTACTAACTATACTTATATCCAACGTCATGTACCAGCCAGCATCGCCCAAAGTTGAGCCAAAGGCCTCGAGAAGACACTGACACACAGCATCTCTCAGATGCTTGATGTTTCACATGAAAAATTTCCCAAACCATTGTATATATAATACAGAAATTTTAGACTTTCTATTGCAACGCTTTCTGTGCCTGAAACATACAAAAAACTTTAGGAAAATACATCTTTTGAAGCTCAGTGCACGATGCAAGATGGATAACCACTCATAATAAAAGGAAATACATGGAGGAGTTTTCATGGTTTTCTGATTAAACCTCTCCATATGGGGTGGAGGAAGGAAGCAGTGCAAGCCATTAAGCTTTGCCTACATCAAACCAGTCTCCCAACCATCTAAGCTTGACAATCTTAATCTGACAAACTGGCGTGGTTCATGACTATTTCATTGATGTATGAACTTGAAAAGTTGTAACAAAACCCTCCAGAGGGTCTTTAAATCCAAGCACACCGTTAAAGACTCATCTGAGACAAGGCTCAGACATCTTTTCATCATCGTAAGAGGAATCCTGAGGTGTCATCCCCTGTAGTGAATCTGTGTTATGTGAGCAGCTGAGAGCAAGAAAAAAATAAATTTTGATACACCTCTCCCCCACATCCTTCCAAACCTCCCACTCATATTTCAAACACTTTCAACTCACCTTCACTTGTTTCTTCCAAAAATACTTTTAAGCTCCTACCATTCATGCTGTTTTATTACTCTGCTGCACGTGACTATAGGTTTCACAAAAAGAAGCTGTGCATTGGTGGGAAGTTGCTGTAGATAAGATAAGTCGGCTCAATGCCAGCTAAACATGAGGGTAACCTAATCTTTCAGCATCAGGTAGCATCTATGAAAGGTAAGGGAGATAACTACAGGAGAGGCTGTCGGACCTGACTACCTTCTTACTCAACAAAGTCACACACATAGACAAACTTGAATTTTGTACAAAAAATGAAATACAGGAGGGAAAAAAAAGACAAAGACAGAGCAAGGAGGAGGATGGGAAAAGATGTGAGACCAAACTGAGGGAGGGGGACAGATAGAGAAGCCTAAAGATGAGCATGAGAGTGAAGCAAGCGAGAGAAGTTAATCCATTCCATAGTCACCCACCACGCCACCCCTCACATATGGTCTGTGGGAGTGGCAGGGGCTGGGCTGGCCTAAATACATGCAAAATGAATGAAGCCATAATATCCTTTGATACAAGTCTTTGAAAGCTCCAAGCAGCATCTGTTCCTACTTTTAATCTGGTTAGGGTGTTTCTCTAAATACGGCCAAATATTATCATCATCAGCAGGCATTAGGGGAGCAGGGATGTGACACGATCAATGGGATGCACTAATTCAGATGAAAATGTCAATAATCCAAGTTAATTTGATTTCTCAGTGTATATGTTTAACTCCATAAGAGACTATGAGGAAAAAAAACATGATGTAAACACAATAATGTTGATTAATAATAACAAATGAACTGACTTAGGTGTATAGCTGAGAGAGCAAAGATTTAATACTTGGCTCACACTGTGTTCTCCAACAAACTGTCCTATGTGGCCTATTTAGCTCAACCAACATCCAGCAACTGAAAACGACCAGACCTCAAAGTATGTGAAGCCTCTCCCCGTGCTCGTCATTACCATGTTTGTTTATCTACTGCTTGCTCCCTCAGAGGAACACCCAGCCTTGTTAAGGAGGGAGAAGAAAGCTTTAAAAGTGGAAATAAGGCATACATTTCAGTCCGGTCCCAGGACGACGAGCAGTACTGAGCTATTTCCATAATGGTATCTTAATGGGAGCTAGCCGGCTGAGCGAGAGACACGTCGCCCTCATTAAGGCACCCGCTCAGGAACAGATTAGCGCTTCATTAACATACAGAGAGAAGCGGGGGAAATTACCACTCTCCATTTCACAGTCTGAAAGACAGGCAAAGACCAGAGTTAGAGATAAGTGGTGGGGAAAAGATGGACTCAATTTGGGGGAAGATAAAAATCTATGTACGGTATAAAATTTGCTATTACGGCATCCTGAATGTCTCTGACCATGAATCTGCAAGACAGTTACCTCTGTTTGGCTGTAGTCATATTTCTGTCATCCCATGTCAGTCCGTCTTTTATTCTCTCTGTTATCACCACCTCTGCCCCTCTTCTCCATTCCCACTGCCCTTTGCCTCTCAGAGAGAGAACCCTGACTGGGCTTTATTATCAGCTAGATTCGTAAGAAGAGAATGACAGTGGTTCCCCTGGCCTGTATCGGTCCCTTTTTTCTTATACCATAAGTCCCTGTACCTCATGCATCAACAAAACCAGGCTTCCCTCCTCCTAATCACTCTGATGCTAAAGGCGAAGGAGACCCAGCATGACAGCGTGCTGAACAATGAACCAGCTTCTAAAGAAGTGCTGGCAGGGCAGGTCATACTAAAGGTACAAATCCAAAAGTTTGTTTATAATAGACTCCTTAAACTATACCAAGAATTCAAATTAGAAAATGATGTGATGCTCATTTAACTTGGAAAAGATACCAGCTATAATGTGGTAGCTGAGGGATTCTCTCTGTACATTCAGATTCATAAGTCAAAGATCAAGAAGTTTAGCAAAAAAAAAAAAAAAAAAAAGATAAATTAGCATTTTGCAGCAAGGAATGAGGTTTTTTAATAAACATAACGTGGTCAAACAAAGCCTCTGAGAAAAACTGTGAGTTGGGCTTCTCAAGCTAATTCTCCAAATGGGTGTGGACATTGTGCACAACATACTCCTGTCCTGTTAGCCTGCCCTTCACCTCCTCACGTCCTAATCTTTAAGTCATAAATTCCCATGAAGTGCTTTTAACCTTTAGATTCATATTGGGTCTAATTAGTGAAACTACCTGCCATAAGAAAGCAGAAATATCCTGACCCTCACTCAAAAGACCTAAACTTGACTTAAAGAAGTGTCTAATTAGGAAAGCTACCTGCTAATAGACATTTGCATATGGGAGAGATGAACTTTTTAACCTCTAATTTTGTCTTGTGAAGTTTACAAACTTCTGTCCTGATGTTTCTGACCCTCACAAGACTATATATTTTAACCTTTCTAAGATGTTTAATTGGGGAGAGACCTGTCGTCACAGTCTACCCAATTAACGTTAGGGAGGTTTGAACTTGTCCTGTGTCTTCCTACTTATACCCTTATCCTGAATGATACTAATGCAAACTGTAACAAACTATTTGACCTTTGCTTAGGTCTAATTAGCAAAATGCCTTGCCATTGGAATCTGGCAAATAAAGAAAACCATGGGAAACCTATACATTGGCATTTCTTTCTTTCTTCCTCATCTCCCTGCTCTTATTAAATAATATATTTCCCACCTAGCCATATGTTGTCTTTCCTTCCTTCTGTCTAACTGTATCCCACTGACATCTCATCTTTCTCTTGAAGGGGAGCTGATTATCTAAAGGATGGCAGGGTTATTATCACCTACACAGTCTGAGCTGACTTTGGCCAGGGGGCACTCAGACTGAAGAATGTGCTCTAGACTAATGAGCTGTGCTTCATTCTATAAAGAAAAGGAATATGTGTCAAAGCTCTATGAACTTAAACTAACTTAAGCCACATTAACCTCACACAAGAGGATCTCTGGAGTCACAATTTCCCTTTTTTTCCCCCGAGAAGTGTACGTCCTGACACAGGTTTTACTCTAGTCTTACCTTAAGAGGAATGGTCAAACATATTTAAACATAAAACTCAAAGAGGTAAGTGTGTAGCTTTACTGGACTGAGATTAGTGATGACAGTGCATACGATATCATACTCAAAACTCTTGAATGTCTACATGCTACAGTGGCTTATCACTATCAAATTTCCTCTATAACTTGGCCTTAAGGAACTGTACCATCTACAATGACTGTTTAAGAACTAATCCACTAATAAAATAAATAATGTCCAAAAAAGAATAAAAAGAAAATAATAAAGAGAAAATATTTGGAAGTCTGCTGCAACCTTATATCCCTTTCAGTCATTAAAAATGTAATTATCATCAAATCACTAACATTATTACACAGCAAAAGAAGCCTGATTTTGCATTATTTATCTCTTCATCCAAATTTCACCTATTTTTTATTAAAAGATGTCAAAAACTAAATTAACATGGCTCACAGTCTTGACCTTTGCCACTTTAGATACAATTTTGAGCAGATTTGTAAAGGGAACCACTTATCTAATCAGTTAGTTCTTTGACACCAAAAATGTCAAACACAAAGCCACAAACTACACAGGATTAACACTTCAGGTAGGACTATGCTGCACTTTCTACTCACACATGAATGAATGAATGAACTACACCTCTCGTGCAGTACTGCTCTCCTCTCCCTAAACACCTGTACATTATGTCAGTATGGCTACAGATAGGATTAAATAATAAATGAACCACAGACACAGGACGTCTGGCAGTGAGAACACGGAATTACAGCATAATGAGCTGTGACCTGTGCTGTGAGCTTCAGTCACATGTGTAACAATCACCTCTTATTAGCCTGTCATATACCAAGGTGTCAGAGGCAGCCTGAGAGCTGTAAATTGAAGTGAAACCAAGAATTCACACTGACTCATGAACTTGTTGTGTAGTATTAAAGGAGCAGAAATTTTAGCATTGGTGAGTTATGTGGTGCTAGTGCTATTTCTTAACCAAAAAACAGTTTGTGCACCTGCCCAGTTGTGTCTCTTAAAGAATAGAATACATATACATACACACACACAGTGGAATCCAAAGGTCTGAGACTAACAGGATGACAATGCCATAGGGTACAAAGAGAGCCATGGGGTAAATTACCAAAGTGCTTGCTGAGATCTCATCAGGAAGACAGCAGACATTGGCTGACATTGTCATAGTCAGACTAAAGGTCGCAGCAAATTCCAAATAGGAATTATTTGGATAATCTACTCACTCCAAACTCAATAAAGTGCAGTACACTGGTTGGTGCAAAAAGTCCACACATTGTACTTGTCTAGATGCTGACTATAAATTGGAAAAGTACTGTGATGACCGATATTTCACAAATTCCTAAGAACAGGATGACAACAAAAATGCAGATTGTGAAACTGTAATTTTTAATTCGCTGTTTCTATATGAATTGAACAGATAACATGTTAACATTTTTAGAGGTGCTGGGAAGCAGATTTTTGGACTTTGGACAGAACCAGGCTAGCTGTTTCCATCAGATTCCAGTCTTTATGCTAAGCTAAGCTAACGTCTCATCATACTTAGTGTTGCTTCCAAACTCACTCCATACTATATATATATATTGCAGTATATTTACTGTCTGCCATTTCATTTGAGTGTGAATTCTGAGCGGGAAGATGTATTTTGTGTGTAAATGTAGCGTGTTTCTGTATTTGGTTGTGTTGTGAGTATTTACGCAGCTGTCATAGAATTGAATTTAACAAATTCCATTTCAGCCTTTAAGCCAAACTTGACAAGAAGTGCTCAGAAAAACAAATTTTTACATCTAATTGTTTTGCTTTGTTGTGACATAAATCATATTTGGAAAATGTTCCTCTTAATATGATGAGAGTGATTTCAACTATTTCAACCAGCTCCAGTGTAAAAATAATTTCCATCATTCAGACTACCTCACATAAAGAATAGGAGCTGCATTTTTCTCATATCAATAGGCACAGTATGAGAATGCTTCTAATGTAATGCATTCCTGAAATAAAATCCAACCTTGCACAATAACATCACAGACCTAACTCATCCTAGTGCAGTAGCCTAGATTCTTTTTCTCTCTTTCAACATCTCACAGAGGGAAAAAAACAGGTATGAAAGCTTTGATTATACTATATCCTTGAAGTGTGAAAAGTAAACGAAACCCAAGCAAAGAGAGAGAAAGAGAAAAAGGACGTGGAAAGGAAGCTTCAGGTGTCATTCAGATTCCACAGCTATCTTTAAGTCTTTCATGACCAAATCAAAACATACCCACTGTCTCTCTTCCTCATTGTCAAACCCTTTACTGCCTCTCCTCCTGCCCCGGCTCTTCCAACCATCCGTCAACTCATGTTTTTCTAACCTGAAAGCACCCACACGCTCATGCACAGATATATGAACGCACCAATACTGGCCCATCCATCTGGTGCTACATCCACATTCACACACAGTTCGCACGAATAAACACACGCCTGCATGCTCACACACGCACTCACACATACTAACACACAGCCACAGACAGACACAAATCAGCACCACCTTTAACCCTTCCTGTCTCCACACTCAAGTCACGATAGCCTCCAAGAAGTGAGAGACCAGCAGAAGCGTAGCCTCTGCCGAGCCTCCTGAAACGCTAGAGCTGTTTTTCAGCCACGCTTTCAGTATCTCAGGTCAAATATGCTCTCTGCTTAAGAAAGCTCATCATCTCAAAAACTTTGGAAAGGCCTGTGAAAGGTTTTCTCGATGTCTTAAGTTGAGCTTGTGTGCTCCCTCTCTCTCGCAAATGGATGACTTCTGTCGACTTACGTGCCTCACTGAAAATGCAATTCCAAGCTGAACTTCGCTGTGGGGGTGCGGCATGGTGTCATCCAACTTTAAAACTCTACTGTGTTACAGGTATGCGAACCAAACCCTCAGCCTAATGTCACGGACACCTAATTCAAATTCATGATGACTTTGTGAGTTTTATAACTGTTAGAGCAACACAAACTCTGGCAATACTAAAATATGCCTTGGTAACAAAGATGAACCCTTAAAAAGGTAGTGTGTGTGTGTGTAATTATACTTTATGAGAACCAGACTGAGTTTTAGACCTTATGATTGAGGACATTTCACCCTGTCCTCACAACTTTAAAGGGCTTTTTGAGGTTTAAGACTTGGTTTTAGGGTTTAGGTTAGAAATAGTGTTAATGTTGGGGTAAGGGGGTAGGGAATGTGTTATGTCAAAGACGGGTCCTCACAAAGACAGAAGTTTGTGTGTGTGTGTGTGTGTGTGTGTGTGTGTGTGTGTGTGTGTGTGTGTGCGCGCGCGCTTGTGTGCCTCCCTTTGAGGGCTTCTCCCATCTCTTCTGTGACTAAAAGGATTGTGGGGATTTTTGACGTAATGGCAGAGAGAGAAAACTGCCTCGTTGGGAGCAACTGCCAAAAGGCAGAGGAGGATTTTTATTTTTTTTAACATCGTCACCATCCTTACCCCATCTTCCTCATCTTCCTCTTCTTCTTGTGTTCTTCCTCATCCGCCTCCTCCTCACCACCCTATCTCTTCATTCTGCTCTCCACACTGATGCGTCTTTTTAGAAGCTTCAGAGTCGGGTGTCTTATCGAGGCTTCCCAGGTCTACGGGCGAGGTTGAGGAGAAGCTACTGTCAACCCCACTTTCTGCTATCAGCTCTGTGGCAGTCACAATGAGGCCGACATGCATACTCAAGCAAGCACATTCACACTGATACACATGGAAATAAATGCACATGCACACACACAGGCTTATCAATCCCAAACAAAAGTCTGGTGTAGACTAAAGTCATTTTCCTACAGAGCTTCGGTAGAAAGAGAAATTGTGCTTAATGGTCATAATTGTAAAAATGCTTCATGAAAACTGTCAGGAGGAGCCAGACCAGTAAATAGAGACTGGGTAAAGCTTACATCAAGCTGACACTTATTCAAATAAGATGCTGAACACATCTTTATCCTATCCAGGAAGTGAAAAGCAGTGCATGTAAACTGCTTTATTCCCCAGCAATTTTAAGAAATAAATGATGATACTGCTTTTTCTGCTATGCTCTCTTACACCAAAACATAGCTGTCTTCCCAAATGTGCTTTTGTTTCCACTGTTACAGAAGCAATAACAATATGTCTATCTACCACCAACTGTTCTACAACCATAAATCAGCTATCATCTGTCATTTCTCAGCCAACTGTCATGTTTTTTCACCCTGAGACATGAACGCTCACTGAAAAATTGAGATGCGTTTATTATTGTAGAGCAGTTAACCTAGAATGTGGAATGATGTCATCAGACAAAAAGAAAAAATATGTTCAAAAACAATCCTGTTCATCACATTTACGTACGATCTGAAACAGGACACAGAGAAAGAGAGGGAGAGCCAAGTCAAGAAAGAGGCGACATGAAAATACACGCAGACTGTCGTTCTTTGTCCATTGTTCTCTCAGGCTCTGCAGGTGTGAACAGCCGACTGGCAATGTGAACCACAAGCATTGTTTTAATGAGTGACCCAGGAATCACTTACTCCACGCTTTGAGATGACATGTCTTTGTTCTGTGCTGTTAAATTACATATTTTGCAAAACCAAAGTATTTTGTTTATGCGTCTATAGAGGGTGTGTGAGCTGGAATGAGGAAAAAGGTGGGTGCACTGTAGCATGACAGAGAAACACATTAATATGAAAAAAAAAATTAAAATTACTACACCCAAATGAGCTTGGGTTAGCAGAAGGCATTTAAAAGCGCAGTTTTTCCCTTATAACAGCCCCCTCAATTACATGACTCTGCAGAGGGCTTTTAATTTGAAACAACGGACAAATGGAGGTGTGAGGGGGAGAGAGGGAAAGAAGAGGAAAGGAAAGAGAAGAGAAAGGGGGGCGGTGTTCAGCTCAGTGGGTAGAGCACCCACCCCATGCGTTGAGGCTATAGTCCTCACTGCAGGCGGCCCCGGTTTGAATCCCGTGCCGGGCAGCCCTATCCTGCGTGTCATTCCCCCCTCTTTGCCTCCCCATTTCCTGTCTCTCTCAACTGCCCTATCCAATTAAGGCATGAAAAGGCCAAAAAAATAATATCAAAAAAAAAGAGAAAGCTAGCTTTAACTAGTTAACACTAAGTTAGATGGATTTTTATTACATATTGTCATTCACTCTGACCACCGACGTGCTACACACATGCTCAACTCAGGTACAACAAAACCCTTGTCACAAAGTCAGACTGGCCATTAGACATTGTAATGGTAATTTCAATTTCCTTGTGTTTCAACCATTTGAGATACCCTACCTTCTGCTTTCCCACCACGATATCAGATCCTTTTGTCTTTTAACCATTTGTGAATTGTGATGTCTAGACCTCTTAATTTCCCACCTAGATACAAAATCCTGCAGGATATCCCAAGTGTGAAACATCACCCCAGGGGGGGTGCCGGTCCCTGCAGCAGACAGGAAAGGTGCCAAAGGGCAACATGATCAAAGGCCCTTTTGATACACTCTTGTGGGGCGTTCCTCAGGTATAAATGTTTAGGTCTCCCCATACTCGGGGTCTTTCTTCATCCTGACCGCTCGCATGTTGATTGACCTTTTCTTTGCAAAGAAAATAAAAACCTTGTCGGCCGGCAGAAGTCTCTATTTCATTCCTCACCAACAGCAGAGAATTTCCACCACAACATAACGGGACAAATCCCATTGGGTCGCCACATCGACGAACTGTGAAAACATCCATAAAGTTTCTATCAGCCCTGTTATCTCAGTGTCACTTCCAGCCCTCTCTGTGTATCTGTCATTTGGGGTGTGCATGAGTGTGTGCAGCGTGTGGTCCGGATCTAGGGCTCACTTCACCGTGCTGTAGGTGTGCTGCCGGCACTGGTCAGTTGACTAATGTACATGAACTTGCCACTGTAGGAACAGTGGTTACATATCCTTTGAAATGGGCCACAACTTATCCGTGCACGCACGTGCACATCTGTTGTGCATGTCAGTGCTTAAACAAATTACAGACATCCCTAATGCGTCCCGCCGCTGTTGAACAACATCCTAGGGGGAACACCGAAGCGTAGAGACACGCCAGAAAGATTAGCCAGGATCATCTATCTATATCTTACTTGTTTCCTGGCTGAGAGAGTTTGTCACTAAAATCTCTTAATATGAAGAGACTTTAATTGAACCTTTACATTTTTAAGATGTGTGAAATCATCAGAGACTCCACAAGTCTTTCCACTTAAGGCTTTAAGTAATGTTAGATCTCTTGCTTCCCCTTGAGGAAATTCATCCCCTTCATTTGACCTAGCCAAGCTAATTAGAAGCAGCAGGCACTTACAGTGCTGCACCAAGTGACCAACCTCAACTCCCTGGTCAAGGGCAACAGCAGGAGTATTCCCCCAATACTTAACATTTTTGCGTGGAAGGAAAAATGGCACACCCAGAGAAAAACACTCAAATGTAGGGAGAGCAAAATCACTTTTACAAAATGTTATGCAGAACATAGAAGCTGAAGTTTTGTGAGGCTTGTCACACTTTCCTTTCTCTATTTGTCTTCCTTTTGCTCTTTATCCATCAAACAAGGTCTTGAGTCTTCTCTACATGCTTATTTTACAGCTTACAGATCACATTCAAGCTGGCATATGAAATAGCAGAGACTTTATAAAATACCCACGGTATCCAAAGTGAGAAAAATATTGCCTTGGTGAGTTGAAGCGTGCGACATTTAGCTCTGTGATTTTTTTTTTTTTTTTCATGGATTTTTTCTCACAGCTGTGAGCAAAGTTAAGTCCCAGCTGTTTTACACTGTGTGGAGTGCAGCTGTCCTGACATACACAACAGGATGGGATGGAAATCACCTGCAAGATGCATTTACTTACAATAGTCAGTGGGGATGTCTGTGTGAAAAGATGTGAAAAAGCACCAGTATCATATACATGTGGAATGTGTTCCAGAAAGAGTGAGTATGAGTATTTGCACACACACACACACACACACACACACACACACACACACACACACACACACACACACACACACACACACACACACAGATGCATATGTGTATGATGGGGCAAAAGCCTCTGAAACATCGAGGCAGAAGACGCCTACATAAACAAGTGGGTTCTGACACTTGTACTAGACTTAGAACAATGAGGATTATCTCTCTACACCCACCACCACTGGCATGTTCTGGCCTATCTGACAAGCTGTCATCTTCAGCATTGTTCTCTCTGTGCTTTTGCATAGTGACAAATGGTAGGAGCAAAACTGTTTGTGTAGGAGAATAGCACAGATTTAAGAAAAAATGTCGTACTGCAGTATAATCTTCGCCACTGGCGAGCATTTGAACAGCCGAGCTACAGCCATTTGTATGGAATCTACCTACACTGGTGTTTACTATATCAAATACGGAGCACTGTCAGATGTCTAAAATGGTAGTCCTTCATCATTCACATCAAATGCACAATGCTAATGCTGATGTTCAAAAGCAGGGCCAACAGCTACCACCCTTCTTAAAACATGAGTTGGTTGTCTTTAATACTACAGTGCCAGTTTTAGTTGGCTCTCAACAACCTATTATTCAAACTGAAAATGAATGCAACCTTCAATCTGTTGAACCACCACCAAGTCACAGCTGGGAGCAACTTGGAAGGCTTTTAAAGTTAGTTTAAAACATAGGGAGATATTCAGATCACTAGAGGGAATTATGGGACTATGGCTGTGTCTGTGTGTGTGTGTGTGTGTGTGTGCGTGTGCGTGTGCGTGTGCGTGTGCGTGTGCATGCATATGTGTGTGTGTGTGTGTGTGTGTGTGTGTTGCACATCTGTTTGCAAATGACGCTTGTAAAACATGAGAGTGCATGTATGTGTGTGCGTAGCATCATTAGAGGAAGGTCAGTGTGACACTTGCAACACTACTTCATAAATAATGTAAAACGATACAGGAATTAGACTTTGTAATTATACCTCTCCACGGCACTATGGGCACAGTTTGCATGTACGTATGTGCGTGCTTTGTGTGCATGTGTGTCTATGTGTGTGAGCATTTGTATAATCTCTAATTAGCTCCAAGAGAATAGCAGTGGCTATTAAAGTGTTGCATTAGTTAGAGCTGGGCGCAGTGCTCAAAATGCCTTAGTTCATTAGAATTTGTGCGTGTGTGTGTGTGTTTGTGTGAAAGAAAGTGAGACAATATTTAGAAATATGCATGCTCACAGGCTTATACTGTTTGTATGAATGAGCACCAGTGAATGGCTCCTGTTTATAAAGTGCACCTGGATGAGTGAGTGTACGTGAGTGTTGCACTTGTAATCATATTCATCCCTGTCAGGTCAGCCACAGTTTACACTGCCACTTTCAATCTAGCGGCTGTGACTTAGCCTCAAACAGCACATGGTATTTGGCCGCTCCTCTAATGACATTTAGCGCTGACCAATAGGGACCGCATGTCAGTCCAATTAGGAGAAACACTCCACTGTATGGCAAGCTGTTAGACAAACCCCGACTCCTCCCTGCAAATTTGGGGATGAATTATTGAAAAGGGCAAAGCCGAGCACCTTGATGAGGTTGGCACATTTGGCTGGCTGAATGGTCAAACTGACACAGCTTGAGGAAAGATGGAAAAGGCCACTGCTATCTCACCAGCTCAGAGTGTAACTGGTTCGATGGCTTTTTCTGGAAGCTGGGTCTTATCATGTGACCTGCCGCACATTCACCCCAAAGACGACCTACATGACAGAAGTTAACACAGTCAGAGTTAACATCAAAATTCCAACTGTTGTCCCCATGGCAGTAATTTATCAGACACAGAAATGGCAGATTAAGGTATTGGCCATATTCTGAATCCAAAATGTGAGACCACATGGCTCCCAGGAGTGAATAGCTCAGTGTCTTGTGCAGGAAATGCTTCAGGGTGGGCGACTATCTTCTGTGGAAGTCAGTAACATTTGCTCTCTTTAAATATCGAAGCAAATTAAAAAAGTTAAATAGCTCAAGAAGAAAGTGATATCTCAGCTGCTCAGTTAAGATGTAGTTTTAGTTGTATTTGTGTTTTAGCTGGTGTTAATGTAACTTCAATATGTTGGCAATACGAGAATGTTTCCACTAAACAATAAAACTGCAATATTATCTACTGTGTGGCCTTAGCAAGGTTACAATATGATTGACTTCCAATGACAAAGATACAAAGCAGAAGTAAAACTGTGGACGGCATATTACTGTAAATGCGAGAATGAATCCTTAGTGAATTTGCCGCTGTCTTTTGTTGACGATTCTTGGTTGATGTCACTTTTTGTGGTACTCTGAAAAAGCAGCAATGAATGCACTCAGATACACTATTGGTTTCACTCATGTATTTTCATCAAAGGATGTGGATTAAAAAATGTGCAAATAAATGAAGAAATTATGTAAAAATAAAGAACTCAGTGGCACAAAAGCAGAATGTGGTTTTTGATATTCTGAAATATTCCAGCAAAGTGAGGCCTGAAAACACAATATCTGACATGGAGGAAATGTCAGCTGGACCGTGTTAGGAGACCATCATAAAAGCACAGCCAATCAATTGTGCATTATGATGCTGAATAAATCCATTTCTTTTTCAATAGCAGTAGAAATTTGAGACTGTAGAGAAGACAAAACAAAACTGCACCATATCAAATCATTTGTTTGTCTCTTTTAATTATAGATATTTTCATACACAGCCACACCAAGAGCCATTGAGACATTTACTTAAATGTCTAAACCCAGCTGATTGAAATCTAATTTGCATTTTACTTTTTGTCATATTTCAAAAGCTTTCTTACAATTCACTTGACAGCTGAACGGAAACATAGCTACAGAGCCACCCAGATAACTAAACTGTTCAACACAGTTGTAGCTCCTGAATGTCTGCAGGAACTTCTTTCATGTGTGTGTGTGTGTGTGTTTGAGATATAAAGAGTGTGTTAGCCGTCCCCGAGTGTTGATTGAAGCTGCCGATGACAGAACAGTGGCACGGGGTTCTTATCTGTCGTGCTCCCCAGGCCCCTGACCCATCTAATTGGTTTTCAGTGTTTAAAAGACCAAGCCATCAAAGGCGCGGCTGTCAGTTTGACTGCTTTCACTTTTGGATTCAGCTCTCTCTATTATTCATAACAGACAAGAAAACTTTCTGAAATACACTCTCAAATATACAGACAAGAATCCAGACATGTACTTTCCCATCCAAGTGAATGGGAAAGTGGTCTCAGACTTTTGGGCCCCATTCTACACACGCACATATTCTACAGAGGACATATTCTTAGGTGGTCATGTATGCACACTTATGCATCCTGCAAATACACTCACGCATACACTGATGCAGGCAAGTCCACACATACACAGTCTGAATGCATTCAAAGAGAGGCAAGTCAGCCAGCACACCCCAACATAGCAAAGAGAATATATGACCAAAGGGGGTTGCATCTGTGTGTCTGCGTGTGTGTGAATTGGTGGATAAGTGTGTTTGAGAAAGGAAACGGGAGATGGACACTGTGTGTTTGCATGTGTATGCGTTTCAGAAAGAGACTTTAGATGTGTGCGGTTGTGTGCGTGCATGTGTGTGTGTTCAAAGCCTTCCTATCTTGGCTCTGCACAGACTCTGCAGAACTGTTCTGACAGTGCAGAAGTACAAACACTAATACAAGTTCTGTGGGAGTTTTTGCTCCAAACAATATGGAAAAGGCTCATGCTAGTGATCAAAGTTGGAGAATAACCCAAGGAAACATCACTGCATAATCCTAGCCATTAAAAATAGGCTCATAAATTCTTGTTACACTTTGTTGTGCACAAAAATAAATGTCAAACACATAATGGACTTGGAGGCTTAAATGTTAAAGTTAAACCACGCAAGTGTTTGACACGAAGCCTAAAACAAAAAAAGCAAATATGCTACAGAGATTTCAGTTGCCTCAAAACGACTTTTCCAGCTCCACAAATAGGCCAAACTTCAAGAACTCCTCACAGAGCTAAACAAACAACTTCCTGTTCAGCTTCTTTCAACGTCTGAAGAAATAACTGCAACCACAACAAACAAGAAGCCTCCATGCATGCATCTGCAGCCATCTCTCATCCCCCAAGCTTTGTTTTGACCAAACACATTTCTACAGCCCCACCTGGCTAACCTGGCTGCCCCTATCAGTCCAGCCTTACCATGAAGGCTACACATGACAACAAAGGGGATCGAGTGCGGCTTTGATACAGGGGGGTCTTGATGCAACAAAGCTATTGGCTTCAATCTGACCTTTTTTTTTTTTTTTTTTCTCGATGGGACTCCATCTCTACCAGACTGGCACAACTGGATAGAGCTGAAACCAGGAGAAAAACCTGGCTCCACCTATTTCCACCCACACTGATCATCTTCACGCTACAAAGACAGCACACAAACACTCTTTTACCCAGGCTATGTTTCCTCTTTAGGGTGCCAATCAAACATTTATAACTTGCTTTTGGACTTACAACTTAACAACATCTCTCTCCACCTGCCTGTCTGACTGCTTCCTTTCTTCTTTACAATATTCTGGAAAAAAGAATATGTGTTTTGTCAATATTGCACAGCAGCATCTCTTTCATTCTCCCTCTCTTTCCTACTGCGATAGTGATCCAAGTGATAAAGCCTGCCTCTATTATTAGCAGTGTAATAGAGGGCTGTGGTTGTGAGGATCTCACAAGGAGATGATAACAAAAGTGCTTACTCCTCCGTTCTTCCCGCGCTCCTATATCATTTAGAAAACAGTCGCAGTGCAGCAGCAGATCATGGTCGGCTAATGTCCTTAGAATATTGCTCCTGCCACAGTAAGCAACACTTACCATTACTCAATGTGTACGGACATTAAGAAGAACATCACTAAATTTAAGAATTTATCTGTTATTCCGTGCTGCTACCATTCTCAAATAAATATTTGTGATCATGCACAACAGCCAGATGCCAAATTAAGAAGAGAAATTAAGACAGAGTCAGGCCTGTCAGAGCTCTGGAGGCCCAGAGTTGCTCTCAGGATTCAGCTTCCTATTATGGACTTGTGGCTGCTTTGACTGAGATTTCTTACCTAGTGGGTTTTGGCAGTTCTCAACCACAAAATGTATCTGCATTCCCAGAAAATGCCCCTAGGTGCTTTTCCAAACACATTTATCATCTCCCCTAAATTATTATCTTTGGAGAAGCTCCAGATTTGACACCTGGTGACATCATGGAGTTGAGTCTAAGTTCACTGTGCTCAGACTTTGGGTGAGTTGGGAGTTGTTACTTGGTTTCCCAAATATAGACTGGACTATGTTTGACCAGAGGTGTCACACGCAAGAATAAACTGAGTAGAGACTCTGCTTAAAGGAAAACTCCACTTTATTACAACTTGGGGTTTTTCTTGTAGTTTTCACCCAGTTATGATAACAATGTGCTCAAAAACAAATAGCTAAGATCTGGGACCACAAAGACGTTGCTTCAGTAAACTGAGACAGGTGAAAGAAATACGAGAGTCAGACAATACAACAGTTCAGGTAGATTATTGAATACACTTTATTTGGAGGTAAAACCAGAGTAGGTGTATGTAAAATGTCTGTAAAAAACCAGGAGAGTTGTGCAAGACAGAAACTAGTTTATGTCAAAGTTTATCTGAGTTGTGTTTCCTGTAAAAAGTGATGGATATCTATTACAGACAGTTGGAGAAATTATGTTATCACTAACTTTTGTTCACTTTCAGATAAGTTTAGTTTACATGGGAGTTTATTCAAAACCTGTCTGATCATGTGACTCCTAATGCTCCTTGCCCCGCCTGTCTTATTTTCATCAATGTTGTCACACTCCCAGCTCTCAGCAGTTCACATGGAGAGTACAATGTTATCATCAATGACAGGAATGATGAAGTTGTATAAAACCGGAATTTCCATTTTAGGATCAACATGCACGGAATAACTTCCAGCAACACAAACACATGCGAGCAGACACCCACATAGCAGACGAGGCAACACAATGGCGCAGTATGGCAGAGGAGAAACAGAATGAACAGTGACCAATTAACATCTCAGCAGATACCAAAACATACCATGGGCCACATCCCAGTTTGTGAAAATATGTGTGAAACCCTACTGCCGAGAACGTGTGTGAGTTTTCTCCATTGTTAAGAAGAAAAGGTTAAAAAAGGGTAAAAAACAAGATAGCACATGCTTATCCCCATAGGCTGATGTGACAATATGATTATTACACAACAAGTGTGCTTGTGCTAAGATGGGAGTCAATAACATGCTATGTGTGTGTGTGTCTGTGTGTGTGTGTGTGTGTGTGTTTGTTCTCGTATATTTGTAGGTTCCAATAACAGCAAACCCTCTATACTTGTGTGGTCAAACAGCTTTGTAGGGGCCCAAATGCTGGACCCCACAAGTTTAAATGGCTGATTGAGGGTTAAGACTTGGTTTCAGGGTTAGGGTTAAAAAAAGTTTAGGTCAGAGTTAGGATAAGGGCTGGGGTCAGGCAGTCAGTTGTGATGGTTAAAGTTAGAGTGGGGGGCTAGGAAATGTGTGTCAGTAACAGGTCCCCACAAAGGAAAGTGTACAAGGATGTGTGTGCATGTATCTGTGTGTGTCTGTGTGTGTGTGTGTGTGAATCTGACAACAACAGTAAAGGCAACCAAATCCAGAGTAGATTTCCAGGGGTGTATGTATTCGGAGCGTTGTGGGCGACTCTGAAAAGCCTTCAGAACAAAAAAGAACAATTTCCCAGGATGCCACCTGATCTGTGTGCGTATGTGTCTACTGTATGTGTGTGTGTGTTCCTGTGTTTTCCACCACGTATTTGTCTACTTACAGGTACTCAATTTTGGCTCAATTTATATACACTTACATCATAGTGTATCATTTTCAGAATTAGTGTGTGTCTGCATTGGGTCTAGCATTCTTTCATGTGTGTGTGTGTGTGTTCTGCCAAGTGCAAGAAAGTGACATATCGGACAAGCTTCCTGTATCTATAATTCATAGCGCAAGCTCTAAACAAAGAACAGAGTGTTCGCTCCCATCAAACAAGCTACAGAGGAACTGACATGGTTGCTAAAGCTGCAAACAAAATAGAGCTGGATAGCTAGGACCTGGTGCTAATAAGAGGCATTACAGACTGTGATAGTAGAGAAGAGCATGCAGATTGACAGACAGGCAGATGACAGCCGCATGTGGAATAAGGGATACTATTTTCTCTGTGTGTCTTTTTCTCTCCACCTTGGTGGATTTTCTCTGACCCACATTATCAGGAAACAGACAAGCAGACTAGTGAACAGGTTTGAATATGACTCAGTGTGCTGTCTACACTGAAACAAAGGCTCTTTCAACACCGCCCGATCTTTCTTTTGTTGTGATAGACACCTGTAATCATCCCATGTTCACTTGGAGGACAATCATGCAATATTTAGAAACTCAAGCTCCAGTTATTCTCATAGGGAGATGCAAGATTTATACCTGTTGTCTGTGGAGGTTTGTCTCGGTGCTACACGGGAAGAAGCTTGTAGCATTAGTCATACTCACCACTCATCATTGCTAAATAAAGTATGTTGTACCTTTTCTTTCAAACAAAAGCTTGGATGGTAGTCATAGATATTTTCATATAAATTAACAGCCAGTCTGCTCAAGCTCAAATGCTGAATATAAAACAAAGATGATTGAATATTTACAGTAGTGCTGAAATGATTAGTGGATTAATAGACTGACAAAGTTAATCATCAGCAATTCTTTATAATCAGTGAATTGTTTAAGTTATTTGTCAAGCAGAAATTCCACATATCTGCTGCTTCCAGCTTCTCCAGATCATTGTAAAATGATTAAATGTTTGCCAGACATTTGAGTATGCTGCTTTTTGCTATAGGAAATTGTATATATCTACTTATTCAATGCTTATTTATACAAGGACTCGTATATGGCACAAACCATCAGATTTATAGGTTAAACTAATTTCCAGTGCCCGTCCCTCAATGGGTCTTTAAAACATACAAAACTTGACAATACAATAAAGGGCATTTCTCACTCTTTTCAGAACATCATCTAGACTTGACGATCGAAAAAGACTAGTTATCATGAAGTGCTGTCCGAGCATTTCTAAAGTAAATATTGTTTATGACTGTTCCAAATGGCAGGCACAAAATGACTTGGCCCAATGGGGAAATTTGCACATACTCTTAGGCAGTCCCTCCGCAAAGGCAAAGGCATTCATGGTGTTTTCACTTGTGCACAAACACAGAAAATCACAGAACTTGGATTGAGGGCTTTGGAAAAATTACATTATTATAAAAATTGTTTGATGCAAACAATTTTATATGGGGAGAGGGGAGTTTCAGACGTTGATAGACGATCTGATAAGGACTTTGTTTGATGCATACTGACGCCTTTAATGATTAATTGAATATATAATCAGTAGTTTAATCAATAGAGGAAATAATTTCTACTTGAATCACTAAACTTAAAGAAAGTTAATCAAAGCATTTAAATCAATGAGACGTGCAATTGCTTCTATTTATTCAGTGCATTGAGATATTATGATGGTTCCATAGGGCCTCCCTTACACCTGTTCCTCTGTGCCTCAGTTTCATCACCTCCATTATTGTGAGACATGTACTTTCTGTAATTAAAACGCTACATATTGTTAATAGCAGGTGACATATGTGCGCTCTAAACACACATTGTCATGGGCCTTTGCTATCAGTGTGATACGTGCTGCAATTATCACAAAGACAAACGAGCCAACAGATGGTAATATGTTCATTAGGAGGTATAGAAAAACAGAGTAGGGGAGTGGGTAAAAAGAGGTACGTCAAATAGTGAAAAAAGAAAGATGAGTGACTGCAAAGATGGCAATTTAATGACAGTGAGAAATGGTGTGGATGTGGCAATGATGGAGAGGGAAAAGTGGCTTTTCGCAAGTGATGGAAGGATCATTTCTTATCTATTCATATGTCACTGTGACTCATCCTTTAGTGCAGCTAAAAATAGCTTTCTCACCAAATGCAGCACAGTATGTTTCTCCTCTAATTCATTCTCTTCAACTCAAACAGTGAGCAACAATCAGGCGATGTGCAACAGCAGGCAGAGGAACAGGAGAAAAGTTGTGAGTGTTCTAGTGCAGCGGTGGGAAAATGTAAATGTGCTCAATTAAAGGAGAAATAAGGCTAATAAATGGTTCAGCATCGAGACGTCACCAGGCTCGTAATAGAGGTCTGAGAGAGCAGTGTTGCAGCTGCCAAAACTGTAACTACAGGCTCATGGAAGACTGTTAGCCAGGATTTGTTCACTATTGATTGCCATGACCTGCTTTATGGTCTCTCAGAATACTCTCCCCACCCCACCTCCACCCTTCCCCACCGACACCATCATGCTTTTGTTGCAATAATAGTAGAAAAATGTTTAACCTGTTGTTCCTCATATAGAAGCTATTTCCAGTCCAGAATCAATATCAGCTGCCATTGCTTCAGTTCTGTTTACACACACCCCTATATATATATAACTATACAGTATATATACATGCCTCACTACAGTGGTTCCTTAAACAGTAATCAAGCTGTTAAAAGCATTGAGGAGAATCAGAGACATCAAGATTAGTCAAGAGATGGAGTACGAAGAGAGGCAAAGAAAAGAAAAGAAATAAAAACAGAAACAGAAACTAAATCACAGGCAGGGGGAGACAGAGGAAAACAGTGATTTGAAGTTTAAAAGCAACACGTTCATTATAGTATATTATATTTTGAATGGCATCTGACTAAGAAAAAAAGAAATGTCTGGTAATGCCACGGTGTTTTCACATTGTTTGTTCACACCACCCACACCTCCTAGATGGAGAGTGCAAACACTGAAAGGAAACAAATCACATTAAGCACCTAAAAACCGCCAAACCCTGAATTGGAATGACTAGGACTGGCAGTTTTTCCGTGGGCAGAAGGAGCTCTGCCTCTGCAGACTATTTATCCGAGGCTTAATGTTTACAAGACTTTCAGCTCAACCCTCAAAGCCTTTCAACTCTTGAATTAAGGCCATGCCCACACCAATGAGGGCTCATCTGAAAAAAACCTTAGACATGTAAAGCGATGTAAAAAATCAAAACAATAGCAAAATATTTGAAATGTTCTTCTTCCCTCTCTGTTAGTGGAAAAACGGTGGTAACAAAATGGTGCATCATGTCGACTACTGGTAAGGCGTGTGTTTACAGTTACAGTCGTAATTGTTATTTTAATATTATACATGGTTGGTATTTTTTCAGCAATAGTATTCAACGTATTTATGTAGAGTAACTACCTCTCTCATAGTTTTCATTGTTATCAGCGAAGGCTGCCATTCCAGTGCTGGAGTCAAGTTGGCTCCACACAAACAGATATCAGCCTCACTGTTTACTGTTCACTCTCCCACAGCCGTATCAGAGCTGAGTTAAGTTACCAATGATGCAAACTCAACATTTCCTACTATTGTTGCTTCACATTAAAATAAATCACATTTGCCCCCTGAAACATATGGCAGTCACAGCAAACACAAGGTTTTTGGCACTGAGGTTACCACTAACTGTGATCATTCATCAAAAGTTCATTTCTGGGTTTTTATTTTTTATTTTTTGGCAGCATATCAGTTTTCAATTTTGCATTGAATAATGGAACAAGAAGGCGCAGCAGCAGTGAGCTAGATGAAGAGCTGCAGGCGACAGGCTGCACACCTCCAACTTCTCAGCAAGGTAAACAGCTTCTGGTACTGTGTGCTCTGGTGTGTGTTTAGCTAACAGGCATAGAACGCAGCATAAAACCAGATAACAGTTGCTCGTGACTGATTATTGGCAAACTTCATTATTTAAACAACACGAGTTTGTTTGTCTGCACTGTGAACTCACAGACCAGTTGCTCTTCAGCTGTATCTCCCGACAAAATAACCGTTCAAGGAGAGTTTGCTGTGATAGTAGTAAACCACACTTGCTGTTGTTACCAACAGTAACCAAATGTTCTCACCAAATCAACCAGGAATTAAGGGTTACAGCTTTAAACTGAAAGACTATTTTGACTAACACACAGCTGTATCTCCTCCTCTGTCTTAGTGGAATACAGTGGAACTTTTTTACACTCTCTCTGAACTCACTTGTGTTTCAGTTTAGGCAGTCACACCATACAGATCTCATCATTACTATATCATCCTATTTCTGTTGACAGAAAACTCTTAATACAGATGTGACTGAAATTAATAAACGCTGCTCATTAATCAAGGCTATATTAACCCCTGGGTTGCTGCACCGCAAACCTTTTTCACGTCACTGCACTACATTATACTCATATAGTCATCAGACGACAGCATAATTAGGGAGATATGTCAGTTATAGAATCTGCGCATAAGACTACTTTTTGACTAATGAAACAAAAGATCACAGAAAGAGGTGTTGGTGACAGAAAGTGAGTTTCTCAACCTTGCTACTATGTTTTCCATGTCCACACTACACACATTTTTAATCAATCCACTCTGCAGAGACAATTCAACAGATTCACCTTCTATCAACCTATAAGCTGCAGTGTGCTGTGGTGGAAAATAAATGATATTTTCACCCATTTTCTAGTCTAACATTGTCAAACATTTCCTCAAATTCATCCCTGGGTGTTTTTTTTTAAAACCCAAAATAAATCTTCATGTTGAAGAGCATCTAAATCAAGAAGCTTGACGCTGCAGAGCCAAGGAGAACGGAGACACTCAACAGCTCAAGCGCCAAGATAAACAAGCCAAGGAACACGAGCCGTGTGTGAGCCATAACAAGATGATTATGGTGGTGGCAGCTAGTTGCCGCTGCCTGTTATGGAGAAAGAGGGACGGTGCCTTGTCATGTACCAGCCTCTGCTGCCAAGCCCATAAACTCAGGGCTGGGAAAAGATGTTCTGACTGAAGAGCAGCCACTACGAGAAAGCTTTATTGGCTGGGTTTTAAATGCATGATGTGAACTAATATTAGATATATCCACTTGAGGTTCTGGCTCTTCTTGCGTTTTGCACAGGTGCCTAAACCATTGACCAAAAAAAAGTTTTACAAGTCAAAAGTCAAATTTTCTTTGATCAAACTTCATGTTCACCTCTGAATCTGCCTACTACAACAAAGTCTGAAAAAGCTGTGTCAAACCTTAATCTTCTAAATGTGTGTGGGGTGGGTTGAATAAAAGCTGCAGCTAGGCAACATCTTGTCGTGTGAGCCTTAACTAACCATCGGTGTGCCAGGTTCTGGGATAAGTGGCACTCAACCCCTGCAGCCAAGGCCCCCATCTTGAAACAGTATGCATTTTAATGTATTAGGTTGGCAAAATGTTGGATTTGGGGTCATGGGCAATGAGCTGTGTGTGTGTGTGTGTGTGTGTGTGTGTGTGTGTGTGTGTGTGTGTGTGTGTGTAAAAGAGAGAAAGTGCACAAGATGTGTAGCGGCTGCTATTCACAACTGTAAGGCCTGTTTTTTTCCGCTATGTGGCAAAGCTAGAAGATTGCCAAGGCACCCAGCCTATGCCCCCATGGTATGTAGACACTGTCGTTCTCATACACAAGGAGAAGGGGGGAGGACAAAAATGTGTGTGTGTGTGTGTGTGTGTGTGTGTGTGTGTGTGTGTGTGTGTGTGTGTGTGTGTGTGTGTGAGAGAGAGAGAGCGAGAGTTAGGGAAAGTTTATGGTACAGCTTGCAGGAGACAACATCAGTTGTCTCTCTAATAAATCAAAAACATTTCATCACTAACCAACAACTCAAACAACATAAATGTGGTGTTATCAACAAACATACTGCATTTATGATAAAAGAAAGTTATGTTTTCCCTTTCTTAGCAGTGATCTTCAGTTCACGCCAAAATAAGACATCAGTGCACTGAGCAGTGTCACTAAAACGAAGTACTAAAAGTTGCCATTAAATGTCTGGTCATATTTGTAGTTCCATTTAGTTATTCTTTAATCAGATGTTTACTAATTTAAATCATAATTTTGTAAATGTATGCCTGTATCTTATTTAAGGAAAAATTCTTGTATGGTAGCTTGGTTTTAGAAATTTTTATTTTGAGAAGTTTGAGTCTGTTAAATGAAAAAAGGATCTTTGTTGAAAATCATGTTTTTATCTCTTGCGATAAAGTCTTGTCTACACAGGAGGTTTCAATTGTATTTTTCTTTTGTCCGTCTCACATGCACCAGATGGAGCAGATACACTTCTATTTTTAAAGAACACAGGCACAATAATTGGTGCTTCTCTAATTCATGGTCGAATTGTGTTTTTACACTGAAAGACCATTTTCTCTAGTTTTATGTGCGTAACCACAGAGATTGTGTATTCTGCTCTGAGCGCTGCCAAAACTCGGGAGACCAACGCTCAGTACTTTGCCTGAACAAATCCTGTGTAGACACAGAGGACTGAAGCTGCAGCTCCTTTCACCACGCCGCCTGTGGAAACATGGTCTAAGGCATCGAAAGACGCGATGAAACGTATAGAAAGGTATCAGTACCTAAACTCGGTTATTGCACCTGCATTGCCATCAAAACATCTCCACTGATACCCAGCCCTCTACCAAACACAGTACATGCCGCTCTGAACGTGTTCTCTAAAGCAATACTTTACCTTTCAACAAAACAGTCAAACACCGGTGTAACATCAAAGAGGTTGGGAGCTCAGTAAGACACTGGTGACAATTTGTTGATACAAATGAAGGAAGCACTCTGTGCCCTATCACTGCATGTCGGATGACAACAGTGCCAGACTCCAACCCACTCATTATAATCATTATTTCAAGGAAGGGAAGAGGCCTATGGCTCATATCCTTTCATTGCCATTATATCCTGTCACAGCGAGATGCAAGCAGACAATGACAACTGTTGTCAACATGAAATGCAGCACAATTGAGAAAAGAAAAGAAGGCTACAACAATCAAAGAAACAGAAACTACATGAATAAATACCCAAACCTGTTCATGATGCCATAATATATCTGAATTATTACAGATATTTGGCATCTTCATAAAAGACCCCAGCCTTTTTTACCCTGTGTATGCCTATCAGCCAACTTTGACTGGAATGAATGGATGTGATTTGGCTCTGTGCTTCTGCAATCAGTGCGTCTTGTTTAAACTGAAATAGATTTCTCACCCTGGCATAGTTCAGCCAAGAGGCAGAGCAGCCTCTCTAAAATAAACTCCAACAAAAAAAAAAACTGAAATGAAGAAAGAAAGAAAAAAAAAATTACACACATGCACATCTGAATATCTCAGTTTTCAGCACTCTTTTACCATCGCTACCGGCTATGGTGAAATGGCATCACATTATCAGGGGATTAATGATTATTTCGCAAACTGGGTGTGAAAAAAAACAGGCTGAATAATAAGAGAGAAATAAAGGCTGATCACAGGAGCTGGAGATGTGAGAATAAAAGAGGGATGTTAAATCAATGAGATTTAAATGGGAGTTGCAGTAGGATTTGTGGAGTTGATGGCTTCCCTATCTGGGTGTCAAGCATGTACCGTGGGTGTGCTAAACAACATCCAAACATCCCCAAATCCCCAAGGCGCCTTTTGAGAGGCAAAAGAATCTGGGAAAGGGACTGGCAGAGGAAAACAGAAGTGGAGGTTAGGGGGGAGGTGAGGTGGGTGGAAGAGGGAGATATAGAGAGTGTGTAATAGGGAGAGAGAATCAATGGGCACCCCCCGAGCTAATAAAAGCCATGACATCATCGTATGGCAACGAGCAAGGAGAGGGGTGGTGAGGAGTTGGGGAGGAGGAGAAGGGAGAGACTAGAGCACCCACAGTCGCCCATTCTGCCTCTCGGGGCCCATCCTCTGGAATGGATAAGAGCCGAACAATGTGCTCTCAATGAATGGGATCCCAAATCCCAGAGAAGAAAAACAAATCACCAGTGGGAAAGGGGGAGGGCGCGAGGGAGAGATGGAGAAAGAGACAGAGAGAGATGGAGAGAGAAAGGGAGACCCTTAAAAAGATGTGCACACAAAGCAACAAAGCATCTTGGGACATGTAGAGCAAGGCAAGTAGAGATTGAGACAAAGCTGCCTTTGTCCTTCAGGGCTGGTGGGTGGCTTGGTGTGAAGGATTTGAAGGTGGTAGCATTTACATCAGAGCTCTCCAATATATTGATCGGGCCATGTAATCCCTCAACTGAGGAAATGAAAAGGTTGGATCTGCTCCGGGTGTGTTGTTGGTTGGGTCTACATGACAACAGCATGTGGGAGGCAGGATCTCTTCAGGGGAGCTTTGAGTTGCATTCAAAGTTTGGCCTGTTGCTCGTGATGACGGTTTGATGGAGACACGTGAGGCAGGGAGGGATGTTCAGGGAGCCTCTGATCACAGCACCTCCTTGCAGAAGTCAAAATGGGATGTTTAATTGCATTCCCCATCACATGGTTTTAATAAATAAAGCCACAGCCTTTACTGGGAGGGCACAATATGTGTGTGTGAGTGTGAGCGTGTTTTCATGCAAGTGTGAGTTGTTGTGTGCTTTCAAACAAAGAGCTTCCGTTCCTCCGTGATTACAGCACTGGCGCTGAAAGCCAGAACAGAGAATATAAATTAGAATCACAAGAAAAAAAGTCTTTCATGTCTGATGCTTTGATAACAAAAACAAGCAGGTTTCCACAAACTAGAATCAGTTGGCTTAACTCGGAGCTAGCTGGGGACAACTTGACACAAAAATCTCAAACAACAAATGGAAGATTCGCTCATGAATAAGTCCCAGATAAAAGAAAGGGAGGAAAGAACTGCATTATAACATTTATTTTTGGGATTAATAAAAAGGAAGGTGCCAGAAAAAGAAGTAGAGGGTTTGCTAAGGTAAAATAATGCAAATCGGAAGGAGCAAAAATGTTGCTACACCCTGACCTGGAAGAAATATGATCTTTCTGACAATTAAGAAGAACCTGTGTATGAATGAGCTCATTTAACAGCAGGGGTTGTATGATGCTCACAGACACCCCTATTAAAATTTGAAACAAGGTACAGCTGGAGCTGTACTTTAAGTCCCACATATACTGAAAGTTTACCAAACTACTTTGGCATCATATCGGTCAAGAACAACTGGAGAAAAATAAAGTTATTTGAACAGTTGTGGACAGTTGACAAACTGCAGTTTTGTGTTTCAATATATTGATTTGGTTGTATGCGTGACATTCAACAAAGAGTTGTGTGTATAAGATGCTTTTCGATGTTATTTGGATTGAAAACCAGCCAATAACCAATCCTCTCAGTCAAAAGCCATTAGTGAACTGAAATGACCTGCATCCAAACACTGTAACTCCACCAGCTCAGAGGTGCTGACCCTGAGCTCTAACCTCTGATCTCCCTGTGGAGAGGGTTAGGGTTTTATCTCTCTACAATTTTTTTGAACAATCATTGTATTAATTAGTCCACAAAATATCATAACCTGTGAAAAATGTTGATTACATTCCAGAGCCCATAGTGACATCTTCAAATTGCTTGTTTTGCCCAACTAACAGTCCAGAATCAACAGATATTCAATTTAATTCATAACAACAGACAAAACAGCAAATCCTCATACCTTGAGAATCGGGAAACAGCATATTTGGGAAATGGGAAACAGCAAAACTTTGAATTTTATCAATCATTTGATTATTAAAACTATTGTTGATTAATTTTCTGTCAGCCAACAAATCAGCTGATGAAGCAGTCATTTCAGTACACAAGTGAAGTGGAAAATACTTTAAGACTTTAAGATTGGGGATGAAGTACTTGGGTGTTAATATTTTAATCAAAATGTCAACAAAGACATTCAACAAGTTTAGAGTGACATCAAGTAAAGTGGAGATTCCTGCTCTGGGAGAAAATTGTCCTTGCAAACAAATGTAACGGAATGACCAGGAAGGAACATAGAAAAATCTGTTTGGGATTTTGTCGTTAAGTGTCTTAAAGCTGCATTACGTTTTTTTTTTTCTTTGGTGGTTTGAAACTCAATTCTCATCAGGTCTGTCTGAAGCTATCAGCTACACATATCCTTTGAAGTCAGAGCCAGCATGTATAAGCTACATTAGCTCACTACCTCTTACCCTGTGCCTTTGCGGCCTAGCTTGCCCACAATAAATATTGAAATCGACGGTGGCTGCCTTGCAAGTGGATGTTCTGTATTATAAATGTCACCCTACCCTTGGTTGGTGGAGCAGTGGCTCATTCTAATGCCACAGGACAGACACAGAGAGAGAGAGAGAGAGAGTGTGACACCACGACTGGCAAGGGAATTTAACTCAGACTCATTAAAGCGACATCAGAGTGTCTACTTGCATGTTTTTGAATAAAAGGGCAAATGGATACTCTGAGAAAAAGGGACAGAATGATAGCGAGGCAAACAAAAGGAGAGAAAAGAGAGAGAGAGAGAGAGAGAGAGAGAGACAAAGAAAGCAAGCCGTTTCAGTCTGTCTCTTTTTTGGAGTAAACTATTATTGTCTAGCTAAATCAGTGGTGCCCACCCTAGGGTCCTTAACAAGATCAGAGAGAAGCACAAAAACATTTTTTTACTGCTCCTTATTTATGAGGACATCTGCTTATTTTCCTTACAAATAAAATACTGAACAGTTTCACCTCCTCGGGCCTTTCAAAGTTATCCAAATCAGCCAACCTGAAAAGGAAATAATAACTCTGTCTTATGTTGCAGACAGCCACTACAACTATATAACATTTGATGAGGTGACATGAGTTGATTTTCATATTCTTGCAGCCCATGCCCTGTGAAGGCCCCTGGAACCGAAATCTACAGTTCTAAAGATTTTGTCGGAATTGTTATCTTCTTCATGTTTCGTCCATAGTCCTTGTGCAGCATGCTGTATTTTGAGTTCTCCTAAGCACGAGACCCTCAGCGGAAAATATAGTGAAGGCTAAACTAAACAATTCAAAATTTAGTGCAGAGGAGACATGTACATACTTAAAACTGCAACAGTCAAGAGAGGATACACACGCAGCAGGTACTGAGCAGAAAGTCACTTATTAGCTTTTTTTAGTCTCTTCAAGCACAACTTCATCCCACAAAGACCAAATCTCAGCAGACAGCACACCTCAGAATTAAAATGGGTAGATTGTGTATTTAATATTTAACGGTCTACGCAAGTGGAAAAGAACTAGATGTGGTCATCTGTAGTGTAGATAGCGTGCTTGGCAAATAAAAACACAGACTTCTGGTGCTTTTCTGTGTGTTGATGAAGGGGAAGCTTTGGAAACTTTTGGGAATTAATAACTGCAACTGTAACAGCCTGAGGTAAAGAGACATCTCAAACATACTATTATTATGACCGCCTCTACATATACTGATATTCAAGACCACCATCACTCCACACTTCCCATATGTGTCAAAGTGAATTTAAAGAGAAATTTAAACAAAGCCCCCAATCTCCTCAGTACATTTCATGTTTGTTGTCACCTTCTCATCCTTCTCTTCATCTCCATCCACTCCCAATGTCATCTTTTCTGTTGTTGTTCTCCTGTTTTCCTCATCTTCTTTCCTCTGTTTTTCGTCCTTCCCATCACCTTCCTCTGCATCCTCATCTTCCTCCTTCTGTCCCATGCTCAGATCCTGTGTCTTCTCTTTTTTTTTTTACTTCTGACAGTAGATCACTTAAGTCTTTCTCTGTCTCAGCTGCTTCTCCTCTGGGATAACACACAAGCTTCGCAACAGGTCTCACATCATGCCTACACTGAATGAGGCCATTTCCACTCATCCTTATGAGGATAAAGTTGAGGTGCTACTCTTGAAACACTAAGGGATGGGTCTGCGGACATTTACCTGTGTGAAGATGTACTGCAATGCCTCTGTAGTACATCAACTTTACACTGAAACCAATACAAATTCATTTTAGGGAAACAGTTTCCCAGGGTTGGATGACTGCTGCATGGAAGCAGAAACAATGATCGATAATATATGTTGTTAGTCCACACATTTTGGAGGCAGAGGGGGAATTGTTGTGACAGAAATCCCCGACAATAAACAATTCCATTAAAATAATATCCTAATATCTTAAAAAGCTGTCCACTTACTTACTCTAAATATGTCTGCGAACATCTCCTCCACTGTACTGTAGATATACTGTATGTCACATATTGTTCAGTGAAGGAAAATGTGAAGCTCCCTGGCAGTCGTCCTCCTCCTCCTCCTCCTCTTCTTCCTCAGGGAGAGTGCTAATGAAGCAGGAGGCTGGTCAGATGGGAGAGTCTCTAACTCTCCATTTTGGTTCCAAGCAATCAATAATATACAGACGGTCACCCTCGCCTTCCTCTCCTACTCTTTCATTTTCTTCCCTTCATCCTCTTCATCTTCATTATTTTACTCCCTCCCGTCCTTTTTTTTTTATTTGTTTTCAGCCCCTCTCCTTTATATGCCTATATCCCTCCTCCCTTCCTCTTGTCCTCTGTTACCTTTAATCCTCTAATTTCTCCTACTTGCAGTTTTGCCTTCCCCTCTCTTTTAGACAGTTAGCAGTGAGGGTGTTATAAATGTGCACTGTAATTAGTATGACACTTGCAGCTGAACTTCATTTCTTTTCACAACTAATTTACTTTTCAGTCATTGCAGTGTTTTGACATCCCAGAAGTTGCACCAAGCTATTCTCACTCAGTTTGGAAGAAAACAAACTTACTATAATCAGAAAACAATGATGGATGGAAATCGAAAAAAAAAAAAAAAAAAAAGAAAGCCAAAACATGCTCAGTCAAACTGCTTTAATACAAAGTTAAACAAGGTATCCACCTCTCAGATACTTCACCGCGCCCCGGGGGATGCTCTTCAACCTGTGAGACAACAGTGCCCCCTGCAGTTCACTGGATGATTTGCACCTCTGTAATGTTCACTGAAGTTGATCCCTACGCACTTTTTAACCAGCCTTGTTTTAGCCCCCAGCTATCTACTCCCACAAGGGGAATTGTGTAAGTGGATTTAAATAAATTAATGCCTCTTTTGCTAGCCTTGGGAAAACACAACAGAAAATAGTCCAAAACAAAAAAAAAGGAAAAAAATTCTTATGCGGGTCGCATTTGCAAAGATAAAGAAAAACATATAATTTTTCTAGCTTACGCCTATAGGCCCAAATTTGAGACGGCAGCAATTTGAATATGTCATGCCTAATTCCACGTTTAGGCTGAACCGGCGTTCTCTAGGGACTGAATACAAAGCAGCGTGCAAGAAAGACACTTGACTAGTCAGCTGGAACAACACTATCCAGGCTTGGGGGATAATCAGTCCCACCATTTTGTGAGAAAAACTGCTTTAAAAGAAACCAGACAAATGCCTGAATGTTGTAACTAAAAAAAAAAAAAATCAGTATCCAGGCCAACAAACAGAAGTCCTGTGTAGCATTTCAAATCTGTGGAATATATTTCAAATATTTGTCAAAACATCAGCAGCACTTGATCTTATCTCCCCAAGTATGCGCTCATGTTTGAGTTTGAAAGGAGACTCAAAATTCTAGTTTTAGTTTTAGTCTAGATAAAATATTTCAAACAAATCACACACTTCGGTGGTTGAAAATCACTGAATGTGAAAAAACAAACATATATGTGAGCTCTCACTCCTTCTGCTGCAGCCACAGAGCAATCCTTCTCCCAGTGGAAAAGTAAGAGATGGGAGGCACATGAGGTCTTGGCTATTACAGTAACTACATAGCATTAGCTAATTGGGATGCAAACAAACTCTGCTGAATACAAATGAATGGAAATAGGGAAATGCTAAAGTGGAAAATCTTAAGTCAAAACCATATCGTGTTTCTAAACGCTTTCATTTATAAACGCAAATATTTAGGTCTAGGCATCATTAAGATGCTGCATTAAAATCCTTTACGTAATACTACACACTATACACTGACACTAATATCTAAATGGAAAGGTTGAGCATTAAGAAGATAAATAAATAAATCGTAACTAATCATCTATAATTGCCTCAATAAGGCAGACATGTAGACTAAATCTAAAACATATTGTAAACAAGCCTGGATACTGAGCATAAATGGATACAGTTCAATGCTAGTTACAACAAGACCCTTCAATAAATGCACATACTGTCCAATTCTAGCTACAGAGTGAGTCTCTCAAGAGAACAAAGACACCCTGGAGGCTTCAGATAACAAGCTCCCTGATCTCTGGTCTTTACACTACAGTTACTCCGGAGCCAGATGTACGTCTACCTCTGGGTCAAGGCAGACTCCAGTGGGATTACCATCTATTAGCAAAGAAAGAGCGACAGATTGGAGATGCCTCTCGTTTGGCATAAACACAGAAGAGATCTCTAATTACAGCGGATAGTACAGATTTTCTTCATAGTGAATGTGTTTACAATAGATAAGTGAAGGAATAAGAGAAGCAGAGCAGGAAAAATAATAACTGACACATACAAAGCATATGTATGCATACTGTACATGTGCATTCATACCTCAGACTCTTCATTGTGGAGCCCCAGCTGGAGGACAGCACTGGGAGATTTCAGTCTGGCTTGGCTGGACTGGGCCATCTGCAGGTTCAACTGCCAACCAACATAGTCCAGCTGAAACACAAAGGACGCCAGATTTTCTTTAATATTAACATAGTTGTAATTAAGCCTCACTTTTTATCATTAAATGCCATAGACAGATTTTCAAAGACTTTATGAAAAACTCAAAGGTAACCCTTTTCTAACAAAACAACAGTGGATGCAGAGGTTCTAAAGAAAAGAAATGTATATTTGTGAATATTTATGCATCTATTGATGTTTTTAAGTCCTTTTTCCACATTATGCTCTCATTATTTGACCTAAACTTTTCACTGTTCTTTGATAAGTGATCAGCTATAAAAAACCACTGCAGATCAAACGGTTAACTAATAATTTTTTTTAATTTGTTTGACTTTCCTTCCATAACTCAGAGACATTTTCTCAGATACTTTTCTCCAACATCTGTAAATGTGAAAAAAGCCCATTCGATGCTTGAGTCAGGGAAAAACCTTGTAGTGCCTCCTAATACCAACCTCAACAATTCACCGCCTGCTTGGCTGATTTACTGGTAGATACCTCATCAGTCAGCTGTAGCAATGTGATAGATTAGCAGCACTGAGTCAAGGCAGGGCAGTTAAGTGTTTTATGATGCAGAGAGAGGCCATAATAATAAACCATGTGTGACTTATTGGGTCTGGATGCTTCCACAGCATCAGACGACAGGTGTGAGGTGGGGAAGGGCTGGGCCACATTATTCACAACTGGAACAACATCCACATTAGCATGAATAAACATCACAACTCTGTACTTTCAGCACATGCAAATGAATACATTAAAAAAATGATCAATAAAACCGATTAATTGAAATAAATACATATATTGTATTTCAATATTATGTGATACATAAATGAATAAACAAATGACTCTGTAAACAACAGTGTTCAACTGGCAGTGACCAATATAAAGACTTAATGGGACGTCCCGTCAATTCCAGCAGAGTGAGGAAATTCAAGTAAGCAATGCACCTCGACAATGATCGCTATATTTCTGCACATGTATATGCACAAGAAGTTTTTCAAAATCAAATGTTATTAGATTAATGAGCTTAAAGATGGAAATCTAAGAAGAATTTTTCACTCGGGTTGTATTTATTCCTTTACATTTGTTCTAAGTGGTGGTATTTATTTGTGGACTGGAAAATGCATTTGTGACCATAAATTACTTACAAATTGTAATACACATTTGTAAATCTTAGTTTTATTTGTTGATCATGAAACATGCATCTGTACCAGTATTGAGACTAGAGCTGCAACTAACAATTATTTTCATTATTGATTTATCTGCTTATTCTATTGATGAATCGATTTAATCACTTTGTCTATAAAATGTCACAGTACAGAGGAAAATGTCCTTCATAATTTTCCACAGCCCAGGGTGACTTGTTTTATCTGACCCACAGTCCAGAACCCAAAGATATTCAGTGTGATCAAAGAAAAGCATCAAATCTTCATAATTTAGAAGCTGGAACCAGCAAATGTTTGGCTTCCTTGCTGATAAAATGACATGTTTAATTGATTATCAAAATAGTTGCCAATTAATTTTCTGTTGGCCAACTAATCAATTCATTGACTAATACATAAGGCTGTGTTATGAGACTACTATCTCTCTCTGGTTCAACCCTCTTTTAATTACCACCTGCATGTGTTGACTGATATTATCACTGGTGGGACAACGGATGAGAATTTTATGTCATATCTTGTTCAGCTAATATATTCAATAGAAAAGGTGGATGAGAAAACAGCTAATTGTCAGTTGTGCACACTCTCTTGTTTGACTTGACTATTGCCCAAAGTCAAAGCAGGAGCAGAGATCTTCTTGAGGATCAGCAGCTGTCACGGCCCCCTGCTAGCAACAACAAATTCACGTGGGAGGGAAAGATGACTTGCGAGACACAGGCAGGTGAGGTGTCTGAAAAGTATGACAGCAGCAACAACTCCAGCATAATGTGACTGATGCGTACCTGCTGCTTATTTAATCTTTGAGATCTTAATTCCCTTGACTTTGAAATGAATACTGTTTGAAGTGTCACAGCTGAATCAATTTATAGAAAGGAACACGTTGTAAAATTAATGTCACAACTTGTGTGAGCTGTGAACAAAGTCTTTGTAAACGAAACAGCTGGAATGAATTCACACAAAAGTAGGTGAGTCTTAATGTGGATAGTCTGATGCCTACTCTCAATTTAGTATCATGTCTCACCACACAGTGATCAGTTCAAAGGGATAAAATAGTGTGAAGAATAGCATATAATACTCAATCAATCTTACACTTTGGTTTAGAAACATGGTCAGGTTTAGGTTAAAATGGTGTCATGTGGGTGTGGGCAAAGTTCAGTACCTTATTTGGGGCAAAGATATTGTGCTTCAGCTTCTCCACCAGCTCAGGTCCAGCTGTGGCCCAGGTTTGAGAGAAAACCTCAGCCTTGTCTGGGTTTAGATGAATCCCCTCCAGCTGTTGCTGTAGAGAGGCAGGCTTTACATTATGATACACTGCCTGCGAAGGAGAGGAGATATGAGGTAGAGTAGTCACTATAAAAGAGAGGAAATACTGACATTAACTATGTTTTGCAGGTGCAGCAAATAACTCTTACATGCCTGCTCTGATTTGTATTCACCCAACACTCAACTCATGTTGCCACAATACCACGACTCACAATCCAACAGTGACCCCAGCTGGAGAAATGGGCTCACAGTGTGGTTCACATTCACAGGTACAAAAGCTACAGACACTACACTAATGTCTCATTCTTACTTTCTTTAGAGAGATGCTCTTACCAGATTTCACATATTGAATAACTGAAAATATGAACAATTTCAACCAAAGGTTTGTTCAGCTTGTGAACCACGTCCAGTGTCATTACTCAGAGATACTATAGATAATAATGGTCACTTTGCTTGGTCACTTGTTTTGCTTTGTTTTTTCCATTTATTTTTCTTGACTAAAGGCTTCTGTGTAATATAAACAATGCCAGCAGGTAAATGTGAAATGGACAGAAATTACTCAAGTCTAAGTGGGGTACGGTCATCATATTTCCTATTTTCCATATCCAAAGCAAAACAAATCTTCAGTGTCTTTTTCTTACTTAGCCTCCGCCATCATATTGCATACCGAATGTTGAATTAGCGTTTCAATTACATTATAAACAAAAATCAAATAAAACCCTTGTAACTAGAAGGGCAATCAAGGAGCACAGACCTCTGGCCAAGGCCAATGTCAAAAATATTCACCAGATTTCAGAGAAAAAAAATTAAATTCATAGCAAATGATCCAGATCTATCCCAAATTTAATGACTTCTTCCCTGACCCATACCCTATCCCTCCACCATGTTTGGTGCAAATCAGCCCAGTACCTTAATCCATAATCCTACTGACAAATAAACAGGAAAAAACATAACCCCTTTGGCTGAGGTAATAATGTAATAAAGGATTGTGGGATGACCACCCCTCACCTGCTCTAGTATGAAGGCAGCTGTTTCCAGGACTAGATTAAGAGCCTGTTTATCCAGTGAGAGAGCAGCCTGAAGTTTTTGCTCCTCTTCTTCACTGAATGTGCGCTCCCTCTGTGAAGGATAGTATATATAGAAATATGAAACAGATTTAGAACAGGTATACAGGGGTCAGCATATGAGCAACCACAGAAATTATACATCTGACATATTGGACTACAATTGATTTAGGGAGTTTTAATTTACCAATTAATTTTCAATTTTGATCATTTCTTGATATTTCGATAATAAATTACAAATACCTAAGTTACAGCATAAAAATGCTAAACTCAACTCTTAAGTCTTCTGTACTTTTATATCACTTTTTAAACTGCAGTTAAGTGCCTTACACAAAATCAACCAAAAAACAAATTACATTAAACAGTGTAATACAGCAACTGCCACATCAATGACAAAGATAATGTAAAATGTAATTATAAAATCAAATCAAAATACATTACACTGTATTTTGGAATTTACACAATGTGAATAGGCCTTTTTTAAAAAGAAATATTTTGGCTTCTCAGAGAAGCAAAAGCACAGGTAAGACTAATAACATTAACAATGGCTCCATTTTTAATTAAGTATAACAGTAAATCATATCAGCGAGCATGGGTCTCTGCAGGGTTCACCAAATAATATTTGAGACTTTTAAAGACCTATTTAATGCTACATAGTATTTAATACCTGTTTCATGCTCAAAGCAACCAAGGCGTGAAAGTATGATGGAAAAGCAATGGGGAAAATATGGCACACATGTTTGTGCTAACAATTAAATTAGTTAGATTAGTACAATCTGGACCCGAATAGATGGATGTGGATGATGCTAAAAATTCATAATGGCCCATTATGAGTAGATGAGCTTCCTAGCTACTGTAGCTACAGTGGTGGCAGTGTTTTCTGCAAGCCTGATGGTGCTAACTGCAACTCCACAAAATAGGGTTGAATAGCCTCCAGCAGCACTGTTGAAGCAACATTTTCAGTTTATGGCTGTATAACATCTCCCAACAGCCCACAGTCGCAGAAACATTTTATACGTGACATCACTGCCAACAGCAGGCCACAGAAAACATTTAAGACATTTGACAATTAAATTCAAAACTTTTTGAAACCTTCTAATGCCGTTTTGAAAACCTTTATTTAGTGTTTATTAAAATAGTGCAGACTGGTGGGCAATCATGCAAAACAGTCATCATTACTGTAATTAGTTACACCTGTGGTTTTCCAGTTTTGACATGTCAAAATGTCTGTTATCATTATCAGACGTGTATGATATTCTTTTAGCTGGTCAAAAAAATCAAAACAAATTGTTCCTGGAATTCATGACTGGCACCTCTTGACAGCCAGCTGTGTGTGCATTCATTAGAGCCAAGTCTGACTGATGCTCCAGTAAGTCATTATGCATGCACTGCTCTCTCTGGCACTACAGCTTTGCTTCAAAAGCTTCTTGTCTTTGACACGGATAACACTGTGCAGTCTCAATACCTTCAGATGAAGCTTTTGTATGATACGAGAGATCAGCCTGGAGAACTTGTTCACATCAATGGCGTTGATTAAAGTCACCGCTTCTTTAATGCTGTTTGGAAAGAGGAGTTGGGAGTGTTAATGAGAGTGGTGTAGAGAGTACTCAGATCTTTTCATGAAGAAACTGAATTACAGATTACAGTCCATGTATTATGTGATACACAAATTTCATCTGTGAGTGAATGTCAAAGGTACCTCTATACATTGACAACAAACACGCATAAACATTCTGCAGCATCAGCTGACAGCAGTGTTTTCTTTCCATTGCAATGGGTTGCACAGGCTAAATAAGTGCATCATAACAAGTATGAGGAGAGAAACAAGGGTATGTACAGATCAATTTGAGTGTAAAGACTGTAAACTACACACAGACTATAAAGTGAATATGCTTTATACACAACAATTTCACTGGCTGTCTATATGTGCGTTAAAAACTAAGATAGTAATAACACAAAGTGTTGCTCAATCAAAATGAAGCATTTGAAATCTCACTTGCAAGTACAACTGCAAATATTTCAGTACTGCTGTATTCAATATTACCAGTATTGAAGAACTGTTGTTTTTAGACCCAGTTTGTGCATCTTACACAATAACTGGTTTTACTGGTTCTCTCTGTGCTCTTTTTTGTACAGTGCCATACATTCTTGACTTTGGATACCGAAGTTACTTCTTAGTAACATCTTTTCCATTAATTGAAAATGAAAAATAGAAACTAGGCTACTTCGGTCAAAGTGAAGAAACAGCAGCACTACAAATAATTTAGATCTACAATGATTGGTTGATTAATCAATTTGTCAATCAACAGAAGATTAATCAGCCACTATTTAGATATTTGATTAATTTTGTTAAACAATTTAGACATCTTGAACTGTGGGAAACCGTGAGGGACATTTTTCACTATTTTCTGACATTACAAAGACAAAACAATTCCTCGGTTAATTAAGATAATAATCAGGACATTGATGATAATGAAAAGGCCATAAAATAATGAAACACTTGACTTTTAGGCAGTTTGAGCTTCGAACATAATAACTGCACATTCATGACTTTTTCAGTCAAATGTACAAAGACTGCAGTTCTGCATTAGAGTCACAAGGGATGTGGTCCGATTGCTCGACGCTGCTGCCTAGTTTGACCTTAAAACAATTCGCCATTGCTACAGCATTGTGGCAGAAAATTGTCACGTATAACACCTTTTTTTTTTAATCAAAGTAACTTGCGAAATTCATTTACATTTCCGTCCAAAATCTTCACGGGAAGATAATACTCAATTCAGTGTCACAGTTTGACTACAGTAATATAGTAAAGCAGCAAATCATTCCCAAGCTAGTGTTCGCCAATGTCCATGTATGCACCAAATCAGAATATCGATAACTTTCAGGATACCTTCGTGTCTCTGACTGCTACAGGTAGCACACCGCTGAAAGGAGTCTTTGACTATGAATTAAAAAAAAAAAAAGATGCCCACCTTTGCGTTTCTTTTATAATTGAAGTCATTGTTGTCTGTTGTGTTTGTACAAATGAAAAACGAAGAGTTGAAAAGTGTCAAAGCAGCAGCAGCAGCAGCAGCATCCTCACACTGTTGTCATCCTGCTTCCTGCTGTGTCTCAAGACGATTCACGTGACCGTCAAAGCTGCGCAGCAAAATGCGCAGTGAAGCTCAGGCTAGAGGGGGGGGGGGGGTCATTAAAATAAAATACAATAACATAAAATGCAGACATGTGTAACTTATCTATTAATATGATCGATACTTTAATCTTCTAGCAACTGCTGTGAGAGCACAAATGGAGTACGCTTAAAAGCGGCGTATGCGTAAAAACTACGCACAATGACTCTGAAAGCGTCAACTACAATGTTCACTACGGAATAAGCGTTGGACAAACCCTGGAACATACGCGTTACAACAGAGGCCTCCAGGCTTGTTGTAAAGCCAGATTTACAGTCAGTGGGAAGTTTATTAGGTACACTGCGCTAAAACTAATGCAGTCTAATGCAACAGCCCTGCAATAAATGTTACCTTCGTCAAGGTTATAATGTTCAGGTTTATTGAATTATTTCAAAGGGATGTTGATGGAACTTCATAGTCATTTTGGTGGCTGCAATGTTTGGTAGATGTGCCTATTGTTTTGTCCAAGCCATAAATCAGTAAGGGTAAGCTAAATAACAGAAAATACCTCTGTGTATATTGCCATAAAACAATTTAAATAAAAAATGAACATGATAACCTTCCCCCACCTTATCATTGTTTGGTCACTATCACTGTTATATTATCAGTGTTTTAGGCAAATGTTTCTGTTAATTTTTCAGGATTTGATTGATTCTTTACATTGATTCTGACATTGTGTTTATCTTTGTTTGCAGGTTGACACATCCCTCTTTCATGCTTTTGCTGATCTCATCGATGACTTCACTGCAAGGGCGTCGGTTTGCATATAGACCAATTGTAGAGACATTTCCCCACGAATATTTTGGTGTGACAGAATTGTTCTTACCAATATTTGAGTGAACTCGTTCGCACTATGTTTGGAGTGACGTCATATTAGATCATTCCGATGGGGCCTTCCAAGTCTCCAGGGTAAAAGATTTTGGCATCACTTCCTCTGGCTGTGATGTCCAGGAAATCATTGTACGCCCTACGTCCACTATGGCATTTGTACCCATGCAACTGTCAAAATCTCGAGGTTGCTTTAAAAGCGTAACTGCAGCAGATCTTACAGATTGGCTTGGTTGTGGGAATACACTACACTGCTAACCTCCAGTCAATTTTTAACTGGGATTGCATCAACTCTCTCTCTCTCTCTCTCTCTCTCTCTTGCTGCACACAACCCACTGAGCTATTTCTAAAAAGGAGCTGCGCTACTTGTGTAACAATATTCTGTCTCAAACTTACAGCGCAGAGTAATTTTCTTGTTTACTTGTTACTGCCGCCTCTTGCTTATTGGGCAAGTTTAGTTTCCACACTTCCACTTACTCTCCACACTTCCACACTGTGGATGGGTATAATTCTGCAATATCATAAATGATCCCAGAACAGCTGGTGCCCTTTCCGCTTGACAAGATCCAGTCCTTGTCAACGCGACACGGTCAAATGACAGAAACCAGAATTATAACAGCTGGTACTCAAACCATTAATTAATTAACTTATAATCATATATTATAAGTTCTTATAATACATCCATGAGTCAAACCTATGCGTCAAACTTGTTCCCAGACACAATAGCCTGCTGCCACCACAGGGATGCAGTAAATTTCATGCTGAGTGAAATCAGGCATCAGATCCTTTACGGGACTGACCGCTGTTTTGAGATCAGATATATGGAGATCTATTACTTCCACGTAAGTATTGCTTCAACGGGTGTCTATTTTTAGCTGTAACTGGACAAATACTGCTTGCCTTGCTTGCCCTGGTGCCACCGAGTTGAATCTTTGAACTTTACTGTGCAAAATGATTTATGCGAGGGTCATCTGCTGAAAGTAATTTGGTTATCTGAAATGAAATACGTTTACATATTTATAGATTCAGGTCAACTGATAGCCTACATGATAACTGATGCATGTATGACGCATGTTATGTATCAAAAACATTGAAAATGTAAGATTATGGTAATAATGAAATATGACAAAAACACAGTCGCAGTTTTAACAGTTTATTATGTTGAAAAAGAAGAGAAAAATCATGCACAGATTAAAATCAAGGTAATTATTTGATAAGACATGATAAATCATTTAAAAATATTTTGCATACAAATAAGAAAAGAAAATTTCACTTCAGCATATATAACCATATTTCTGTTTCACAGCAATATAATAATATTCTGTATTGTTTGCACTGATTTTACAAACGAGCGATAGCATATGACTTTCAATACTGTAGCAGACCTGTTCCCAATTTGGTATTTGAAATGGTTTCATTTACTTTCCTCCACTGATTGATTTCTCTAGTGTGGAATAACCAAACCAACAAGACTGTCTTAAAATGTCGTTACATGCCACACGCTCTCTTAAGTAAACACTTCAGGAAGTGAAATAATTTCAGTTACAAACTGACACAGATCTGCCCTGTAGCAGCTGAACATCAAGGGCCAACCTCCAGCGAGGCAGAAGGAATGTACCACTGATAAATAAATATTTCATTTTTCCTTCCAACAGAAAAAGAAAAAACATGTAAAACATTCTTTTCTTTAATAGGAATAACAAAGTGATAACACCAGACCAAGGAGTGTCAAACCACACAGTACCTTCAAGATGTATAGTTTCGATAAAAGTTATTAATTTGAGGTTTTGGTAAACAGATTGCATCATGGTAAACATTGGCTGACATCTGCAGGCTCAGGATCTCGCTGCCACTATTTGAAGGAGGGTAAATTTGGCACTTTTATGCTGATGTCACCAATGTTGATGTTTCTGGGCATTTCCGGGAGGTTCATGTTCTTTACAGCTGATACGGCACGAGCAGGCGCTCCTGCAATACCGGCCTGTACACACATACACATACACACGCACACACACACACACACATACGCATACATACATACAAAACACACACAAGGAGGGTTGATAAGATACAAATCAGTAAATCAAAAAACATGCCATACACAACAACACATTTAACAGCGAACACTGGACACACACACACACACACACACACACACACACACACACACACACATACAATGCTAAACGAAGTACTAGACAAACAACAGTCAACTGCTGAGAAAATGCAAAAGCACTGACAGCTACTCGGACAGACATCATGTGCAAATGTACATTCAGATGCCTTCATAGCTTCATACGCACATGCATTATTTGGTTCTATAATGACTTACATCACAACCAGAGCCAATTATGAATCAACTGTGAGGACATACTGTTCTTGACCATTCACTAATTTTGATGTACTGAGCAGTACCGAACAATCAAATGGACAAAAGGCAGCATTGCTTGGAAAGTGAACCCACCGGACTCTTGAGGACCGATAAGGGTAAAAATGCAAGGAGAGAATTGGTAAAGCAGAAAAAATGGATTTGGATATGAAGGCGGAAATGATGTTTGGATAGATAGGTATGTATAGAATGTGTGCATCAAATAAAAAAAACATGTCAACATCATATACGCTTTAGCCATAATAATACAGGTGATACTGTACCTCTAGTGGGTTGGATTACTTCTGGAAAGACTACACATGACAGTAGCTAACACTTTTCTGTCTAAATACATATTTATGAATAGAGGAATAAGAATACTGTGTCATTTACGCATCTATAGTGTTGCCTACTAAAGACATGAGGAGGTTGTAAGACTAGTAGTGCTAAACTACAATGGGAAATCTATTCTCAGGGACAGAGGAGGCACTTCACTCTAACGCAATGAATCTCAATGTGAAGCTGTATGTGTTTTTATAGGAAGGCGTAAAGGTAGTTTAGCCATTTGGAACAATAAAATAATACACATTTATATAGAGAGTGAATGACGTAATGTTTTTGTCTCAGGTGCAAGTAGACATTTGAGAATCACTGCGGTTAGAGATCCCCCAACTGAATCTTTAGGAGACAGACCCAAAAATGACCAAAAGGTTTAAAAACACAGACACTACGATGTTCAGTGCCTCTAAGGAGCACATTCAAATGAAAACCCTCGTGATATGACACACGCAAAGTATGTCTGGAACGTAGATTTATCCACTTATTTGCACAAGGTTATTTCAATGGACCGTTTGTCTAACGGGCATTGCTTCCTCTGCCAAGAATGAAGGAGACTTGTGTTGGATGGAAACATGACCGGGGTGTTAGCGTAGAGGACTGCTTATCCAGCACATGGGCTTAGACTACAGGAGTCAGACTAGAAGATATTTTTTGCCTCACAGCAAGTCGCCTGGAGACCTACTGTGCAAGTCCATTATAGTGGGATTTTTAATGAAATGCTGGGTGACTAATACGTACAGAAATAGTAACACCAGCTGCATAACACACAACAGTGGTTCAATTCGCTGGTCTATGCAAGTCAGAGTCTTTTAAAGCTTGAGCAGTATCCAATCTCTTGTCAGTGCAAGAGAGCCACAGGATAAAGGTCTACAAGGTTTTCATCACTGGTTTAAGTCAAACTACATGTAGTTCAGAGGAATTCATCTCACAAGACAAGTCTGACATTTGTGAAATAAGCTTATTTTCTTTCTTGTGGAGAGTTATGGACACAAAGATAAATACTTCTCTCATGTCTATGTGACAAATATGCAGCTCGAGCCAGCAGCCAGTCAGTTTAGCCTGGCATATAGAGAAAAACAGTAAGGCTGAAGCTAAATGTATAGCTAAGTAATTATCATGTTGTACCCTGTTGTTCAATCTCTACAGAAAGTGTAATTGAGTGTTGTTGTTGTTACATTTCATCTTCCAAACGAGTTAAATAAGATACAAAAGCCCTGTTTATTACGTAGCTTTAGAGGTACTGGTTGGTGCATTTTGTTACTGTTTGACAGAGCAAGGCTAGCTGTTTCCAGTCTTCATGCTAAGCTAAGCTATTCGGCTGCTAGCTCCAGCTACATATCTAGCATACAGACATGAGAGTGGTATCAATCTTCATATCTAACTCCCAGCAATGACAGTATTTCCCAAAATGTTGCACTACTCCTTTAATACACCGCATCATCATTTTGAGTCAAAGAAATAATGATAGTCTCACAGTTAGATACAAGTATCATAAAATAATGGGCATGATGGAAAACCCATCAATAATAAACATTATATAAACAATATTATAATTTTTTAAAAATTAAATAAAAGAGAAACAAAAGTAAATGTAGCTTGTCTCACCATTTGCATTTCTTTAAACTACCACAAACTAGATTATACTGTCAGGTGTTTCTGTTGTTTTGTCCACCTCATGTACATTCACAATAATTACTGCATTGTGTTACTACTTAAGGAGAGAAATGGCAACATTTTTGGGTCTGCCACGAAAGATTCCTTGAATATGTTAGTGACGTCAGTTTACTATTACATGGAGGGCCATATGAAGAGACTGGAGGGGGAGTAAACTTCAGTTAAGGTTACAGTACTTGGTTGTAAATTTAGCAGTACCTGTGTCTACCTGTCCTGCCTGGTAGACTGAAAGATAAACGTCTGTAAAGAGAGAGAAGAATGGAAAGAACTAGACAGGGTCAGGAAAAAGAGGAATGAGGAATGTTAAAGCAGATTAAAGTAATTACAGTTTATCTCCACAGAAAAAAGTGATAGAACCTATCATAGACCACATCTGGAAACTCAAAAGCAATCTTAAGCTCATCACGATAACGATATGAATTGAGAAGAATCAGTTTGATGAAAAAACACTAATGCCACCTAATCGGTCTTTGCCAGTTTGGACGAAGAACAGCTCGTTCCTTGTTTCTTAGACACTGCCCTATAAATGGACAGTGTCGTTTTGAATTAGCATCAGTGTGGAAAAAAAACACACACACACACACTGTGGTCTAGGGTAGGTCCAAGAGGGAAGAGACAGAGCAGCTCTGATGATTGCAGAACAGTAAAAGAGTCTGCTTACAGAATATCAATCGAAATAGAAGATTCTTTCTGGTTAAAAAACACACAATGCAGCTTTAGAAAAACTGTGTTAACACTAAAACTTTTAAGATTCAAATGTTAGACCACACAATTGATGTCAGATAGATAAAAAGCTAAGAATGTACCCCTACACTTTGTGGTGTAACTGACCAAACACAACAGATTTGTACAACCTTTTGGCTTTCTGTTAGTGTTTCTCATTGCAAAAGTAAAACGGACTTCCCAAAAACATTGCCTCAGTGTTTAGAAATCAGTGCAGTGCATTGTAAGTAAAACAAAACCAAATCATTAGTGCAGTTAAGTTTGAGGACTACAGAGGCTAAAAACCAAAACAAAAATGAATTCATGAAATTGTCTCTGGCTGTCTGTCTGATCAAATCTTTCCAATGAGTAAATGAATGTTTATCTGATAGCAGAAGCCGTATGGAAAGCAAAGCAATATCCTTGCATAGAACAAATATCTAAGCAAAGACACTGGCTTGTAGATGTTACAAAAACACATTTGGAAAGCAGTTACTTCAACATGGACAGCATATAAAAATTCACAGTCTCCTCTAAAATAATAAGCATGTAAAAACACAGCCTAAAACGGAACTATTTTCATTACTGTATGTCAAATTTAGTGGATGTGAGAGATTTAATGGTCACAGATTCTGGAGATGCATTGGACAATGGTACAGTTAAGTCTGCATAGTAATGGCAAAAGTGATGACTATGAAACTGTATTTTATACTGAGGGATACAGGAGAGAATATGTTGAGTCCTGATCTGCGTTGAGAGCAGTGCAGCGGCAAGAGGAGAGGCCGAGAAAAAGAGCACAAACACTCAAGAGTAGGTAGGGAGCATCCACAAGGTCACTGGAGAGTGGCATGCAGGGTGCAGCATACACACATGCCTGCATACTGTATACAATACCTCAGAGAGTATGGAGGTAGAATCAAGTCATACATACAGTGGGCGGGGCAGGGTCAGGCTTACCTCAGACTTCTCCATCTTGTTCTGAGCGTCCACCTGCGTGATGATTTCGTTCATGTTGGTCTCCAGGACCATCCCGCCCATCACCATCTCTGCCAGGATGTTGTGAACCTGAGGAAAAATGAGATACGAATTGTGCTTTATTATCAGTGCCTTATGAAAAAGCACTTATAGGCAGAATTCAAACATTTCATCGATTGTTTATAACATTCAATGATGACAAGGAGATCCTTAGTGTTTATTAATGTACCGTGTTTCTCAACAATTATAACTTCTCCTACTGTTTTAATTATTGATTAATCTCCAGATAATTTTCTCAATTGATAGTTGAGATACTCTTTATGCTCTCCTTATGACAAAAAAAAAAAAAGCAACAAATCCTATATACTTGGCATTTTGTTTGAAAAATGATAATTAATGAACTATAAAAAATAGTTGCAGATTCACTTTCTGTGGATTTACTAATCAATCGATTAAATAATCATTCCAGCTCTTGATTGCAGCATATATTTAAGTAGTTTTTAAGAAGTTTCCAAATAAAAGTAATTTCGTAAATCAGAAATTGAAGCGGTATAAGAATCGCAGAGAGGCAAACATTCAGGGGTATTTCCTACCTTGTCTACATGGAAAATTAAGTCAAGCTCACAGACATTCTCAAAGCATTTGTCCAGCGTTTCCACAAATACCTGAGGACAGAAGGATTTAGGATTATGTGAAACAGAATTGAAATGGACTGCGACACAGTCACAGTACTGACATGGAAATACCCACACAGTGATTTCATGGGCTGTTACCTGGATTAAGTCTAAAATTCCTAGTTCACTCTCTGAGGAGTCGACGCAAAACACAAAGTACAGTGTGGCGTAGTGTCTGTAGATCAGCTTGTAGTCTGATCCTCCAATCAACCTGACACCGAGGGAACAAGGAGACCAGGGTCAACACGTTAAACACGGTCTCCATGACATTTCCATATGACTGAAAGACTGTTCCATTTTGGAAAAATAAACACAGAGTTCTTGAGTTCATCAGGCGTTTACAAACACATAGATAACGTGGCACTCTGCCCTGAGCATGACTTGATACAATCTATGTCGCAAACATGAAATGAGCCAAACTAAGAAAGCACAGAGAGATTGAGAGAGAAACAACAGGATGTTTTCAGTCACAAGTCAACATGTGTAAAGATAGGAAACAAGCTCTACTAACATGATAAAATATGGAAGGTCGACTTCTAACCAATAACCAAGTGGTTAACCCATTGGGTTAGATAAGACCTCAATGAACAACAGATGTTGTGACCCCCTAGTTCCACCTAGTTCCTCATTCGTAGTGAATTCATCATTAATGAATGAGGAACTAGGTGTCATTTTACTTTTCAGCAAACATTGTTGCTATTGACTACCATTCACAAGAGCCCCCTGAGCTTTCCTTTATAGTGTGAAATAAATTCCTGTGATGTTGCATCAGAATTAATTATTTACTTCCACTAAGTAAATAATTTAAACCTGGTTCTTACGGATTTTGACACAGTCACTTTCTAATGCACCCAGACATCTGAACTTACATTCCACCTTCTAGGAAATTACAGACGTTCTCATCTCTTTTTGAGACCAAGTGGAAAGTTTCCCTGATGATCTGTTGTTCTGTGTCTTCACTCTGCGGGATGAATAAGGAAGTAGAGGCTGTTAAACAAACAGGAGATGGCAAATAATGTGTTGTTTGTGCACTTAATTGTTTTCAGTGAGTCATTTCAGTACTACTAGCCCGAAGACTGGCAGGTAAAATGACGGTTCCTCTCTTTTTCTTGAATACACGTGTTGGCTCTGAGTGAAAAAAATATTAAAAGTCATATTTAAACATACACCAGTGCCCACAGGCCACAGTGGCAATGATTTCATTGTACAAGCTGAATCAAGGTAGGCTCATCTTATTGTTTGCAAAGGACGAGATTCTGTTCAAAGCCTCGAAGAATCGCAGGCGCGTTTGAGAGCATTCACTAAAAGGCTTAAAGAGCGGAGCCTATTAGTTGAAGATTTCTTGAACTAATAGGCAGCCAAACTCTAACCAATCAATCCAACCTCAACAATCAAAATCATAGGAAATATCTTATGGTTTGCGGCTCTAACATTGCGGCTGCCTCACCATACAGTGCTAATGTCCTCTCAGGGTCCATAACAGGTCAGTGAGCACAAGGAGAGAAGAGGGTCTCCAGTGTGCAGCTGGCTGGAAGGCTAAATCAGTCATGTGACTTGTAGCATGAGACTAGCAGGGTTATGGTAGTCACAGCTTCATGATACAGTCACAAATAAGCAGAGCAGACTGTGAAGAACAGCAGCGTCTTTTTCATTAAGAGGCTGAACGATGGGCTCTAATGGACTCAGTGCCCGCCTCTGGACCAAAGTTGGCCCTCTGAACTGGCAACTTTCCTTTTAAACTTCCCCAGTTTGATTCTGAAGCCCTGTTACATGTTAACCCTGCTCTCACCGTAAACTGCCCATTAAAGATAAAATACCAGAAAAAATTGATCCCATAAATGTTACAACACACCATGATGTTGCTGTTGTAAGCAGTGAGAGGACAGTATTTATTAATGTACAGTATTTAGGGGGGTTAGGGTAAAGTGTTAGCAGATTATAAAGCTGCTTTACAGTTCTGTGATTACACAGCACAGAGATTTGCAGCTTTAACTCTGTAACATACTGTGCATTTAGGATTTTTTTATACAATGAACCATTGTGGTTGTAAAGCTGCAGAACCAGAACCTCACAAAAATACAGGCCTTGCTGTAATAACATGAGCACACAGCTGTTCTTCTTCCAAGGCTTCTCACTGACGCTGGCAGAGGGCCAGTTGATGGTACATGAATTTACGTGGTATGAATGTGTGTGTGTGTGTGTGTGTGTGTGTGTGTGTGTGTGTGTGTGTCCATATTTCACTCTCCTCTCCCCGACACGTCGCACCTAGATTGGACAGATGCTTTGGCTTTATGTCTCAGCTCTGCCAGTCTCCCTCTCAACGCAACAGACTGTACAAGACTCACAAACACACATCATGTTAGCACCAAGCTGAGGCCCAGACTTTAGAGGTGAGCTAACTCAAATAAACTGAAGGCTTAAGACTGTTTTCACTGCGAGGAATATGTGTGAAATATTACATCTAGCCAGCCAGTAAACCGACGCCTCAGATTTTAATATAACAGATGGTGTCTCCATAGCCTTCTTATAATCCAATCAATTTCAGTTTATCCTCCTGAAATACAAACACATCCATGTTCATCTCAACTCCAGATTAGACAACACGGGAAACGCAGCTATACTCTTCTCTGGTGCTGCAAGAAAGGCTTATTTCCATTATTGATTAATCTGATGGTTCCTGTCTTGGACACTGGATATCTGGTAAACCGGATAATATATCAAAATGTCAGAAAATGGATTAAAAAAAGTCCATTAAATGACTTGCTGTGTCTGACCAACAGTCCAAAACAAAAAGATACTCACTGCACAATGATACAAACCAGAGGAAAAAATCAGCTTATCAACAGACTGAAGAAGCTGCGACGATGTAGCTGCAGAATTGTTCATGCTTTTTTCTTTTAAAATTACATAAAAGATTGATCACTTATTAAAACAGTTGTCAATTCATTTTCTGTTCAGTGATGAATTGATTCAGTCACCCGTTGTTTCAGATCCACTGCTTATGCTTGCATTTTATCATCATATAAACTTCCAATAATTTTTTTGATGAATCAATTAATCATTTTGCCAATAAGATGTCAGACAAGAGTAAAAATGTTAGATTAATCGAATATTCAATTAGTTGACTGACAGAAAATTAATCAGCATCTGTGCTGATAATTGATTAATTGTTTGAGTGATTTACCTAAAAAGAAAGGCCACAGGTCTGCCAGCTGCTTTCCCTTGCCACGTATGATAGTGATATAGCTGCCACAATTAGTCAATTAATGGATTAGTAGAACAGTGAAAATTAAACTGCAATGATCTTGATCAAATCGTGTAATCTTCAAAGTAATTGTTGCGCAGAAATCTTTTTTATTTTTATTTTTTTAAATGCTGTTCTCGGCCTTTCAAATATTTAGATTTCCTGGAGCCAGTGTCAAAACAATGTTCGTTTAAAAAAAATGACTCACACAAACACAACTGATTATCCAAACAGTGGCCCACTAATTTCCCGTCAATCAACTAATCAGTTCATCGGTTAATCTAATCTAGCTCTGGCAGAGAATTAATTCAGCCGCTCGGGTTAAGACACTGTTGACGCCACATTGCTATTGTAGCACCGATGTTAAAGGAGGGGCAGGCGGCCAACCTTGAGATATAAATCCAATTAGGAGAACAAGCCAACACAGCTCGCCCAGCACAGGATATATTGCATAACCCGTCATCCTCTACCTGCAACTTACTCCCTCCGTTTTTCCAGCCCGGGACGCACGGCGGGTGACGTCACTCTCAGGTGAGGACACCGGGGCTGATTGAATCAGCGGCGGCGAAAGGTTTGGCGTGAGCACGAGTCAATCACAAGGGCGTCTCTGAGGTCATGTGACACAAACAGTGTGTGTGTGTGTGTGAACCCACAGCTGGACTCGGCACCGAAACGAGGCTGGGCGCCGGTCCCGTTCACGCAGCCTCCGCGGGAAGGCGATCGCCTCGCTTCGGCTTGCACTCGTTTAATTATTCATAAATGAAAAGGACAGCACCGTCCGCACAGCTGACATCTCATCCAGCGGGATCCGCCTGACACAACAGCACACACACCTTCCCATTCAAACTGCCTGCAAACAATATCACGATAGGGCTTCATAAGGAAACATGCAGCAATGAGATGTACTTTTTTTTTTTTTTTTTTTTACATCTTGGCCTATCCATCACACAAACAAGCCTGTATCCACCGTGAAATGTGGAGTAAGAAAGAAAAAAAAAAAAGACCTCATGTTACTCACATAGTGCTCGTAGAATTTAGAAAGCCTTGGTTTCCCATGGTTGTTGAATATTAAAATGGCTTTTATCATGATTGTAGCTGAGCGGAGGGAGGCGGGGGGAACAGAAAGGGATCAGTCTGTGAGAGACTGTTGCCTGTCAACTCCCGTGAACCCAGGTCTGAGTGGGACTCAGGGCTAAATCCCGGCTCGGTTTCAGGTTAATACGGGATAGCTGCGAGCTACACGCCGCTGCTACTCCTTCATCGTCTCTTTACGGAAATATTCCACGTCAAAGGACCAGTCATGCTCCCCTCCTCCTCCTCCCCCCAGCTACAGCAGCCGCGATGGTTCAAACCTCCGCCGTTCAGAGCGACTGCCAACAACACGGGGAAACAAGTGGTTATTTATTTCTTTTTCTGAGGGTAATACTCGGATCATCCATGCAGTGGCGTAAATGTCTAATTTCCTTGTGTTATTTATCTAGACTACGCATGTATTCATTTGTTTATTGCGTAGATGAGTTTATATGTGTGGTGTTTTTTCCTTATTAAGGGCTTTACGGGAAAGAAATGCACTTGTCCTTATAACACTGAGGTCAAATAAGGTTCTTTGGGAAAAAAAAAAAGTACATTACCCCAAATTGTATTATCTTACTGAAAAATAGAGTGGAATTAATAATAATAGCTCATTTAGAAAACACCAAGGCTCACATTTGTAATCTAAGTAGTCTGAGTGCATACATACAGGCAGTATGTATCATCTCAAGGATGCAGTACCACAGCAAAAAGGTCTTAATACTTTTGTTAATGGGAGATTTCAGTTTTTGATTTTTCATAAATTAGGACAAAAAACATGTTTTCGCTCAGGATAAATTATTGAGTGTAGATTTTATCCATTTACAATTAAATCCACAGGGGTGTGAAAACTTTCTGAAGTCACCGTGTATTTGTGAAGTGTAGATTCCCTGCGTTTTGTATGTTTTTTAAAGACTGACTTTTTTGAGTTAGTAAATTACATGAGCAGTCACTTTATTATACATTGAATTGATCCCACATGGTCTTATTCTATTATGTTCATATCCGAGCCTGTGTGGTAAATGTATGTAATTACCATCTGATATTAAGTTTTCCCGGTCACTTTTCTGTCACTGGCACTGGCTGATTAAAGTACAAGTTTCAGCCAGAAGGTGGAGCAAAAGTACATCTTGTATTGATGATGTGGCAGCTCTGAAGAAAACTTGGCACGGCCTCAGATGCAAAGAACATTCTCCACTTTTTATCCTGCCTGTAAACACAAAAGCCTGAATATATTCCTCGGCCAGAGAGGATTTTCCTTTGACAAACTGACACATGTTTGAGTTTCCCTGCTGGAACATTGCAGCTCCACTGTGGTAACCAGCAACACAGACACAATGCTACCTTGTCCATTTCTGAGGAATGTGAAAAGTGAGAAGTTCTTACCCGAGCTTCCTCAAATACTCCTGGCAAAGTGTCCCTGAGCAAGGCACTGTGCACAAAGTTGCACCTTGGCACTCTGACCTCTACATTGGTGTTTGATCTTTTGTATTTCTGGGCGATACCACTGCTCACAGTATGCAAAAACAAAGACTTTGTACATATTATCTGCACAATATGACCTGTAATACCCTCAAATTGGCTTCCATTGACATTGTTTTTCTTCACAGTCTTCTTACTGTGACCGAATGACGTAAAATTCATAAGAATGGTTTATGATTTACTGCTCCGTTCTGCGAGCTGGGCTGGATGACAAGCAGCTCCAGGAGCATCCCATTAACTCAGTGTCGCATGTGATAGTAAAATCACATCTCTCCTTGTGTCTGACTCTTCTTAACGTGTCTGATTTTCTGCATACTGTATATTTTTTACTTAAACAAGCGCACACAGAGATGCACACATGGACTGGCACTTGGAAAGTCGAAACTGTTCCCCAATTTGCCTCCTGTTGTTTACTTATTTGAGTCTTAGATATGAAACTATACTCTACCACGGTACTGGAACTTTGTGAAACTCCACATCACAGATGGAGAGAGTGCACCATTAGGGTTTAATCCACCCAGTTAATTGCTGAATGAGGACTTTTTACTCTTCTTGTTGACAATGGGCTATTTAAGGCTGCTTGTACTTATGCATTTTCAAGGTAGGACTTTTTCATTGAATTAAATATTTCCCTATCATAAGCCAAATTACTCGAGTACTTTTCCACCAATGCTCACTCACGCCCATGAGACCTGCATGTCTTTATTGCACAATCCAACATTATATCACGGGTAATTAAGTAAACCATTATGTTTCAGCAGCATTGCACAAAGCATTTTACCTTTCTTTTCCTCCTTCTCTTGCATGTTTTAAGAATTATAATTTTCATCCCTTTGAATATATTGCTACATAATTTTCTCATAGCTCAGCAGCTTGGTTACAGCACATAGCACATCTGTTCTTTCGGGTCACAATCTCTTGATTTGATGCGACCAAAACATGGGTAAAAAATAAAATAAACCATATCAAACCAGAGAATCTACAGGAAAACAAGACGTTGTTTTTCCCAAAGCATTCTTGATACCATTCAATCCCCCCCCCCCCCCAAGCCCCCACCAACACAAGTTTTTTCTTTTCCATCTCCACTTGTTTGTGAGCCTCTGATCTCTGCACACACCTTGGGCGGTGTGTTGATGACTGGGTTTTCTGAGGAGAGGGCCCACAAAAAGAGGCTGGACGGCTATTGTTGGTGGAATGCCTCAGCCAGAAAGGGAGAGGGAAAAGGGGGAGCTGGTGTTGGTTTGTGACAACGTGGTGGAATTGGACTCAGAGAGGATTAGTCCAAGTTCCTAATGTGTGAGATGAATGAATCATTTTGATTCAAGCGTGCAAAATTAAAAGTATAAACGACAGATTCTCTATATAGTAAGTGTAGTGAAATGGCAGGCGCATGTTTCTTTCGCAGGGTTTCACTATGAGATGATCGCAAAGCTCATTTAAATGACTACATGCTGGGGGCGTTCACCTTTCCCCACAATGGTACAGTCCATCACCAGCTCGCCCCTAAATTGCGGCGCCACCCTATAAAAAGTAAACGACTGTGCAAAGTTGGAGAGAGAAACCTGTTGTTTTAACTGAAGCAAACAGTCTGAAAAGCAGCCTCCAGCGCAACTCGAAGAGATGGAGCACACCGAGGTGGTGAAGCCAGAAACCCTGGACGACCTGATAAAAATCCTGCATAACATCTTCGAGAGTGACTGCATCAATGTTGAGGAGGTCCAGGCAATAATGGAATCATATGAGAGCAACCCCCAGGAATGGATGAAATATGCAAAGTTTGACCAGTACAGGTAAAACAGTTTGTTTCATAATCAGATATTACTCAGTTATTATGCTGCTGCACTTTGCACCCTTGCTCTGTAGCCTTGTTTGTCACCTCAGCCTTGTGTCTTTATTTGAACCAAAGTCAACATTTTATTTATGCAGTCATCCTTTGTTTGTGTTTTGTCTGCCGCTTTTACTTTTTATTGAAGAAAAAAAAAACAAAAAACGTATTTGACGACTGCGTAGGTTATTTAAGTGTGCAGCCCACTGAATTCACTTATAAAACTGGTACAACCAGTTATTAAAATGTCTAACATCGGTCTCATATTTGAATGAAAACTATTTTATTTCCATATAGAATATCAGCTTTCGTCACATCTTATTTGAATAGGAAAAAAAAAACTATGACATAATTTAAACATCATAACAACACAAAAGTGTTTCTTGAAAAAGTTGGACCCGGCTGTAAGGGCTCCTCATTACAAAGTCTGTAGCCCCCTCTATTCAAAGCGCTGAAAAAGCTCCATGTCCCAGTGTTTTGCTTGGTGAGCGGTCAGTGGAGGGGGGGGGGGGGGGGGGGGGGGTGGATCATCCAATCAACACCCGAGAACTGATCCACACCCGCCGGTCCGAGCAGAGAGGGATGCTTGTGGTGTGACTGTTTGCTGCAGCTGCCACGAAAATATTTGTAGACTGACGAAATCCCGCAGAGCAGCAAAACGTGCCGAGTATCAAGAGTGTTTACAGACCTGGAGGAGAGGGCGGCACAAAAGCTGTGGATGGGAATAAAATGAACAAAACCTGAAGGAGTTCAGACCCCCCCCCCCCTCTTTTATTGTATGGCCCGACGGGTACAGCTGGATTTTCTTTCGCACTTGTAAAATAACCCCCCCTCCCCTTTTTCTTTTATTTATTTATTTATTTTTTTAAAAAAATAAGCAGTACTCCACAAGTATTTGTACAAACTGAGAGAATGTAATTAGCCCCAGGTTTGTGGAAAGTGTGAAATGAAATATACATTATTGGAATCAATTGTGTAAAGCATGTAAAGTAAGTGGATTGTTTCATGTTTCAGCTTCAGTAAATTCTTTTCAGGTACTCCTGTGTGACGGGGAAGTGTTTAGCTTAAGATTTACAGTGCACCATAATGTCCGTCTCCCTGCTCATTTAACATATTGAACTTGAATTGAATTTGGCAGGTACACAAGGAACTTGGTTGATGAGGGTAACGGGAAGTTCAACCTCATGATCCTGTGCTGGGGAGAAGGCCATGGCAGGTGAGATGCATAAGAACAATTAACAAGACAAAATGAACTTAATATTATCTCCTTATTTATTGCAGCGGACAATAATTTTTTCGTTGAAGTTTTTGTTTTTTTGAACAAGGTGTCATAGATTACCACAGACTGAATCCTGTTGCATTATGCAAATCTGTCAAAACAATTGCATTTTAGGAATCATAAGATTTTTTTCCAGCCTTTCAGTTTTGGACACTCTTGGTCACATATCAAAGTGATTTTCTCTGGTAATTATTTTATTAGTAAATTAAGATAAGAGAGAGTCCAATGTTCTTCAGACTGACAGGAAGGTTGTGTAAATAGATTTGATGATATCTATCACCTGCTCCGCTGGCCTGACATTGGCTGAAGCTGACAGTAATGGAAGGGATTCGTTCAAATAAAGATTTCGTGGCAGGTCTTTGTATGATTACAGATAATAGGACGAGGGAAAAAAAGAGCAGTTTTTCAAAAGAGCAAAGACATTCGTTTTACCGCATCCCCACTGCAGTGGTAGTAATAAGAATCCCCCGCAACTGAAGTAGTGATGCGGTAAAACGTGTACCTTTGCGCTTGTGAAAAATGTATCTTCTGGTCCTTTCTGTGCATGTTTTTAATGGCTGGTCTCTAGAAACAAGAAACTTGTTTTACCACATACCAGGATAGCAACAGGGATGTAATATAAGAAAACGTTAACCAACATAGATCTTCAAGTGGTAGGGAAGCCCTGTTTCAACAGAGCAGCCTAAATATGTTGTGTATGTGTTATGGCTTATTACTTTTGAAACTGTAATGGCATTACATTAGATTACATAACGCGTACATTTTGGTAACTGGCAGTCTGGATGAACAGTTTAAATGGAATAGCTCACACAGTATTTTCAACCTGCTGATAAAACAGAAAAAGAGCTTCTAAAAACACAAACTCCCCCAAACACAGGAATGATCTCACCTTTAGGCTGAATGACAGTTTATATATATATATATATATATATACATACATACATACATACACACATATATTCTGACATTGTATTCCTCTGTTTCTTTAATGCCTTGCAGTAGCATCCACGACCACACAAACTCCCACTGCTTCATGAAGCTGCTGCAGGGTCAGCTGAAGGAGACGCTGTTTGAGTGGCCAGAGGGCAAATCTCACGGAGACATGGTTCAGAAGTCACAGAGGATTCTCCAGGAAAACAAGGTTGCTTACATAAATGGTAAGAAACTGCACTGTGTGTTTCTCTTCTTTTTAATTAGAGTGTACACTGCAGTATTAATACCTGTTAGATCTATTAATATCTGTATATTGGTGCGTGTGGGCAATGTGTGATTCTTTTAAACTTGGTGTGCCTATGCTCATTTGATATACTCACATTGTTATGTTGCTGTAGCTAAAATGCTGTGTTCGGTACAGGAGAACAAACATCCTTTACATGTTCTGTCCCACACAAGATATGCTGATGTCAGGTATCTCTGAACTCTGTGTGCAACAGTGCAATATGTGTGTCAAATTTTTTTTTTTTTTTACAGTGCCCAGTAATGCCAAAGTTTCCAGCCTCTGCAGTTGTGTAATGTCTAATTGGCCTCACAGGAATAACCAGGCAGTTGTAAAATTACAATGAATAGCATTCAGGTCTCCTCAAATCTCTGCTGACTATGTATTTACACAAAGCCAACAGAGCCCTGATGTGATGTTTGGGCTCAGCTGTTGGTTACAGCACCACTAGTATCCACCTCTAAGCCCAGTTTCACAGCATTCCAGTGCCATACACTGTCTAAATGTATGTTGTTTGTTCCTCTGTGTGTGTGTGTGTGTGTGTCTGCGTGTGTATGTGTAGACTCCATTGGCCTGCATCGTGTGGAAAATGTCAGCCACACAGAGTGTGCAGTCAGTTTGCACCTGTACAGTCCCCCTTTCCAGACCTGCCAGACCTTTGACCAGCGGACGGGGCACAAGACCACTGTCAAGATGACATTCTGGAGCAAATTTGGAGATAGGACTCCATTTGTAAGAGACATTTTATGACTTCAATACATAATAATTGAAAATTTACATCACCTAAAGGAAAAAAATAATCTTTTGATTCGTGCATTGAAAAAAAAAAAAACCTAACTGTGAGTGATTCTTGATCTTTGAAAGCCCAAACCCAAGTCAGATTCTGTAGATGGAAATCATGAAATTTCAGAAATTTTCAGCAGAAAAACACATCCATTAATGTGCTCCTTGTTTTGCATATTACCACATACAGGATCACTGCAATCAGTTGACTGAGCACACAGTTCACCCACCAAAATGTACTACCATATGAGCAGGAAGTGGGACGTTTTTATCGTGTTTTGCTACTCTCATTAAGCACAGCATGTAAGCAATTACAGCTGCACCCATTGAAGATTTAAGACTTTAATATAAAGTTTCCACTTTGTTTCCATTTGCTGCTGTTTCAACAGAAATGTTGCCAGAGTGGGCAAGAAATGTTACTTAATGAACATGTAAGAGCAGTTGTTTCATGGTCAGACAGGGAGAAATTACACCCAATTAACCTTTAAAACTGCCCTCTGTCCTCCTAAACTGTAAATGACAGACAAATGAAAATGAGACAAAACAAGAGCACCTACAGTACAGGACTCTGCCTGCTTCGGCCAGCCTGCCAACAACAGTGGCCTTATCTGAAAATTACAAGTTGTATAAGCATACCTTGACCATAACACTGTCAATTTAGTGCATTAGATTGCAACACCAAACACTGCAGATAAGATAGTAGAAGTACGGGAATGTGAGTACAGGGTGAACTTAACTCAACATACGCCCCTAGGTTTCGCCCCTAGGTTTCGCCCCTAGGTTTCGCCCCTAGGTTTTTTTTTTGTTTGTTTGGTTTTTTTGGACAAATGATCTTATGAAATGATTATCTGCTATGTTGGAATATTTGGTTTCTGGTATAGTTTTATAGAGGACTTTAGAGAGACTCTATAGCTACGTGCAATTCAGGGTCCTGACCCCACAGTCTAACTCTTTTTGTGTTGAACTCTTTTCTAAGGAAACCACAGTCTCCCAAGAGAACAACTGAAGGTCACCAAAGGAGGCTCCGGATGATTAAGATGACTGCATTTAAAATGACGATGTTGTGAAAATGATTCAAGGGAAACTGCTGGGGAGGCGAAATGTGGACCCACTATGACTAAGTAAACCATTTAAAAATCAGGACTGGGCCAGTTCAAAAGGACAACCCGGTAATTAGAATGGCTTTATCGCTGCCCAGTGTGAGCTTGGCAAATACTGATGAGCACAGGACGAATGCTTGAATAGGCTTGGACATGGATTGAATCTGCCTTTTGTTTGCTGGGCCCGAGGAGACCCTTTTCCAATAACAACATTCCTGTCTATCCATGACCTGTGCAACCACATTTTTGTAAAATTATGGCCCATAGCCGAAGAGCACAGCTTAAGCATTTCAAAAAGGGGAAGATATCGCTGTTATAGTGTTTCTCTTAAATTTTATATTTTATATCTAAAGAAAAGGAAAACAGATTTGCAACAGTTTCTTTCCCAATGGAGCACTTTCATAGCTGTATTTGCTGACAGTTTATACCACTCAAAATAGTCTTAACACCTGTTGGAAATTGTGATGAAATGTAACATTGTTTGTACAGTCTGATTAAAAAAAAAAGAGTTTGTTCCATTTGGAAAAAGAAATGTAAAGCTTTAGAGTTGTGTTGTTTTTAAAAGTGCGATGCTTGTAATTTATTTACCGAGTATTCTGTTCTTTGAAGGAGTGTTCAATTCAGCAAGATACCATGTTCTCAGAAATGTATTCTTACTGAAGTTTTGACCAAGTTTTAGGGAGGGACTATTTTGTATTATTGGCAGACAATATGTTTAGATAAAACTCATACACTTTTTCTCAGGATTTTAGCATATTTTGATTGTAGCTATATTTATGTAGTGTGTAGTTTTACAGCAGAGCACCTCTCATAGTATCTGTCAAATGCACGCATGCTTTCTGTGATGCAGCAAATGATAAATCTGGCCATAACTGTAGACCATTAAACATGATTACTTTGCCACAGAACTTCATTTTGTGCTGTCTTTATTTTTTTCGTGTTACATATTTTTGTATTTACATCACTAACATCAGTAATTCTTTTTAATATGTCTTATACTTTATGCAACACGCACAGAAAATGCATATAGTTTGATAGATAGACCTGTGCAAAAGCTTCAGTGTGAAATACCAGAAGAACAAGCAATCTGTACGTATGTCTTTTGGTGTGGGGTACTGGGTGTGAGCACTTAAATTTGTTAGCTTCAGTACCTCTTATCGACATGGAGCCGAAGTTGGCAAGTAACCCCTAATGGTTCATGGACAGTCACGTAAATGTACTAAGTACATTACATTAATTGTGGATATATTAACAGATGAGCATTGTCTGGTACGAGGCTGGCAAGCTAATTAATGTAAGCACTGCCACCTGTACTTTGATTCAAGGGAAGTATAGATCGGTCATTACCTTGACCAATAAAAGGATTATATTAATGGTGCAGAGAATACAGTGTAATGTACCAACCAGATAGTGTCTGTGCAGAATTGTTTTCTCACTGGTATAAGTAGGTTAAGTGTGTATGTATTTGCACTACAGAAGACGTGTGTGACGTGTATTTGCAAATCATCATCTCCCTGAACAATTAACAAATATGGTTATTGCCACATTGACTATGAAGATTGATACTTGACTTTGTCCTCTGTGTTAGTTTCCTGATTCAGCTAGACTGTTGCAAACTCAGACAATGGCCAGATAAGAGAGCAGGTATCAGTGTATTAGGTCATATGCACATTAGTATTGTATTCTAGTGTATCCACTGTATATGCCAATGGCTTTTTAGGCTCTCCCATTACATTTTTTCCTTTTTTATATGTGGAAAAAAAGTGAAATGCCTTGTGTGGTCTGTGATTTTTAAATCAGCTTAGCTATGTAGAAGTAGTTGCCTGGAGAGTCAGTAAAAGTGGCTGATCTGATCTCAGTCTAGTCAATAAAAAATAAGCTCTGCGCTGACAGCAAGGCAAGAAACTGAGTCAGTTCTGCTAAGAGTAGACAACAGTAATATCTAACTCATCCAAAATTAATTGCGCTCATGTATTCTGCACCAGCCTGGACAACTGCCTCTTTTTCAGCTCTACGTGACTGATTCTCTAAGATTTAGCCTCAAGAACTGGCAGTGCAGTCATATAACAAACATACGTCAATAGTCACTTTTTATCATTATTTGCCTTCGCTTAGAGCACACAGTGTATCGGAGAATTGGGTCTGTTCAACAAATACGTTCAGGTTTTCTCTGTACCAGGTCAACCATGGGATGGCCTACAGCCAGTGTTGTGTAATAATCAGATGACAGCCTTGATTGCCCTGGTGAAGCACCTGTTTTTATAAGAGGCCATGGTCACCATGTGCCAAGCAGGATGCAGGCTCCCGCAGAAGACTTTTATCTTCATCTGATGATAAATTCTGATATTTGTCAAATCTATTTATTGAGGTTTATTACTCCAATATAACAGGAACAGCGTAGTGTCAGAACATTGCAGGGCGATGATTCATCTACATGAACAACAAACAAGGCGCTGAGCTTCAACCAAGGCCCATTCACAAATGATGCAGATACAGAATTGAACACAAGTTTACTACATTTAATTACTTATTTATTAATGCCTTTCATTTCACACAGTTGTAAAAGCTGGCTTTGTTCCTCACGTAATCTGTTAGCGTCATAACTCTTACTTTATGCTGCACTTAATAAAATAGAATAAAACATGAAATAGGAATAAAATTACAACAGTTTTAGTCACCTGTTGTCTAATACTGCACTTGACTACTTTCACTTCTGTTCAGATCTTTAATGCCACAAGAGGAAATTATTTTTTTCAGCAAGGCACCATACAAACAAACCAACAAACAAACACAAGAAAAACACAACATGACAACTGAAGACCAATGTCCATGCAGTTAAATCCAAGGACCTTGCTGAGCAGATGTTGTCAGACCTCTTATAAATACACACAATACCACTGCTAACTGCAACTAACTCACCTGTACAAGCTGCATTTCCGTGCTGTTTTTAATGTGGTGGTTCTCTTCATTGCATATGACATCTACATGTTGTTTGTTGGTTTGTGGTTATACAGTCTGACAGAACTCCCTGTAAATCACTTTGGATTGAAACAGTGCAGAATGAATGTTATGAGAGTAGATGTCGACCTTGGGTGATGTCTCTGGCTGGCCTGGACAGAAGGAGGCTTGGAATGTAGTCTCAACAATGGTCTACTTATTTTGTTTTACTGGCATATTGGAAGTGTGTCAGTTTTCATGTGGTGTTTTGTTTGTTGTGTCAGCTTTGTCACTCTGTCTCCACTTGGATCTCTTTTCCCTTTTCTTCACCACTCACACTGTTCTTGCTTAGAGCTGTTACAGTAGTCTCCCTATCTATTGAGCAGCTATAGTTATGGTAGCGATCATAAAACATGGCTCTGTGTCCTGTGATGATAACAATAAGCCAGTGTTGTAGAATCTTATGACACTGAAAGACGCCGAGGAGCTTTGATAATTTACTTATCAAAGTGGACTCAGTACATTGATAGTGAAACACTCATTCACACAGAAAATAGTGCATATGCTGTACTATCGACATTGTGCGGCATGACAGCCCATTGTTTCATTACATGAGTGATAAAGCCCTTGCTCTTCACCCTTAGGGCCTCAAATTGCAAATGCAGATTTCACCACTGTGAGGCTAATAGCAGATCTTATCTTTTCAATTCATATTATTAACTATATTCAAATTATGAGCTTCTTATATTTTTTGAATGGAGCAAACTTAAAAGGTCAATTCCCAATAAAATGATAAACTGACCTATTACTGACCTGTGAATATGTCAGTCATTCATCATTGTCTCATAGGCTGAGGAAGGAAAAGGAGGAACTTCACTTCCACTCTTTGCTCTGCAAAACTGCATGCCAGAAAAACCAGTGACACACCCCGGGTTTCCAAACCAGTAACCGATGATCTCAGCTTCATCAGTGTTTCCATAAACAAGTGGTATTTCCTCTTTCAAAATTTAGTTTCATTTTAAATTGAATAAATGTTGAAAAGTTATTACAACTGGGATGCTGCACAAGTGCCTTGTCTACATATCTACATAAACATCCAATTGTCTTCATATCTAACATGTGACAGCATTAGGTGAAGGTCTGCGACCCAGCTTGCAATGCATGCTGTGAATAAACGACTGTTTCTTACCGTGATGCCCTCAGACATCACTGTCAATTGTCACACATCGTCCATGCACAGTACAGTCAAGCTGATGTTCACTTCGGTGCTCCGACAACTGAGAAACTGTTCTCACTTGTAAAGTCATTCTTGTTCTTTCTCAGTTCATGCACACTTCATCTTTCAAAGCATTTCATAATATAACTAGTAGTTGTACACCACTGTTTCCATTTGAAACTATCTCTGCACACTAATAATATGAAAATCTCTATAAAACAGTGAAAACGTCATGAAAATCATTTGAGCAACCAGCAGTTAAAGGTAAGATGAAAGCAGTTAAGATGAAAGTAAGTCAAAAGATCAGTGAACAAGAACAGTATACAAGTTATCATGTTTGCAGGGAGCTGTACTTTTGACTTTTGCTGGTATTTGGTGCTCACTTGTAGGGGAAAACAAAACACTGTCCTATTCTGACCCACAAAGATCACGCTTCAGTCCCATTCCCTTCTCTTTCAAGGCACCAAGAGATGGTAACCAAACACAAGATGTAAGCAAATTTTTGTCTTGTAAAGGAGAGCTCAGAAATACAATGTGAAACTGCTAACATGTTTATTATAAAATAAATTTTGAAAGATGTGCAGAATATCCTCATAGGAACAACAAATGACACAATTCTACATCATAAAATGTTTCTTTAAAAAAAATGACAAAATTAAAATTCAATTGAGTTTTACATCTTTACTTAGATCTCCTATGAGCCATTCCATTGGATTAATATTGTAATTGTCCTCTGAGCTTTGATGTGTTCCCATGTGAAACTGGATTACACTGGAAGGAACTTGATTTGTGGAGTTTAACTGAGACAAGATTGAGGTGGAATCCCAAATATCTACTGTTACACTTTTCAAAATGAAATCTTTATATTGTACACGCCCCCAAGTGCAAAATATGTCTGCAAAAAACCTTGAGGTTTAACCAGAAAAGAGTAAAATGTAAATACAAAAATATACACTGCATTGCATTTTTTGACACATTAGTCTCAACTAGTAACTCCAATATTTATTTCATGGGACCTTTAACTCTACCCCTGCTTTGGCTTAAATGCAATAAGATTTTAAAATGAATTCTGGTCTGGCCTTTTTAAGATTTAAAAATAAATCTATACTAAAAGAAAGATTTATAAAATCTACAACATAGTCATTCTTAAAGTGAACAACAATCTTAAGAGGTAACAGAAAGAACTTTGCAGAGAAGGCAATGAGAACAGAGACTGAGAAAGCTTTTCCTTTTTCTCTGGTCAGCTGGTCAGAAGGAATCATTTTCTGACTGCCCTCCCAGACCACCCAGAGACATGACCTGCTCCAGAGTCTCCCTCCCAGGATAGACTTTCCCCATTGACCCTTCTGACCCTGACTGACCCATTGTAACCTGCCTTCCCTTTCCCCTGGTCCTTGACCATAATGATCCCACAGAGTCTGCCTTGTCACTTATCATGTCACTAACACTCGATCTTACAGACGATCCACCATGAGACCCATTGCTATGGGAAGCATGACTTTGAGAATAGCTTTTGTTGTATCCATGGGAACCATTGCTATGATTACTCTGCTGAGAGTTGCTGTTGCTCTTGTGCTTGCTTGGTTCAGTCTGAAAAGTTTTACCAAAGGAAACCTTATCAAAGGATGTTTGGCTATGGAAACTGTGCTCAGAACCTGACTCAGGCTGGATATCAGACTTAGAATATCGTTTTGGTTCCCCCTCTCCACCTATACTAGGGTCTACTGCAGGCCCAGAAGCCTTTCTGAAGGTCACATCCAGTCGCCTGTCTTCACGCAAAGACCCCCTGACAGAGGATGAAGATCTGGGCGTGGTGGTGTCAGCCAGGCCATCAGGGAGAGCAGGTAAGCAGCCTACCTAAAAACAGAAATTGGATGTTTGATGAGAAAAACTAATTATTAAATTAATTGTTTCAAGTTATTAAGATAATAGAGGTTATGGATTTCATGATACTACGGAAGACAGGGAGAGTCATAACAGATGAAAGATGATAACAGGAAGACATGATAATATTGGCAATACTATAATATAATAATTTGAAGTTATTTTGTAACCCTGGTTCTCTGAGTAGTGTGTAATAGCTGTCCCATTATGGGAAATGCTCCCTCGCAGGAAGTTCGCCTCCTTCCTCCAGTTCTACGAAACAGAACTGACTACTGTCAAAAATATAAATCCTCAGACTTCATATAGAGTGGGCGTGCAAGAGGTCAGGCTATTCTAATTTCCACTTGATGTTGTTCTACAGTGTTACAGCACAGAGGCAGAAGGCAATTTTGTTCCTGTTCCTGTTAAAGAGTTCATCCTCCAACCGAAATGCGATATTAGTATATGGATTTGTGGTCTCATATGGTCAAGTATACTCACTGCTACTGTGTTTTAAAACTACATGCAAACACAAAACTGGCACAGTCAGTGTATAAGGTAACACAGTCACCTGCCATTGGCAAACACTGCATTGCATGTCCTTACCGATGACAAAGCATCAGTCTTAGTCTGGACATCCCGATATTCCCCACTAGTCAGTGATGCTGCACCATCCATATTTACTCCTATTGTAGAGGAGAGCTGAGGTCTTCCCAGAGGTTGGAAATCTGACTTGTCAATTCCAGCCATTGATGATAGCTGACCTAGGCTACAAAAAGAGACAAAATTTATAAAATTTCAAGTAAAGGTCAAAAGTTGGCAGAGGCATTTCATTCATGCATTATGAAAGTATGTACCAAAATAATCTGATTTTGACATTAAGATTCAGTACTTGAATATATAATTAATTGGTGATAATATGATAAAGGCGCTAAATGGCATCCATAGCAACAAGCGTCTTCGTATGACGTTGGGACACAGTTGGGCGCTTACAGCTTTCTCATATTGTGATATTTCAGTGTCAGTGTCTGTTGTGTGGACCCCCTCCATTAACATGTTTTCAAAAAGAAGACAGAAAAATTTAAGAAGAAGAAAGAAACTGTAGAACAAAGATCAAGACTGCAAGGATGCTGGTTTTTCTCTTTCCACTGGGTAAATGTGTAAATATTCAAAAACATGAGGAATGAGTGAGTCAAAGCAAAAGGTGAAACAATCTTTAAAAAAGTTTTAACTAACAAAACTGATGCAGGAAGATTCTATCGATGCAAAAATTTCCACTTTATGGACAAAACACTGTTTACAAAGTAAATGCAGGTTAGGCTGCATAGTAAGACCTAGCTGACAAGGTAAACAGGTGGCTCAGTCAGAATGAAACTAATACTGTCAGAACGAAACTCTGACCACAGTACCAGGATGGCACATACTGGAACAACAGATCCAAAATAGCTTGTTACTGGAGTGCATCTAAGAATGAAACAAAAATCTAAAACCACACCTACACTTAAGCAACTTACAAAAACAGCCCAGCACTTTGAGAAATACACTTGTTAGCCATCTTACCATCAGTCACATGACAGGACATCCTTTTCATCAAGTTCTAAAATTATTAAAGTCTAGTTAGCAACAAAGCTGATGTGGGTTTTCATACATAACCACATTTCATGATGCACTGACTTCAGAATACAGTCGACAGTAGAGTTACTTTTTCTATATCACTCAGCGCTAGTTGGGAATGAATATTACAAAAAACATCTATTGTTGTATCATCAAGAAAAAAGGAAATTTGAGAAGAATTTGAACTAAAATGATTAGTTGATTAATTGAGTAGTTCATGAACAAATATTGAAGCTGTATGGAGCGATATTTGTCCACAAGGGGATGGACAGATTCCCAAGCAAACAGGCTAACAGCAACAAAGCCTTGATAGACAGCATAATAAGTTGGTCATGTTGGACAACTTAGAAAACCAGCAGAGCACATATATATAACTTCCAGTGGGGTTATATAAAATACCCACTGCGAAAAGTCCACGTCCACTAATTGGATTGGTCCACCGACTCCTTGGCCCTGTTTAGACCTGGCATTAACACATGTCTTCAGTGATCCAATCACAAGTGGTCAGCTGCAAGTATGTCTGTTCACACCTGGCTTTAAAATGCATCTCCTCATGTCTCTCAAGTGACCACTTGTGATCGCATCTCACTTCCCCACTTTATATGCAAACAGACATATACGTGTTGTTGTTTTAAGCCAATGTGACAGACGGTCCGTTGTAAATGTGCTTGTGTGTAGCTTATGTATGTGTGTCAGTGAGTGAGTGAGAGAGAGAGTGATGCATGGAGGGTCTGAGGTCATTTCTGATTTTATAACCGCAACATCGTCTGAAAAAATCACCAAACACATACATTAAAGACAAAGACTGTGCTGCGATTTCGGCTAGTCCTATACTTACTTAAAAAATGATCACTCAGAGAGAAAGTTAGAAGAAACAGACTATCTTTCTTTTTTAAGTTTTTTTTCAGGCTCTTGACTTTATAACAGTCGTAGTGAGAGAGAGGGAAAATTGGGGAGAGAGAAAGAGAGGATGAGAACCATAACCGCTGTGGCAAGGACTAAGCCAAAGAGATGCGCTCTACCAGGTGAGCCACCGGGGTGCACTGTCACAGACAGGCTATCTTTCTTAATTTGTCTCTAACACAGAGCACGACCTCCGTCAGGGACCCACAATAGTTTAGCCTTTTTTTTTACTTCCAACTCAGGATCGTAACACACTTTTATCATTCTTTTTTTTCAGAAAGAACCTGTTTGCACCAGAAACTCTGATAGGGCTGGTCCCACTGTTGTGGTCCAGTCAAAAATAACACAGAATGACCAGAAAGACATAATGAAACTGAAAGTTCTATAGCTGAATAAAGACTTTCTTTAAACCACCTTGGCCCAGAACCAAGTCCAAGTCAAAAGAGAAACGTTGTACTGGCCAGTTCTCAGAATACCCACCCAGCATCCTTGAGGAGATCCAGGAAAGCATGGAACTTGGTAAATGAACTTTCAATGCTCTCCAGTATGGCCTCATCTTCAAGAGCACTGACAGCAGGTGGTGCTGATCCAGAGCCAATGGCTGCAAGTGCCTCTGACAGGGAGTGGTTGGCATCACGAAGACGGGCATTCTCCAACTCATACTGTGTACAAATAAAACAAAGACACAATAATAGGGCATCTTCTATCATTTGTTTACTTACAAAATCAAATATACAAACATAAAACATCAGGATCAGGATGAATAGACCTGATGGCCAATGTTTGTTAACACTGAAGATGAACAGATGGACTGCTTAAAGAAATTTCGGTAGACCAGTGCAGAGGAGAATTAAAACATTATATATACATTTATTTTTTCAGTGGTATCATTACCTCCATGAGCCTTGACTCTGCTTTCAGTCTGGCTCTGCGCTCCTCTGCCAGCCTCAGGCGACACTCTTTTAGCTCCATCTGCAGGACATAAGCAAGAACACACACACAAATATACAGAATGCTTAAAGATCAGAGAAGTCAAATGTTTAAGATCCAGAACTTTGTCTTTGTGGCTACAAAACATGAAAGTTTCACAAAGTTCCAGTTTGGGATCCATCCTGTTGTGACTGACCTGCATATGTTCAAACTGCTGTCCAGTGATCCTGTCCCGGAGATTGAAAGGTGATGGTCTCTGCTCCACTTCCACTACCACTTCTGCATCTTCCTCTTCCTTGTCCTCCTCACCCGCTGAATCTGAATCTACAGTAACCTTCACAGTAGCTGCACCCTAATTAAAACCAGGTATTTCGACAGATGAAGCTTTTTACTTTTTTTCTTATTTTAAACAGATATGCTGTCCACAAACACAAGAAAACTTACCTGAAAGCTTTGGTCTGTCACAGTGACTCCAGGTGGCAGACCTCTGGAACAAAATCACCCAACATAAAATTAGCCTTTGATTCACTGACTGATATTACTCAGTAAATGCTTTCTAAATACAGGAGGTATAATTGTTTTACATAAAACTTACAGTATGTTATATTTTGGTGGGTTGAGGAGACATGTTTTGCAAACATAGCCTTGATTTGTAACTACATTTTTTTTATCTGACAATTTTGTTCTATCAAAGACCTACTAGTTATAGATGGAGTACAGTTTCTTTTTTGAACTACAAGCAAATTGGTCAGTCAACATCCCACCTCTGGCGTCCAGCTCTTGCAGCAGCACGCCAAGGAATGTAGGGCTTCTGTGCCTGAGCAACACCTGAACTCCGCCCTCCACGAGATGTTCCTTTACGAGGGGCTGCACCAGAAAAAGAGATAAATGAAGGACTAAATCTTAAAGAACAAAGACCATTCCGTTGCAAGGAGTTTTGCTTGGAGTATTGGCAATAAGCCTTTGTAGATGACCGACGATCACATGGATGCAAAGCCCCTCGTATTGTTTCATGTACTGCATTCGATAGTGAGTGAATATACGTAGTCATTCTGCAAAAAGGTCAACGGGACACAGGCAGGCGGAATGAATTATTAGTAATAAGGGAGTTATGTACTGTGTGGGTCAATGAGATGAGAAAAGCAGGTTCTAAACATGGCAAACAAAATAGAATAAAGAAAATGATATTAGTTATTGTATCAGCATGGCAGGGGACTTAAAAGCCAGAAGGTGAGAAGTCTGAAAGCGATAGAATGATGAGATAGTAGGTACCATCTCATGGAGATTTAAAGAGATCCAAAGGAGTATGTTGTAGTCCCTCCTGTGCAGAGTGGAGACTTTCTCATGTGCATTTCAAACTATGTCCAAATGCCTACTCTGCGGTTCAGGAACTGACAACAGAGCTGAAGACTGGGAGGTCTGTGGTGCTAAAGATGTTTGGGAAATCTGACACTGACAACTTGAACAGTATAGGTCTGAACAGGAAAATTAATGTTTTTAATCAGGAACAACCACTATACTACATCTTTTTATGAGCCCGAGGAAACGCTGAGAAAAATGCATTGCCAAAGTTGATGAAAGAGCCTCGTTTTTTTACTAGGTGTTGGTGATCACTGCCATAAATATTTGTGGTTAACTTTGTTTGACTAAAAAATACAGTGACCTAAATTGTCTGAAATCATATACCCAGGCGATGTTTTACATAGCATTGTGAGAAAAAAAGAAAAATCCACATACATACCCATCTTAAATGTAGCTTTTCCTCTGACTGAACTGGGCAGTGATCGCTTCTTCAGACCAGGAGCTCTCTGGGGCTCAGTGGCTGCAGGCTTGATCCACTTGTACAGCAGGACAATATTAGAAAGATAGAAGCCATTAAAAACATGGGCACAGCTTTGTAGCAAATATCAAACACAAATGCAAATACACCAATTGTGCACTTAGGATTTTTTCTTAGAGATGAAATTAGCTGCAGACACTAACCTCTAGCGACTGTCCATCAGCATTCATCAGCACTTTCTCTATTATAGTTTTAATTAAGACCTTGTCTGTAAAAAAAAAAAAAAAAAACATTTAGCAGGCAAAATATTTTTCAAGAGATTTATGTTTTTGGTTTTCAGAGATGTTTCTAAACAAATTATACTATTAGTGTAATTAAAGTATTATACAGCAATATAGAATTTCTCCAGTATTTAAACACTAGTCACTCAAAACTTGTTAGAATTAGTATGAAATTGTGACAGAATTAAATAAAAATCTAACAATGCACTAGCTGCACCTGGAGGCTGCAACAGCCACAATACAAAAGTTGTGTGCGAAAGACACAACATACTGATAATCTATCATATTGGCAAGGCTCTAGTCAGTGTGAAAAACTCTAGACTTTGGTTGAGGTAGCTTCTTACCAACTAAAGGGTTACTACGAATATCCAGTACACAAAGAGCAGAATTTGTTTTCAAGGCTTCCAACAAACGACGAGCTCCTTCATTGGACAGACCACATCTCTGTAGGTCCACGGCTGTTCAACAAATCACAAAACACAACACCTGTGCACATTTCATACAAAAAGGAAAAGAACAACAAAAAATATTCTCTTCTCTTTGCCTCACTGTATTTTCTCAAACCCAACCGCATCTACTAACCTTTAACCCAGAGGTCTTCAGCCAGTTCATGTGCAAGAGCAGCAGCACCCCGGTCCCCAATCAATGTGTTACAGTTAAGGGTGATACGGCGGAGACCTCCCATTCCCTCAAACTGTGGCTGCCGATACCTCAGAGACTCTGCCCATGCAGTACCATGCCTCTGCATTCCCTGATGCTGAGAAATAAAAACTTTACATTATCATACAAATATTGTATATTGTAAATACAGGTAGTGTTTGAAATGGGATCCATTTTTATGATTAATGATTAATTAAACGTGATTAATTAAACATCACAAAAGTAGACAAGAGTCCATAACACGTTAAAAGATAGTATGGTGTTAAATATTAGACATTACACCTTGATGATGTTGGCCATATGTTCTGCCCCTCTCCAGGTAAGATTGCATCCTGTAAAATCTACTGTCCTGATGTTTGAGGAGTACTTAACACTTTGGCAAATCACTGTAACATATGAAAATGGCAGTTACAAAAAGTTACACATGCAGTATAATCTTGGTAAGGCCTTCAGAACATTGAAAGGAAATAATAGGGTGAATATGCATACCCTCTAAGCCCTCATCACCAATGGGGCAGTTGGCAAGAGATAGGTTTTCCAATAAAACACTTTTTGCTAAACCCTGGAAAAGAATAAATTTGGCTCATTATTTTATTTTATTTTATTTTTTTACCAGATTTCACTCTATAACAGAGAAGCTGTTTCAATCAATTTTCACTCAGGTTTTATGTCCCACACATCCAAAACTTATGTTCCCTTCTCCAAGATGATAGTCAATTCTGTGGTTTATACTAAACAGGATTATGGTCAAATGAGCAGATAATTCTGTCACATTGGAAATCATATTCTCAGTTTGTTTTTACCTTCGTCAAGGTGATGAGGTCCCTCTCTCTTAGTGGAAGTCCATTAAGTTGCAGAGTCTTGAGGTTGGAAGAGACTGTCAAACACTCTCTCAGGGCCTTGCACAGCTTAAATGTCATGTCCTTGGAGCGAATGGCTGGGATCTTCTTCCTGAAGCTAGACTTATAGTACCTTCTGTCTGAAATTAGTGGTGATATGGTTAGTGTGCAAAAGTGGTAAGTCATTCAAGTTTCTATTTTAACTTTTCTTGTACAGGCTAATATCATAGGTAAATATGCCTTACCTGTGTCTCCAGAACCCAGACTAGCTTGGTTTGTGCTACTTATTGCAATATGGTGCAGGTGTTTGTTGATAGAGATAGAACTGAGAATGGGTGGCCAGTCTGTCAGTTTGAGCCTGTCTCCATTAAAATCCAGCATTCCTTTGTCAAGGTTCATCTTGACGGCAGGGAGAGGGACTGATTCCTGTCTGGCGCAGGCAAAGTCATAGTATACCACAAAGTCCTGGGCACCCTGTCGCCGAATCTGAGCACTGTCCTGAACCATCTTTGATCTAGGAACAAGCATATTTTTTAAAAAGTCGTTAAACAAACTTTTTACAAGAGAGTATAATTGCGAAGGTCAACAGGGACATGAGATCTTTCGGTACTGATGGGAAAGTTGTGAATAAACAAAAATATCAGAAATTAAATGATTGCAAGCGATCCAGAGTGTGCAGGATTTTTTTGGGTCTTCCACAGTAGGAGTTTTTGATCTGACGCATTTCTCTGTAAGACTTTCTGGGACGTCAAAACTATGTAGTAACTGCACAATAGCTTACTATTAAAGACATATTTGATCTTTGGTAACAAAACTTACCAGCCAGCTTTTAGCAACTTGTGAGAGTTGACTATAAATTTAGATGAGACAGCTTTCAAACTGTCAATATTAAACCTTAAAATAAATCAACAGACAAATGATTTGACACTTTTTGATATTATTTTCATGCAATTTGAATCTCAAGGAGTAAAATGTGATGGTGTGTATTTTGTCATCAGGGTTGTTTAGGTCACTCACTTAAGTAATACTTTAATGACTCAGTCAGCGTGCTACAGTATGGACCCAAAATATAACTTCTCTGTCCTGCTTTTAAAATAACAGGACTATGTTTATTATCCCACTATGTTGTGAACAAACATCAAACACGGTCTGCATGCACAAAGGAGAAGTTGTTTTTCCTCTCTGTGATCACTATGTTCTCACAGAAAACTGAGTTTATAGATTTTTGTTTTATTTAAACAAAGTAATAACATACCTTAACATAACATACCCTACTCAGAGGCCGGTTACCATTACAGATAATAGCGCAGACATGGCTTGTCAACATTTAGACAGCTCCTTTGCATCAATTACTGAACCGTTAATGATATCGAGTCACAGATTTCAGAAACATTTGAACGTCAACGCTAAGTCTTACAGTAAATTAAAAGCCGGAAGTAAGTTTTACTGGCTCCTAAATGGAAAATAAACTGTGTGACAGGTCCCGTTGCTCTAAAATAATAAAGTGCTAGCAGTCCTTCAGCTAGTGGCGTTAGCGAGCTAAGCGCCTAGCGACCGTTGGTAGGGAAGTAGCAGGCTGTAGTGCTGCCGGCAAGCCGTCAACGGTCCTGTTTAGTTGTACTTCCATGCATTAGGTCATAAGAATAAATCAAACTTAAACGGTATAATATACCTTACACATATAACTGGAGGCTCTATCGTCGTAGCACTTTTCTCCCGCTTCCTTAACCACTCTGACAACTTCTGCTGTCTGTTATTGTTGTCGGCGACGTGAGGCAGCGACCGCTCAAAAGTGGCGCTGTTGTAGCCGAAGAGCCTCTCCCACTTCTCTTCCTCACCAAGACCTGTTTCTCCATCCAGAGCCCTGCTGCCACCTGCCGACGCGGACATACGTGGCTGGTAAACTGATGGTCTTACACATTGTTCTATATCATTGGGTTTACATAATTGGATTAATTGCAAATTTGTTAGAAATTCGCACCAGTACATATCAGCAATGTCAGGTCCTCGATCCTCCATCTTGTGGCCCTGCGGTCTTGAAGAGGGGCTCTTAATATTTTAAGATTGAAATTAAGATTAAGATAGCCTTTACTTGTACAATCTTTGCAGCTTTTTAAATGGGATTTCTCTGTTTTGTAGGGCGAGAAAAACTGGCAACCTAGTTAATATCGCCAATAAAAAATAAATGGACCAATAAAAATGTTTTGCGGCACTTTAAGAGATGCATTTGCGTCCCGCAGTAAAGTCCTCCAAACTGAGGTTGTCTAACATACCATGGAAAGGAAATGTGTAACCGACCCTACATGTTAAACCGTTGCATGGATTTAGTTGTATTTTAAACGAGCATCACTCTGTTTGTTCTCATGTTACTCTAGTGATATGATACAGAGTCTCTGGTACTGGAAACCAGAAAATCGGTTGAAAATCCTCGCAGGGGTCTGGACCCGTGTTGTGACCCTGTGTGTACTGCGTGACCTGAACGCAACACGAGAACACCCTCCCACCCGGATTAGTCGAAGCCTATTGGTCAGTGCAGCCGTCAATCAAACGCCTGGTGCGCTGTATTCCAGTAATCCCAACCTACTCTGGCTACATTGGAAATGGGCGATCCACTCCACGCAGGGACGGGACTGTAGTGAAATCGAGCAGTAAAAGAAATAAATAAATAATTGTCACGTTTTTCTCAAGAAACTGGATTACTGGAGCCGGAACAGCAATAAAACAACATTCTACATTAGAGGTAATTTCGGCGTTATTCCTGAACTAATTATAACCGCTTGGTGATGGTACGTGGATAGCTACTGTAGCTTGCAGTGTTTTCCCTAAAAACATCAATGGCCTCTGGGTCCCAGTGTTTGCGGTGGGGTGCTGGCCTGTAAGTGAATTTAACATGTAGAATGTCAATCTACTTTATCCACATTATCTACACTGTCTCCCTCGATAAGATGCAGTAAGAATCGGAGTTACAATGTTAAAATTATAGCCACTGTCTGTTGTTGTTTAAGATAAGACGTGCTTTTTACGGTGTCCATCATGCTGCCCAGTTGCTAATGCTAATGACGAAAACCGTCAGCGGTGATGCAGTTTGGGATATGTACTGCATGAACCACCTTTTCTGGAAGAGCAGCATCAGAATCAGAAACATTATTTACATTTTTTAAGATATCATTTTTGTGTAGTGGCGGATTTGTTTTTATTTTTGACAGCGCGATTGGGATGAATTGCGATTTTAATGAGAACGGTCATTTTTGCATTTCATTTTCACTGTAAAAAAATCTAAAAAAAAAAAAAGATGATGTGATTTTTGTTGGGGTCTGTACCAAACAAGCAGATTCCCTGACATCTGGAGAATATGTTGGCCATTTATAACAATATGTTGTGACACAGTTGACCTTAATAACAATTCCAGGTCCTGCAGTTTGAGTGTTGCATTTGGCCATTTTGCTGATAATATTTCAATTAATTGTTCAGCCCTAGTTAGATTAAGTAATATTTTAGTATAATTTCTTAATATTTTCTCTGGCCTGCCATTGTGCTACAGAAAGGATCCAGTAGACAGCTGTTTGTTCTCTTTCTTGGTCAGAAAATGAGAAGATTTGTGTTCACTTGTGTTGTGAACAAATAGTAGGGCTGGATACCGGCACAAACCTAATTTGATTTTATTTCCATTCGCAAAGTCTAGCACCTTTTCATTTTAATTTTGATTCAATTCCTGCTGATTCTGTTAAATTAGATTTAATACCAATGTTGCAAAAGCCCTTTCTCAGAGTTTAATCAGGGAATTTATATTTCAAGTGAGCAACACCGTTGGTTTCCTCAATACAGAGTTGTGCAAATTTGAAAGTGAAACAAATAGCCTGCAGTGTGTTTCTTGCTGAGGAGTTCTTTTCCTCACAGTTGTTTTTTTTTTAAGTTAATGTATTTATTTAATGGGGGCAATGCAATTTAACAAAGTTGCAGCACAGAGCATGAAACATAGAGAGTAGAAGGTTTACAGCTATTGCTAATTTTCATCTCTTGTCCCTAGCTGGGCTTTACATGTACGGTGTAATTAAAATAGTCAGTGTTCATTAACATAAAACCACAGATATGAAAGTAGAATGAAATATTATACTGTAATGCACTGATTAGGATGTACAGTCTAAAAACAACAACAGCAAGAACAAAATAAACAGACGAAACAATTGATAACGGCATACAGTCGGCTAAAATGGACAGAAGTACAGTCTGAAAAGAGACAACAACAGAAAAACAAGCAGACAAATAGTCAACAATACGATAGAATTAGCTGGAAATGGGTGCTCGGGTTTGCTTTTAGCCATCACCAGTTAATTGGATTTCAGTTGGTAATGTGTTTCAAAGTTGACAGCACTTTATGGAGAAAACAGCCCTTTATGGAGAAACTTTCAGTATATTCTCACAGATAACTGGGTGGGGACATTATGGCAAATTTTTAAAAAACTTAGATCATGCACTTACGTACCCTTCTCAGTAATCAGTTACTATAATGAGAAACAGTTTCAGAGCTGTAACACATAAAAACGTGAAACTAGAGAACGTGCATCACAAAGAGACAGTTGAGGTGGAGCAACAATCACTCGTTCACAGCTGTCACAGTGTCTGCACCTGCACGGGGGAGTGAAAAGATCATTGCGATTACATTGTTAACATTTACATGCATTTGCATATGCAACAGATAGCGGCTTTATATTAGCCTTAATACTTTTAACGCTCCTCTTTCCTCTTCATTTGTACCTGGCACGACAGTAGCTTCACTGTTTGTGTGTTTTCTTTGTTACCAGTCACTTGGCTGTGTTAGTGCTGAAAAAAGAAAAAAAAATAGTTTGTATCTTTCTCCAAGAGGATTGGGTTGGACTGGCATGCTTTTCACTCTCAGTGCTTGTTTTGTTGTCGTCCTGTTGCTTCTGAGATTTACATTTACATTCGTAAAGGGTTACAGGGAGAAAGGAAGGAAGGAAATGCTGTTTGGTTGATGTCCAAAAGCTACACACTCAGAGGACTGAATGTCCCGTCTCCACTGAGGTCAGCACACCGACATTTCACACAGACACACTCATCTGTTAACACTCTCTTTTTTTTAAACTTATTCTCTCACTAGCATCCGGTCTTCCTCTAGTCCCATTCAAAGGTCAAACATAATTAGCTGCAACTTTAGCTCATGTTTCAAAATGCCACCACACTTATATAGTACACTAAAGCCACTGTGTGCTTATTTCTTTGGTCCTGGTGGTCATCTATGACAGCATAATGACAGTGTTGCCGTGTGTAGGCTGAGGGACAGTCACACAAGTTTTCCCTGGATTTGGCTTCAGCTGGTGTCCCACACACTTTTAGTGAAGAGAATAGTATCACGGGTTTTGATCTTTGTTTCAAAATGTTGCTCTAATAGCAAGGTGCTTGAAGGTTAGTGGCTGTTTAGACAGATGGGTAGAGATAGAAAGGCTTAGATCGTAGCTACTGCTGCTTGGAAAAGACTACAGCTCACATATATTAGGTTTCATGACAATCTGATGTCTGTTTAGATAGTGATAAGACTTTTCTAGGCTTATTGTGGGGTTCTCCATGAGCAGGTTTTTTCTGTCCAAGCACTGGTAGTTTGGTGTAATTTTGGTTTTGGCTTCAATTCATTTTTCTATCGGTCCTGGTTTTGTTGTAGCAGGGATGACATTTCAGTTTATACGTCTTTTAGAGTAAAACTAGTGTTGAAAGATAGATCAGTAGTAGATTGACTAAATATTAATCATTGAGTGTTTTTTTGTTACTGTTGACACATCATTTATCAAATATAAAAATCAAAAATTTGGTGGCTACAGCTTGTCAGACAAAGTTAAAAAAAAATCCCTTTGGGCTATTGAAACTTGTTATAGCCATTTGTTATTATTTTAGACTGAAAAGTTGTTTGATTTAACAACCGTTGTTAGTTGAAACCCAAAAGAGTTCATATGTGGGGTGAATTGGGCTGGCCATAGCACATACACACTCATTCAAAGAAAACACACATCATTTTGCAAATGCCAGTAAGTGTATGATCCCTGAATGAATATACTGGAATCAGGGATATGTTACATATTGACTGAGTTAGGTCCAGCTAATGTTTGCATATCTTTAGAAATAGTAAACTGGGGACAGCTGAGGTCTTTTAGGATGAGTTTGGTTTCTGAGAAGTGACTGCGTCACAGGGTGGCCAGTTCTGCACAGTATATTTTGTGTGTGAGTATACCTGGACAATTTCCACGGCTCACTCCAGCAAATTAACAGTCCAGCAGAGCAGTGGCAAAAGTCCACAGTGGATAGAGGAGGCGAACTCCAAATCATGACACTTTTTTTTTTTAGGTGAGTCTGTTTTGTTTTTTTTGTCCCTAAAATATGATTTCTGCTGGCAGACAGATGAGGTCGGGGCTTGGTTTTTAAGTAAGAGCAAGATACTTGCGGTTTTTGTAGTTTGTGCTCATATTTATTACTGCTGCAAGGACAATGGCCAGAGCCCAGATAAGAGGTATTGATTTGTGTGTTGGTGTGCATTTGTAGCTATCAGTTTCTTGGTGAGATTTCCCAGAATCTGCAGCTGTTTTTCCAGCTTCCCATCGGTGCATTTTTTTTGTTGTTGTTGTTTTTTTTCAAGGCTAGAAGGTCGTACGATATATATTTGAGGTTGTAAATTATTTCAGGCTGGTGCTGAAATTGGAAAAATAATCTTCCTTCCGATTTTCATGTGGGGACCCATTAGGCCTGCTGCAGGCTCAGAAACCTTTTAGTTGTTGGCACATAAGTGTGTGAAACACTGACCCTACACAGCTGTATCTATGTTAATCCATTCCTCTGAATTTCACCTGGAGGTGATTGTTTCTAAGCCATGAACACATCAGATGACTTTTAAAAACTCAGCAGCACACATTTGGGTTAAAAAAGTGTTCATATTTTCTTGTTGTGTGTGTTTTATTTTTTATTTTTTGGCTGCAGAAATAGTTGCTGGATGTGGAGGCTCTGCTTAATTTAACATCAATGCGCCTCCAGCTGTACACTGCCATAAAATTCACAGTAAGAACAATTGATGTGCACACAAAACCAGCAACTGGATGGGTGTGACCTTAAAGTTCACCCATGAAAACTACACGTCTGACTAGGAGCTCTTTTTAAAACCATATGTGAAACCACTTTAAGAGCCAGAAATAAAAGCACATCAAGGATTTGAAATTCCTCTCTCACCCCTGCCGCTGCAGAATCACCCAGAGGAAAGAAAATGTGCACAATGATCATCAGCACAGATTCCTTTAAGACTTCATGACAGCAAACAAGCTGTTACTCAACTTTAACTTTAGATCCAGATTTTTTATTTTTTTTGTTTACTTATAATACTTGTCTCTCTGCGCTAAAAGGTTTTCAAAAGCCCCTTGTGAGACTTATTTTTTTAATAATCTGACCTACACAAATTTTTATTTCCAGTAACCTCATGTTTTTGTAACAGCATTTTATTCCTGTATTTGCAATCTGTCTGTCAAAGATTAGATAAAAATGAAGCTTACTGTAACTTAGAATAAAACATTGAGGAGGAACATAGATAAGGAGTCAAACAAATGTGCCGCCATCCTCCTTTCCAGTAGCGTGAGCTTTCTTTTCTCTCTAGTCAGTGGGTATTTGTTTGTGTAATCTCGTGCGCAGTGCCATGTGGGCTGCAAGTCTTAAGTACCTTTTCCAGCTGGTTTTGCTCACTAGATTGTGAAATGAAAACAACTGCATGTCATTGACCATCTTCTTGCAAAAAAAAAAAAGTTAAAGATTGCTGTCAGAGTTTGAGAGCAGCTCTGTGTTTTATTGCATTGTTATTAGCTCCATCAATGTGGTTATGTTTTCACCCCTTTCTGTTTATTTGTCAGGAGGATTACACAAAAAATACTGAGACAATTTACGGCGAGCTTGGTGGAGGGATGGGTCACGGGCTGGGGAAGAACCTATTAAATTTTGGTGCAGATTCAGATCATTTACTTTGAATTTGATTTTTTTTCCTCTGAAGTCTGGTGTATGCTGCAGATTTTAGGCTGAATAGAGAGCTGTCGGCAAAGGAGACACTGAGGGTTTGCAGGGGTCACATAAGAAGTCAAATGAAATAACCCACTGAGGTTATATTAGCGTAACACCGTACAGTCTGACTGCAGTGCATAATCCATTGTTGTCCATGTTGTTTCAGCTTGGAGTTAGAGTCCCTTATTCAGTCTTCCAAAACAGGCTTTGCTTGTGTGTTTGTGTGTGCTTGTGTACTTTGTGTTTAACTTGTGTTGTTGCAGTAATGGGCTGGGTTGTACTTGTGAGCATTGTTTCATCAAGGTACCAAGCAGCTTGAGGCCTGTCCCAGCATGACTCGAATGAAACCAGGCAAACTGCACTGAAGCGTCTCGGTGACAGTTAAACTCACAAAAACAGAGTCATGTTCACATACGCAGGTTCATCCAGGCTAAGGCTCACAATAGAATTATTGCGACATCTCCTCCTCCTCATCTCTGCTTGAATCGGGCGCGTTGATTTTGTCTTGTTTCCAGAGAGAACAACAATCACAAACTTCTACGGGCTGAGCTGACCTCATCTTCCCCACCACGATGTTTGTACAGTTAACCTACTTTTTTTTCAGCACTCCAGTCTGAAACACTTTGTCCCCCCCCCCCCATTATTACGTTAATGCTGCAGTATTTCTAATGTGGTTTTGTTGAATTCATCCTTATACAATTATTGTATTGCAAGCATTTGAACATATTCTTAATGGGGGCTGCAATTAACACATTTTTCATTGTAGATTAATCTGCTATTATTTTCTTGATTCATCCTTTGGTCTATAAAACGTTAGAAAATCGTAAAAGATGCTCTGCTCATCACAATTTCCCACAGTGATGTCTGTAAATTTCTTCTTTTGTCAAACCAACAGTACAAAACCCAAACTTAATCAGTTTATGATCACATGAGACAAAATCCTGAATAATGGAACCAATTATTGTTAATCAATTATCAAAATAGTTGCTAATTAATTTTCTGTGAATTAATTGATTTATTGTTTCGGTTCTGTTTTTAATTTTGTTCACTTATCCATTTTCCGTTTGCTGTAAAAGCTTCAGTGAGCAGTAAGATTTCCTATCACTGTTGATTCCATAACATTGGTATGGTAGACTTGGTAGGAATAGTATAATTATTTGTCTGAAGGAGATGTGTTGACAGGAGAAGTAAATACACAGTGACCATTCACTTAGTATAAACAGTTTATGCTTGTGTAAAGTGAACTTCTCTGGAAAGAATAGTTCCACATAGTTGTACATGTTTCTCCAGGTGGAACCTGCTGGACCCGCAGCTCTGAGCCGTCTTTTGTCTCCAGCTTTACTGTCTCTGTCTACCTGATCTCCATCTGGCTATCCGCAATATTTGTAGAGAGTAGCATTCTTAGTAGTTTAGCAGCAAAACCAAGCATTCAGCATTCAAAAACTACACAAGCTGAGAGGACAGATTAACTGGACAAACAAGGCAGAGCTTCACTGCATATAAACAGCGTTCTCTGACTTGTGTGTTTCCATGTCTGGCCTCGAAAGCAGCTGCCATAGAGATGTGTTTTCTTGTGTTGATGTAAAATTTGGCTTTTCCTAGCAGTGTTATCTCAGGCTTTAGAGTACATTCTAGAGTGCATTCATACAACACACACAGCTGATAGGGAATCACTGTGGAAAAAAAGGCTCAACAGAATGCAGCACCATTCCAGGACCTGCAGTGAGAAGAGCAAACTAGCCAAATCTCTAGAGACGTTTTATGAAATTATGTGCATACCAGAACATTCATTTAATAAGTTCATTATGTTTGCGTGACTCCAACTTCACAGCTTCACAACAGCACAGCCCTCAGCCCAACAGCACCTTCCCAGCATGAAACAGCCATGTGTGTTGACAGTCGGAGTTCCATTGAAACAAAATAGGTTTCTCAGTTAGCTGACAGATCTGTCTGTGTTTTAGCAGATCTATGTTGCATTCAATGTTCAATCACCACCCCCCCCCCCCCTCTCTTTTTTCACAGTGGGCCCTCTGTCTGCGTCCTTCGTCTCGGGATGTCTAGCATGGTGTTACCGTAGTAGAGAGGACCACCACCTTTGTAACTGCAAACAGTGGCTCGTCGCGTTGATCACCATGCTTCGCTCAAGTGTCAGTCCCAACTCAAAGCCTACCTGTAGCCCTGTCTGGCTCATCTGTGTTCTCCTTGGCCTCTCGGCTGCTCACACTCATGCCAAAGAGGGTAAGAGCAGAGTTACATTAAGTTCCACCTTTGACATTCCATAATCAATAAATCAATAATCTGCAACACTTGATGCACATGATGTTAAAAGTGGTGAATTTTGATTCAGTATAGCAGGTGCATATGGAAACGTTTGCACTTTATTTTTTTAGGGCTGATTGAAACTTGCACTGAGTATGTATACTTCGCTATTTAAATCTGTTAATCGTGCTCTGATCTTTTTTTCCCAGTCCTTAGTGTCCCCCAGCAGGTGAGCCTGTCAGCCAACAGTTATACACAGCAACTGTCCATATCATGGCGAGGAGGAGCAGCCACAACGTTTGACCTCATGATTTTGAGAACTGAACTCAATGAAACCGTTTTCTATGTAAGAGCATTTCTTTTAATGTTTAATTAGTTCTCTCCCTTTTCTCATTATTCAGTTATGTTAAAAGTTGGTTACACGTGAAAGGAGCTACAACCTGATAGATATCAGAATTTTGAGGCTGATATTGATATTTGAGTTTCAAAAATCTAGTAATGAAACCTCAGCTGATATTGAATTTTTTTTTCTTTTTTACGTATACCACAATTTGTGAGTAAAAATGGACTGAGCATGATATTTTACAGTTTACAAATAATCTTGTTTCTACTTTCTGGTGGAAAAACTATAGTGAGACTGTTTCAAAACATGTATTATATGATTCTGTTCTTCAGTTTCTTTTCATGTATCAGCTGACATATATGCCAATACAATAAATCTCCACTGACCTAATATCGGCCTGACTGATTTATTGGCCAAATATATTTTATACACTATATTATCATGGTTTATTTGCCCCAGTTGTACATTTTACTATAATAGTTTGATTTTACCTTATATCACAGGTTTTGCAGATGAGTCCCTCACTGTTTTCTCCGTGTGTTATTATTCTTATTTGTAGGAAACAGTGTCTCCGGCAGTGAATCAGGTGAGTGGTCGGCACCAGTGGAACTGGACCTCAGTTGAACCTCTGGAGTGTACCTCGCTGTCAATCAAAATCCGCTCGAGAGATGGACAGGCAACAAGTGAATGGAGCAACACTCAGATACTTCAAGGTTAGAGGGACAGTAATTACATCTGCATATATTATGAGATAGCAATAGAGAAACATAGATACTGCTTTGTCTCACTTGTCAATTTGGGACAGAACAGAATGCATTTATTCATTCAAGAGGAGTTGAGACCTTTTCTAATTGAAATTCTTCTTCCTCCCTTTTAAGCCAAACAAACAACTTTCCTCTGCACCTAACTATAGATCTCTATTTATATCTCCCTCCCTTTTAACACCCTGCTTCTTTCTTTCTCCCTCACTCTTCTTTTCAGGATATGATCTCCCCAGCAATGGGAAAATCCAGATGTTCCCCGTGGACAGAGTCGTACCTGTGGGAGCCAACACCACCTTCTGTTGCATTATGGAAGAGGGGAAGGTCTTTAATAAGATCCGCTACAAAAACACAGTCATGAGGACGACACGCCTGAGTAGGCGAAGTTATGCCATCACAGCGGTAAATCAGGAATCGTCCAACACCTCGGGAACCAATGTCATCTGTCACGACAGTCTGGGGCCGCTGTATGGAACGGTGGTGTTTGTTGGATGTAAGACGAATCACAGGATGTATGAAGTACTGAAGTGTGAATGGTTGTCTTATCTAAGATGGATGAAGGTGGTTGGAATGGCAGAGGGAGTTAGCACAAAGTGAATTGGTCATTCAGACTGAGAAATGATTGACGCCTCTGAAGGGGGCAGTGGAAGATGCAACTTGCTCTTCAGTTAGCTTGTGAATTTTTATTATAGATGTAAGAATTTGTTTAACTAAAAATATTTTTGAAACAGGTCGTCTGTCAATGCCTAACTGCTTGAATTTTCTTGCTGATGCATGTGAAAGAGTCTATAGATTATTCCAAAGCTTGTCTCAGTAATTATTTTAATTTATATAAATGATGACGCAAGTAAGTACGTTTCTTCTTGGTGTCCGCATCTCCAGATCCACCACTGCTCAGTGATTTGGTGTGTGAGACGCATGACTTAACCTCAGCTGTATGCCAGTGGAATGAAGCACGAGACACGCACCTCTATGGCAGACGAAGAACACACTACTCGCTGAACAAGAGGTAGCACAGTCACACCCGTAAACACAAGAAATGAAAATAGCTGAACCTCCCCCCCGATCACACATGTACTGTATCCACCATAATGGCTGTAACCCGACTGGAAACCTGATACTTTGGCGGAAACCTCAGGGCCCGGGGTTGGGTGGCACGCTCATGCTTTTCACACCGCAGCTTCTTAAATGCGAGAAGTAGGACACATGCTCAGCACATTGCTAATTTGGAGACCGTTGTCTTAACTGTTCTCAACTGGTAAAAGGTTTTAGTAGTAGTGTAGCTTTTAATATTCATGATAAAATCACACATCTGCATCACAAAACCTTGTGGTTGGTCTGAAATGCTTTCAAACCACAGACTAACTGCACCAGAGTCAGTTGGGCCATCTTGGAATGCAGTCCACACCAGAGTTCAGTGCTCTCAGCATTAACACTATTGGGATGGAATCTGTGTCTGACTCAGATCCCAGACACTATAAAACAGGAAAAGGCAAAGACCCAGTATTTTGGAAACTCTTAGTAGAAAGTTATAATGGTCTGGGACGGAGGTGGAAGTGATGGAGTGCATTTTTTTTTTTTTTGTTTGTTTGTTTGTTTGTTTTGGCCAGATTCATAGCCATTCCTGGACGTTCCAGGATGTTGTACAATGTCACTTTGTTTCTGGGGAAAATATCTCTGCATTATTAATGATTGTTCCCACTGCCCTGTCTCAAAAATGTGTTTTCTGCCCCGGAAAAAAAATCTACCAAAAGAGAGGACGACAAGAAATATAAAGCACTTAGTCTGAGTAACTACTTGCTGCGTCTGTGTGTAGATTGATAGGGGACTGGCTGTCGGCCAGACCTTTTACTGGAATTGCCTGAAGGGTAGCCATGGACGCTGTTACATTATGAATGTGTTTGGGCCTGTGTCTTTATCTATAGGTTAGATGAGTGACTAAAGTGATTATATTTTATTTTTATTTTAATTTGGTTGTTTTGATATTCACATTCTCAGTGAATCTGCTGTTGATTTTTTTTATCTGTTCGATTTTGTTTTCAGGGATTGTCCAAATAACAACCTGCAGGAGAGGCGTGTAGTGTGCAGTGTGGCCAAGTGGGAGGGTAATTGGACGCTGGTAGCTGTGAATCCTATCGGCCAGTACAGCCTCACTGACTCTGCTGAACTCAGTCACAGAGGTTGGTGTGTCACCTTTGCCATATCAAAATCATTGGACCTTTTTTTACACCAATTTTTCAAAGTAGAGGTAAACATAGACCTGAAATACACCTATGATAGTTGTTTTTATGTTAATAAAATCTTTCTCCTCAGTGCGTCCAGTAGCACCTGACAACCTGAGGGCTAACGTCCATGCCTGGAATGCCACTGTGCTGTGGCAGTGGACGTACGATAGCTATTCTTCCCTGGCTCTTATCTGCCAGGTTGTCCTTACCTGCCATGGATCCAAAACAAATGTAAGTTGTCTGTTTGTGTGCTAAGGTGTGTTTGTGTGTTGCAGGGGACAACCACTTCTCTATTATTTTGTATTCGTTTGCTCTGTCCGAATCCATGCACAGAACCTTCCCTCCTTTTTTTGGCATCTTAAATCGTTTCTGTTTGTGTGTGTGTGTAGTATAGCAGCGAGACAGTATCACTTCCCTTCTTCTACCACATCTCCATTGCCACATGCCAATGATCCACCACATTAACAAATATATGCATGTATTAGCATGTTTTCTCCACTTGTGTGACCCTCAGTGTACCAAACAGTAATGAAGTCTGATTTGTGTGTCCAGCATACCCTCTCTGGTGTGGGTCTGAAGTCGGTGGTGTTATCGGATCTTTACCCTGATGAAGATTACAGTGTTCAAATCCGCTGCGGTGCCCAGCAGAATTTCTGGAAGTGGGGAACCTGGAGTCAACCATTTGCTTTCAAAACCAAAACATATAGTAAGGGGTTTATTTTTGGTATCTCTTTTATTTTAGTTGAGATTTCAGTGAATTAGGGCAGCAACTAATGACATGATAATTATCATTGACTGACCTGTTGCAAGCAATCAGTGTCACTACATACTGACTTAATCTTAAATGATTATTACTAAAGTGTGTTTTTTCTCTCTTCTAAAATGTCATAGCTTGTCTGTTACAGAAAAAAGGCATTTTATTACTGTAAAACTTAGTGTTAGGTCAGCATGTCAATTAAAGCCTCATTCACATTTTCTTTTACCTTTCTTTGAAAATGTGTGTATATTCTTATACATAACAAAATAGTTACTTAAACAAAACATTTCTTGAACAAGGTCCACTTACTTAAAATTCAGCCGCATTTTTGCTCCTTTGAAAGATGGTCACATGATAACACATGGCCGTTTATGTGTAAGCAAGTTAGTAAATGAGCTAAGAAGATCAGTAATGAACATTCAACATTAAAAGATTTCCTTTTTAGTATCAGTAGTCATCTTTATGCTGCTGTATATTTCCATTTCCATATCATGCACCAGCAGTAATTCTATTGTTATTAAGCTTTGATCGAATATATTTTTGTCTTCTCCCAGTTCCAGATGCTCCTGATGTGTGGATATGGATGAACAGAGACAACACTGGGCAAGTCATTTGGAAGGTGATTTTTGTTCTTTGTCTTTGAATTGAATCGTTTTAGACAGTTTTCTATTTTTATTGCAGAGAGCACAGATTTACAGCATGCTCAAATGAACCACTGTCAGATTATAAAAAGTTTTTCTGGGTTCTTCTATTTTAGTCTTTATCCTTTGTGTCTGGCTGCCTTCCTCCTTTCTCATTTTACTCTCTTTATCCATTTTGACATAAAGAAGCCTTACCAGTTGTAAATATATGTCATGCATATCTGAAACTGTAAGGACAAGGCGATTTAAAATTGTCTCTCGTCTTTCCCTTTCCCCCTTTCCTTCCCTTTAATTTGATTTATTCAAGCCTCTGACACAAAGGCAGAGCCATGGTCAGATCACAGGTTATGAAGTCACTGTTCATAGCACTGAAGACAATGTGCAGCACACAGAAATCTTTCCACCAGATGCTACTGCTGCACCAGTCAACCTCACACAGATTGCTACCTTCAGTAGTGACTCTAAGGTTATAGTAACCGTCAGTGCAAAGAATGCGGAGGGGTTATCTCAACCTGCAATTGTCGTTACACCTCTACATCTGACAGGTATGTGGAAAAGGAGGGAGAGGGTGTTTGGGATGTTTTACCATGCTAAAAAGCAAACAAGATGGCAGAAGTGATTAGTTTGTTAAGGCACAAGTTAAACTACATGTGATATATAAGTAACATATGTTTAGTCAGTTACATTTTTAGTTACTGAGAGCAACTGGAGAGCAAGACTAAAACAGCTGTCAGTTATAAAAGGAGAATATAAAGACATCTTTTCTTCTTCTTCTTGAAGGCTTCTACATTCTGTATACATATTTTCTTCTTTCCAGATGTGGAACCTCTTGCTGTGTCCAGGGCAGTTTATTTGGACAGAGGTTTCCCTCTGTTCTGGCAGAGTGATGCCAACGCCACCTGTGGTTATGTGTTGGAATGGAATGACGCCTTCTGCACGCAGGACTGCCCTGTGGATTTTATCAAGGTGGCCACTGGAAAGACTAATGTCTCCGTTGAGTCTGGTAAGGCATTCTTGAAGCCTTCTTTTAAAAAAAATAAACTAATTCTGTCACAATAGAGCATTGTTGTCATAATATTTAAAATATACTGTATATATTTCTACAGTCTGTACAGGATAAAAACTCCACTGTCTGAAACACAACATTATTCTCTAGTATCTGCAAATAGAGGGTTGTTACAATTATACTGAATCATACATTATAATCTCTTTCTTTGCCATCAGATAACTTCCAGGAGGGTGTGAGATACAACTTTTCCCTGTACAGCTGCACCTCAGAGGCCCCAGTACTGCTGCAGCGCTGGCAGGGATACATGCAGGAGCTGGGTAAGGACAGCACTGCATTTTGAAAGCTTACCCTTTCTGAATAAGCAATGACTTAAGAAATTGTACCCATGCATCTTTGTTCTCATTCTCTCTGTTATACCTCCCTCCCTTCTCTTCAATGTTCTTTTTTCCCTTCCCGGCGACTTCCACAGTCCCCTCCACCTCTGTCCCCCTGTCAATTAGTCAGCAGGGCTCTGATGTTCTCCTCACCTGGGAAGAGATCCCACTGGTCAACAGAAGAGGCTTCCTCCTAGGCTACAACATTTACAACAGCACTGGCTCTGAGGTCAAACTTCTAGGTAAATGTTACAATGTGAAGCGCCACCTCTGTAAACAGTGCAGCTGTTGCAGTACAGAGCTTGAAAAGAATAGTATACAAAAAATGCATAATTCATCGTTCATTAAACAATCATAATCAAAATATGTTAAAGAAAGTGCATTTTTAATCCTGTTATACTTATTCATGTTCCCTCTCGTGCCTGTCTCCTTATTTCCTCCTTTCCTTTCCCTCCTGTGCCTCTCTGCCCTTGTTTTTCACTTTGTCCTTTCAACAGCCAACTTGCCAGATCAAGGAAGCAGAAGCTACACAGTAAAGGTACTCAGTGGGGGATCCCATAAATTTACTGTCAAGGCCTACACCTCAGCAGGCGAGGACACAGGCGCCATCGCTTCCATAACGCTGGAGCCATTCAGTACGTGAATCTATGGTTATTTGTATAGCTACGACTGAACTTTTGGGCTCATTCTACAATTATTACTGTTACTAATGTATTGTATTGTATTGTAACCATACTTGGGTTTAGTTTACAGTGTGGGAAAAACAATCATCTTGTCTTCAAGTCTAATATCTCTAATATTTCTACTGTCCTGTCCTGACAGCTGATTGGTTGATCATGGAAATCTTGATATCTCTGGGGGTCACAGCCTTATTCCTGGTCATTGTCACCTTCCTCTGCTACAAGAAAAGGAAATGGTGAGACTGTTTGATCTTTTCCTGTGTCTCTGTATGTGTTTCATAAATAATATAACAAGTACACACAAAGCAACTACCACACTGGCAAAAATCAGTTAGCATATCCTCTACACTGTTGTAAATGAGCTACTAGAAGGTATTATTTGAATTTGTATAGGCTTTTCATGAAAATGTATGTTACAAGTTACATTTCACTTTGCCACCAGGGTGAAAAGGGCATTTTATCCAGACATACCTGAGCCGAAGCTGCCTGGTGATTGGTCCAGGACACAGGTACAGTATCAGCCTAATCCTATCTGGTACTCATGACTACACCCTATTTTTGTGTTTTTGATCATCCCTGGTGACTCAGTAAAGTCTCTGTATGTGTTACAGGGCCCATTGAATGTGAAGCCATCTTCCCACAGTATCATCCATATTGTAGAAAAGCCTGAGTGGGATTCAAGCAAAGAAGCGCTCGTCGTCATCCCTGAAGAAGATGAGGATGAAGAAGGGGAGGGGATGGGAGACGAGCCGGTTGACACAGATGAGCCAACATCATTACGCTACTACAACCAGGTAGTAGATGAGAGGCCCATAAGACCACGTTTCCCAGACTCCTCTGCTTCTTCTGCATCTTCTTTGGATTCAGGACATACCGATGTGACATACACAGGGATCCAGACCTCAGGGTCCTCTTTGGTCTTCCAACTGGATCCACAGAGCTCCTCCGAGGGCCGCCAACCCCAAGCTGATATGTTTGTCAGTTGTGAAGGAGGGGCCTACCGGCCCCAGATGAAACCTAGAGCCTCAAGTGACAACATGGGCCTAGCTTCACCGGAGCCCTTCCTAGAGCCCCAAGCTGCCAGTGCCGTGGGCTACAAACCCCAGAGTTCCTGGCATTTGGATTCCCCCGTGGAGGCCGGGGAAAGTGGCGGCCTGGCACCCTCTCTTGGATCACCCACGTCTGTCGCCTCCACTCAGTTCCTCCTCCCAGATGGAGAGGAACACTCAGAGGAAAAACGACAGCTGTCATCATCAGCAGCAACCTGGTTCACCAATCTGCTGTCATCCACAAAACCATGATATCATCTCTGTCTCACTACTAGCAGCCAGGCCAGGGGCAGTTGACTAAAACTTTCAGATTCATTACTGTTACCAGTCTCATGCATCAAAACAGGGGAAAATATCCCCTCTGATGTAGCACCACATCCTTACATTTGCACTTTGACAGCAGGTAATACAGAATCTACAGAAATACATTTCACTTTCATGCAAATATCATAAATCAAAATCCATATATTTATGTGTCAAAACACTTCTGTCCGACAACAGATCTCTTCAAAAATATTTCTTCAGACCTCTCGTCCACCACATTTATTGCACCTCCTGGCAAACTGGTGGCTGTTACAATAAATCCTCTCAATAAATCCTCTCACTGCCTTTTCTGTGACTCCCTATAGTGGGCATTTAGCAGTGGCACATCCCGTGTTTCAGTTGAGTATATCCAATTTCTAGCTTGCATTTCAAATGTTTTTATTTTTTGCGACGTGAACTTTACTACAAACTGAAACTGAAAGCAAGGAAGTTTTGAATCAAATGATATATTTGAATAAATATTAAAGGACATTTTTTAAAAAGCGCTACAGAAGAATAGAAGGTTGCTATGTAGACAGAAGACCTCTCCTTACAGAATCCTTGTCTTCTGCTGGTCCGCCGTTTGGGGTAATCTTGCCTGCTTCATGACAGCTGATGAGCTACTGAAAGGAAAGAAGGTATGGCTGTAAAAAGTCACAGTGAAATGTTAATTGACAGACGCACTTATGAACGAGAACAGTCATTATTTTACACAGATAAAGCTGTGGTGCTTTCTATTATGGTCTGGAATTATGTGGGTGACAAGGCCAGAGGATATACACTGATATAAGCTAGAACATGAATACTGATGTAATTTTATGAATGAACACACTATTATGTTACTTTTGAGTGTTAATATTGTTGATTTGTCTTCCTAAACTGGTAGTTATTTTCTTTTTTCAATTTTGTTTTTTTCATTAATACATGCATTTCACTGTCAGGCCAGTGTCTTTTTTGTTAATGTTATGTGTTGTCAATTACCCTTGATAATTAATGCTATTGAACAAATGATGAGAATGAACTTGGATGGGTAATTACAGTGTTTAAATCATCTTTCACACACTGCCTTACTCCTAAATGTCATGCATAATGAAAAAGAATTTCCACAGTATTGCAGTTCAGGGCTGATCACTGTACTGGGTATACAGATTCCACTGGCACTGAGTGTAGTGTAGAAGAAGGTGGCTGTTTTTAATCAGTTTTAGTCAGTGCAGAAATTTTTAAACTTTGGTTACATTGTTATTGTCATGATGCTACTTGTCAGCTGCAGTTGCTTTGTTTTTTTCAAGCCCAGACAGATAGCTGATTTGAGTCTACACTACATTTAAACTTTTTTTTTCTAAATGTGACAGTTTATCTTTTCATTGCAAACTTTTCCTGAAGCCACTGTGTAAATTGCGTGATTGGAAAAAGGGACCAAGGGGAGAGCATGTATTGGGAAATGCTATCATTTGAATTTTGTTCACAAAAATGTGGAGAAATGACCTTGTGAATATTGGTTCGCTTGGCTCCTCTATAATGGTGTCAAACACAGGGCACTAATTGCCCAAGTACACTTCACATACTCCATTAGCTCTCCACTCATGTGCACAGTGTGGGTGTTAAGGATGCATCATTGGCTGGGCTTCCCAAAAGCACCATTATGCAAATATTATCCTTATGGCATTCTAATCAAGTGGCAACCAGGATGTTTATTTTATGGTTTTTCAGTTTTTCAGTTGCCTGTATGGCAGCTTGTGGTCTATTGTTCCTCAGTGCCTCCAGCCAACAAGCTTTAAGTAAAACTACTGTGACATGAATGATGAGTTAGATTAACTATAATGGATGGCTTCACTGATGAACTCATAACAGACAGGCAGTCCTCTTTGACTACTGAGAAAAATGTATCCCCTCTTTCTCTTGTAACACTGATCTCAATTTTAACTTGATTAATGGGACGAGGTGGTTGGAAGAATTTGCCAAAAGCTCCACCTTGCACCAGTCAGATTGGGTAAAGAGTTTCATTGTGTGAGATCGGTGATCACTTAAAGGCAGCGGTAAAGGGTGGATATAGTTTTAAGTACTTAAACATGGCTGCAGATTTTTTCCTTTGAAGCCTGCCTTCTCAAACCAGCAGAGCTTTGAAGACTGACCTATGAACGCTATGTGTTACATGCTTTTATGTTGATTTGAATCAACAAAATGGCACCTTTTTTTTTTTTTTTTTTTTTTTTTTTTTTAATTTTCTCTAAATCTTTGTTTTTACATTACTGACTGTACATAAATGTAATTTCCTTTTACTTCAATACAAAATATTTAGTTGTTTTGCTATTGATATAATATTCTCTATGCTACAATATGAGGAGTAAATGTTGACTAACCAGCTTCATTGAGAGAATAAAGGCAAATGTCTATGTTGATGACACCAGATATATAGAGTCCTATGAAATGTAGAGCGTCACACTTAACTGTATCTTTGCTGTGTGCTTAAAAACATTGGAGCCTTTTTAAAGTGTGTCTGAAAAATCATTAGAATAGAATTGTGATCCTGTCCTCTTATAATAGTTTAGCCTGTTTTGCATATCAGAGCAGTGTTGCTTTGCCAGATACATCATAAGGAGGGCCAGAGTATTCACCATGCAGACTTATTCATGGCAACTGCTGACATTAAATTTTCCATTCAGTCCATTTTCTTTCTTTCCCCTTCCCCTTAAGTTTGAGGTCTATACAGCAGGGTGCACTCGCTGCCTCACACATCTTCATCTCTGGCCCTAGATGTTTTTCAAATCAGTGCATGCTGTATAAACTATTACTACAAAACTGTGGCTCCTAAAAACCTTTCAGCTCCATCTTTATGTTACCTTATGCCTTTAAAACACTAACACTGACTAATGTTGTGCATGACAACATGACTTAAGTATTGCGCACATGGGGAAAAAAAAAAAACAAAAAAAAAACGCTTTAAAGTTCATGATATTTTGCAAAAAATATTTTACTATTGATTGAATGAAAAGAGACAGTGCAGTGCTTCTGAGTGAATTAATACATGTTAACACTAATAAACTGAAATTCTACTTGTTTAAAGGCAATAAAGTTACTCGTCTGGTCACTCGTTGGTGTTGTTCACTTTTTTCATTTGTCTGTTATTTCCGCATAAATTTAACGCGAAATAATTCACCTGCTCGACGCGTCCGATAAACACAAGTTATTCTTTCCTCTCGTTCCCTCATTTGTGAGAGACGTCTGCAATCAAGTGTTTCTAAAAATACCGTCGTCCCCGCCGACCTTCTTTAGATGTGAAATTGCACAGGTCCTGGATCAGTTTGTAGTGGCTACATCCCTCTTGCTCATGTGACATGAAAACTGATCCAGGGTGAGCTGGGCCCGCCCGCTCCCGTGAGTGCGCTCCTGGCAACCCCGTTGACATGTCGCCATGGCAATCGTGCACCACTGGGATTTCCTCGGTTTCTTGTCTGTTTTTCAGTCTTGTCTACCAGCGAGCTAAACAGCCACACTGTCATCTAGCTTGTTATTATTTGGTAGTACATTGCTGAGAGTTGAACTTTAATGAAAGAAGATGTCGGAAATATTGTGCAGGTGGCTGAATCAGGAGCTCCGGCTGTCAAAAGCTGTTGGTAAGTGTGGCTGAAGTTACAGGCGGTGTAGCTACCCCCGGGCTAAGTTATGGCAACGTTAAGGCTAACGCAGTGGGTCGTTTAACGCTAACGGTGACTGCAATTTAAGAGCTATTTTAGAAGCTACATATCAAAGTTATTAAACAATTTATAACTTATGAACAAATGCAGTGCATATTGATTGGTAGGGTAGGAGATGTTATCACCAACGTTGTTCTAAACTAAAAAAAATGGGCCCAGAGTGTCAAGTTAGCAATCTTAAATTGTCCAGTCAGGTAACAGGTACTCAAACTAATTATGTTGAATTTTTTTGATGGTCTACTGTAAGGGTTGCAATTTTTTAAAAGTTCTAAACAACATGAAAAAAATATCACATGTTGAAAATGTTGTCACTGTTTGCCTAAATTATTGCATGTTCCATTTTCACAGAACCAAAGACCTTTGCCAAGGATTTCTCTAGTGGCTACCTAATTGGAGAAGTTCTGCATAAATATCAGTTGCAGAACGATTTCAGTATGTTTATGAAGAAAGAGTAAGTTGCCATCTTTCTCTGTGCTTTCTCAAGCTGTCTATCCGTGTGCCTTTGCTTTGTGTTGCTTAAAAATAGATGACTTCTGCTTAATTCTCCGACTCATTTAAAGTGTTCATAATTATTGAAGTCAATCACACCTTTTTTCATAGCACCTCCATCTCCAAACTGAATAATTTTACCCGCCTTGAGCCTACTCTCCAGTTACTGGGGATCTCCTTCGACATTAACACAGTCCAGGACCTCATGCAGGAGAAGCAGGGTGTTGCCACACGCCTCCTGTATCAACTCTACATGTCACTTGAAAATAAGAAGAGAGCAGAAATCAGCGGGACAGTGATGGAAATCATGCAGCCAGCAGCCAATGCAGGCCTGCACAAAAAAGAGCATGACATCTACTCTGATGTAAGAGGGGCTCTATAGATGTGCTGTATGTGTGGTACATGCATGTGGTTAGGGGACAACAGCATGTTTTGAGCCATACATTTGTTTTTGAGATAAGTAGCTCTGTAGCAATACTGAAACAATGTATGATGAAGACTGGGAACACTGACTGCCCTCAATCTTTCAATATTTTATATGTCTTAACACATTATTAGTTTAATCTAATCGATATCTAAACATCAATATCAACAAAATTGTATTTTCAAGTATTTCTTTTTATATAGCGACTTCATCAGGTGGTGAAACGTGATGCAGAGCTGAAGCTGCAGAAGATTTCTCAGCACTATGAGGAGAAATGCCAGCAATTGAAAGACAGGTCTGTCATGAGCCACCCCAGCCAGCTAATAACACAACTCAAATTCCAGGATGAGAAGAGAATAAAGAATATTGAGAAGGTACTGGAGATAATGGAAAGTACAGTATTGTTATACTTTACCCCTGTATTTAACATAAATTTATGGTCAAAATGTATGACTTTAACATTAACTAAATTTTTATCAGTCTCAGTTTTTGCAGTGTTTTGGTGTTGGATATACTATATTATAAATGATAATGATAACATAGCTATGGTACTTTATGAAAACCCACACTTAAACCCCAATGTCTTGATGATGGAATACATGAAAACTCATGCTACTGTCAATGGTGAACATGGGGAACTGTGTATGTTGCAGCTGCATATGTATCGTCAGAAGTACAATGGCATCATGCCTTGTAACCAGGCCACTATTGTCCAGGTGCCGAAGCCACCACCATACACGTCACAGCTCAACCTGAGGAAGAGACAACAACAGCAGCAACGCAGAAAACAACAAGCACAGGTGTGATTCAGATTAAATAAAGTGATAATTTACTGATCCGCAGAGGGCATAGAAAGGTGGAGTTTGTAGCGGCTAGGGCTTGCTGACGATGGGCATTAAGTCTAGATAGACCCTTCAAAAACTCACATTGGTCATCAGAATCTGTTGAAAACATTATGAAAAAATCCTTTACTCAATTTCAGAAATCCAGGCCCAAGAACATTGTGTTTGTTGTTAAGTTCACCACATGTTCCCAGCTCCTCTGAAAACCAAAAGCTTGTTATTGTTTAACAGCTTTCATTGTTTACAGAGGGGATGTTGTTTCTAATTCTCTTTCACTGACAAGGTTTTCCTTGGTATTTTCCAGATTAGGAACGTCACATTTGGAACACAAATCCAAATTGAAAACAAAGGAGCCTGTCTTTCTGATATTAATTAATTAATCTCTGTCCATTTTGTCCATGCAGGTGGTCCAGACTGAAATAGCCCAGTTTGAGACAAACAGGAGGAAACTGATTACCTCTGGTTTTCCTTCCTCTTCAAGGTGAGAAAAATAGAAACTTTCACTAAACTAATATTGTATTTATGTTGTAATTATGATGCAATGTATGTTGTATTTGTTAGTTTAAATGTTTGTATTGATGGACTATTATAGAGGTAGAGACGCTCATATAATTTGACAATGGCTTCATATTTGATATTAACCATTTCAATTGTAGTGGTGAGCCCATCCCTGGAGATTTTCCCTTTGGAGGCAGCAGCCAAGGCTGTGAGGCCTCTGGAAGTGGAACAAAGCTGATATTACAATCCAGTAGCAAGTATATACAGGAGATCCGCCAGAGGCTGGAGGAGAATGCTGTTGCTCGTGAGCAGAGAGAAAAAAGACGAGACAGATTCCTGGTGGAGCAGCTCAAGGCCCATGAAGCCCAAGAGGTGAAACTGCTCCTCTCCTCTTGCTGAGAAATCTTAATATAGCTAATGTTAATGGTGTGAATGTGAGAATTATTCAGTACAGTACATTTTCTTTTTCTAGTCATTCAGATGTAGTCATTCATCTATTTGTTTTTGTAGAATCTGTATGAATGAATACATTTTAAATAAACCTTACATACCCTATTGTCAGTCAACTGATCAGCCACCCCCGCCTCACCTTGCAGGAGGCACGGCGAGAGGAGCAGCTGGTGAAACGGCTGACACGTCAGACTCAGCAAGAGCAGCGTTTGGCATCTCAGCTCCTGCAGATACGTATGCAAAAAGAGGTGATCCGGGAGAACCGCCTGTTCAGAGAACGGCAGTACCAGCAGCGGAGAGAGAGGGACTTCCAGGAGGCTCTGGAGAGGGAGGCGGTGAGATAGGATGACTAAAGAAGAATAACCCTCTCTATTGTCACTTTGTATTAAGGTGTATCAGTGATAATCTGAGTGTCATAGTGAGGGAGAGGAAAGGGTGGATTTTGTTAGTTTGTGTCATATCAAAAGGGTATTTGTATTATGAAGAGGAAGAGAGAGAGACTTTACAGGGACAGATGAATGGTGTAAATCACATTAACAACTATATGTTTATCTGTAAAGTCCTTCCACTGATCACACTTTTATAACTGATTAAATTGAAAAGACAGCAGAGATACTTGAATAAATGCCCTACAAAGGATGACAGCTGTGGTCCAGAATGGTTTCAGTGTTAAATATGTAGTATGTTGTAGTATGGTGTGGTCATGGTTCAGTGGCATTATTAACAGAATGGAGATGATTTAGGGAGAAAACCATGTGATTAAATGTACATATGTATAAAAGCTTTAATGGGGTATTATTGATGTTGTGTCTATTGGCAAATTATTAAGATGACTGAACTGTTACCTGCTGTATAACATCAGGTATACAGTAGGTAGGAATGATTAAAATCTTTATTTTTTTTCTGTGACCTTCAATATCAGTACTCTACCAATTACAAAAAATAAATTACAAAAATGTCCGATGTAACATCTTTCATATTTCTTAATTACTTAAAAACAGTGGTGATTAGCAGAAAGTTTTATGTCATGCTTTCTCCACTCATTTCGTCTTTCTGACTGGGGCCTGGTGTAGGCTTTGGCTCAGCAGGCTAAGTTGGACCACGCTGAAGAGATCAAAAAGGAGCTTGAGTTCTTTAACAGGATCGCTGCAGAGCGAGCTCAGAGCAGATACAAGAAGCACTTTAACAGCTGCGAGGAAATTGTGGAGCAGATTGTGGACTTGGCCACCAAGGTTGGAGAATATCGACTGCTCACTGCCAAGTACGTAACACAATTTTTGGATGATGCAATAGACCACTTCATGATCTGGGGGATGGGTCTGAGGGAGTAATAGTCCTTTACTGTGTCTGCAAATTTAATTAACTTATCTATGCTTCACATTCAAGCACAAAACATATTATTACATCATAAAAGTTTTTTAAATCATCAGAATGAAAATATACAGGAGTTACAAAAGGAAATATGGTTAGATATTCCATTTAAGTATTGGTTTATTTCTTTCTCTCATCATTCCTTCCTTCTTTCTTTCTCTGGGAAAAGGAATTTCAGTGTAGTATTGACTAAGTGAGATCTTTTGTTGTATTAACGTTTAAAAAGTACAGGCATTACAGTGCAGTGCTAATTTAGATGCGAGTCAAAAATCTCTGAAATAATTGCCAGTGATGGAAACATTTTTGTACAACTGAGCAGTGGTCAAACTAAATCAGAAGATGTCAACATCCTGTCTGCTTCTTTGCATGATCACATACATCATCTCCACAGATATGCACTATCCACACAACCCTGCTCAATAGTCACTTTGTGTGTGTGTGTGTGTGTGTGTGTGTGTGTGTGTGTGTGTGTATGAATCCTCCCACCCTAGGTTTTAGATATCTACTACATCAGATCTTCTGCTCTTAGATTAACCATTTCTTTAACACAACATTAACACAATTAGGTTTCATCATGCTCAATTTGATTTTGAATACATTTGGTGGACATTAATAAGTACTGCAAAGTCCAGTTATCTGTGTGGTATGCAGTAAAGTAAGTAATTCAAACAAGTCAAACCATTTTCAGATGTGTGATCCAGATTTCATTTTAACATTTTTTCATTTATTAAATCTGGCTTTGCCTCATGTCATCTTTCTGCTGTCCAGTCTGATTCCAGAGAAGCTGATGAGAGAGTGGAAGGAATTGCTGTTTAGGGGTCTCCCTCTATATGAGCCAATAAAGGGCCAGCAGCCTGGGTTTGAGTTCTCCACCCCACTAGATCCTGTAGACCTTAAGAGGCAGGAAATACTCAACAACCAGGACTATGATGAATACACTGTGAGTTTAAAACATGAGTGCAGTGTGTTTCTAAATTATATTTGTACATGTGTGTTTGCCTGCACACTTGCATGTAGCTTGTCTTGTCTTAGCTAAACATGTTATGTTTGTCAGAACATGGTAGGTGAGTGGGCATGGCCAGAGGAAGCAGGGGAGGCCAAATTACCCCCCGCCACCAACAACATTCTTGGACATGTTGTCCTGCGACTGAGAAACATTGTTAATCCACCCATCATGGAACCGTCCGCACCTTCATTTCCTCACTTTACCCTCAAAGCCTGTGTCCTGGGCAAGTTTTGCTCTGGCAAGACCACCTGCCTGGCCAAGATTGCTGAAGGCATGCACTCTGAATAAAGATATAATCATGCATGTCACACCACTTAATTAAGTCTTTACGGAAACAATATATTAACAAATGGATGTGGAATAAGATCATATGACCTAGTTGTTGCTAAGTATGTGTGTTATTTTCTGCTTTAGCCCATGGCATCAGTGTCTTATCAGCTGACACACTGATTGAGGAGGCGCTGAATGCTTACTATAATGGAGAGAAGGTAAATCAGTATTGTAACACTTCACTAGTAGCCCTTCTCAGTGAATCTAGTCTCATAATTTTGCATTGAAAAGATTTTTCAGAACCATAAAATCTCACCAGTCTTTCCTGCCTGTGCCAAAAATGTATAAACCTGTGAACACATGGCTTAAAAAGTTCTCAATGATCCTAAACATTTCACTTTTTTTGGACAAAATGTACAGGTCACAGAGCAGCAGGGAGACAATGAGCAACTGCTCATATCCTCCACATCACTGAAATCTGGTGGGTTGCTGAAGCCAGAATGTTTCTAAGCTATGCTATTTTATATTAAAGTGTGTTTATTTGTTTGTAATAAAAGTTTACTGCATATTAAGTATTTGACACAGTTGCTTGTTTGATGTGATATGAATAACTCATCTTTTTTTTTTATTTTTTAGACCTTGATACTCAAGATGAAAATAGTGACAGTGACGAAAGAGTAAGAATTATTTATGTATATGTATTTTGCATTCTGGATTTTCTGACTTTTGATATTTTGTATTTACTTATACATAACATAACCTGCATTCAATTTATATAACCAACCAACCACCAACCATTAACCAAACTGATAAAAATTTGCTTACCTCTCTGATAAAATAATTACTTTTTTCCTGCTTATAAATCCCTTATCCAGCTGTCTACCTGGGCCTTGCTGGGAGCAGCTGCAGAAAAAGAGCTGAGAAAAGGCAACGCCATCCCTAATGAGCTCTTAGTAAACATCGTAGTAGAGGCTATCAGGTAATAATCTGTATTGCAATAACATGTTTTATAAAGGATATAGACTTAATTGCCTTATCTCAGTTTTACCAAATGCAATTCATTTCACATAGTCAATATTTCAGAGAATTCTCAACGGTAAAATCTTACTTTTATACAGTGTGGACAAAATAAAGAACAATCCCACGAGCACTCTCAAGAGGAGGAAATATTTGTTGTGTTCTTACTAGGCGGGTTCCAGCTCAGTCAGGTTGGATCCTGGATGGTTTTCCAGTGGACATTACCCAGGCCCACCTAATAGAGAAAGCTCTGGGTGGGTCTGTAGATGTAGGAAATGAGGCTGAGAGCAGCAGCGCGAACCTTGCTGCTGATCCTGATCCACCCAAACCTCTGCCGCCCCCACGTCCTGTATTGGATCTGGCTCTGCTGCTGGATATCCCTGATGAGACTGTCATGAAACGTGCATTCAGTCACACTGGTGGGAGCTTAATGCTATGTATCTGCGTGCACCTGAACCTTGTCAGATGCTTTGCATATGTAAATATACAAAAGCAAATGTGAACTGTATGTTTGTGTTTTTTTGTGGCTCTCCTGCTCCCAAACCTGGTGCAGATGCAGATACTACTGTGGATTCAACCTTCGATCCCACGGACAAAAAATTATTTATGGCACAGATTCCACACAGGTAAAAAATAAGAAAGAAATGGCAAATTAAAACATTACTTCTGCTGCCTAACTACTATATGTGTCTAATATCTAACCCCCACCACCACCATTACCACCCTAGGATCACAGCTTTTCAGGACACCTGGCCAAAACTTGAGAAATGGTACGGTGAGAGGCAAAACATTTTGGTCTGTGTTGATGCCAGTGTAGTAGAGGAGGACCTTTACAAGAGGGTGGAGTCTGTCCTGCAGCAAGTTTTGATGCAAACACAGGAAGGTAACTAGTTGTCATTTTAGTATTAAGTGAATATTCACTCAAATTCTTGGTGTTCTCACAATTCTATTCAGAATATTTTTTTTTTCATTGTACCATGACATAAGTTAAAAAATAAACTAAGGTGGTGATGATTTGATTCTCACTTTTTCTACAGTATATGATGTATAGTAGATAATGTCTTCCCTGAAAGAAACCCAATATTTACTTAAAATATTTTGATATATTCCCTCATCAGCTCTTGCCACTCCTCCCCTTGAAGATGTGTTGGACAGTGGGAAAGTTCCAGACTCCTCCTTGCTATCTATTTCTCCTCCTGTAGACCAACCTCCAGCCCTCACAGATGAAACCCCAGGCCCCACAGAGTCCGATTCAAGACCAAACCAGGAAAAAGACCAAAGTGTGAACTCACTTTCCAAATCCAACACTAACTCCCCCAGAGGTGATTTGAACAGTAGTCTGTGAATTACACATTATCATTACTATTTCTTTTCACAAAAGAAACTTAGCTTCAAAGAGAGGGAGTTATAAATTATATTTACTGAACATAAACATTGTATTTTTTTTTTAAATATGATATTACGATAATTCATAAATGTTTGATAGATGTAATTAGTTTTACTTTGTTATAGTGATAATTTATGTGCTTTTGGCTGATCTACAGGGCACTCTAGGAAGGCATCAACTGCCTCAGTGACCAATGAGGACTCTCCGGAGGTCTCCAAGAACCCTCCTGAATCTGCCTCTCCCTGCCCAGGTTCATCCAGCTGGGTCTATGTGGATGAACCTCTTCCTCCAGTAGGGCATCGCTCCTAATCTCTTTCTTCCCTGAAGAATCTGGTTTTGTACAGTATGATATGACATTCATTCCAATGCCCTCTGGTTCTTTCTCTTCCCCTCTCCATCTTTGTCTCTAGGAGATCTCAGAGTACTTGTGCCCACACTGGGACACAGTGTGTGATTCTTATGTGAACAACATAAAGACAGTGATGCAGCAGCTGCGCTCACAAAGCACAGTTATTAGGCATCACATATTCAACATCAGGTATTCTGCCAGGCCCTTGGAGTACAGATAAGCACATAACAAAGCATTTGCATGTCGAGCAACTTTATGTGACTGTTTATTAATGACATTCTTATTTTTTGGCCACAATAGGATATGACCCAAATGTTCATACTTTCTCAGAAAATATTCTACAAATGAAGTAGAATTTATATTAGTAGAAAAAAATAATAATCTGTGATGAATATTACATTAATTACTTTGTAAGTATTACCCTATTCCCTGTATCTGTAGAGAGGAGTTCAAGCATTACCTGGGGCGTCCCGACTTGAAGCAGGAGTTAGTGTCTCAGTGGCAGAAAGACTTCAACAGCATACCTGATGATATGAGAGAAGATGAGGATACCAAAGCAGAGCTCCATCTGAGGCTTGATGTAAGAACAATTTATAATAAAATACAATACAAATATTATTAAACTGATTGTGTAAATTATCTGAAAACCTGCTCAAAAATGAAAATATAAAATACGTGGAGATGTTCTGATATATGCATAGGAGTTGCATGAACGTTTGTGGGACATCAGTGACAAGCGTAAAGAGCAGGACGAGCAAGAGAGAACTTCTCTGATGTGTGACGGTTGGCTGGAGGACCACACTGCCGTCCTTGTCAACCACCACTCCACACTCATGCAGGTAACAGTTTGTGAGTAACTGAAAGTTACTAAATTGAGATTTAGTTTTTCGCAAAACTATAATCTTGGATTGTTTGTGTTGTATAGGTGGAGTTGCACCGTTTCCAGGAGACCCTCTGTTTTCTCAGGGTCTACTATTTGAGCATGTACAGACAGGTGCTGCCTGAGCCACCCTCCAACTTTGTCTGTATCCCTCTACTGGACATATCAGGAATTAAGGCGAGAGGCGAGAGGCAAGAAACACACTTAATAGCGACCTAACAATGTTCATAAAAAGTTAAAGGGTAAAGAGTGGAGAAAGTGAAAAATTTATTTTTTCAACCATTACTGAGGCAGCTGAAAAAAATATGTGTAGTCTGATGGATGACAGAGAGGAAAGGAGCAAACTGAAATTGTAAGGGAAAAGCACCATCGCAGTGTTTCCTCCAAGTTTTCTGCTGTCTGTTTGATACATGAAATGGATGTTGTCATTTCCTCATGATCTAAATGTTGCCAAGCACAATTACATACACACATGAACAATTTCCTCCTCTTCTCCAGACGTCCTGACTCCTCAGGGGGGGTTTCCAAGACAAAAGGCCAGGGCCAGACAGAACCTGTTAAGGTCGTTTCTGTATCTCTTTATGTATCTTTCATTCACTTAGATTTTTTAGAGTCTGTAACTGATTTTGTTATTTTAGAATCTACTAATATCTACTCATAAAGGACGCTGATCACCAGGTTGGGCTTTGCCATGTTGCCCGTTACCTGGCAAAGCCCAACCTTACAAGACAGTTCTATTTGTTCTATGAAATAAATTATTTGTTGTTTTAGATGTGTTTCTGAAGTTGTACCTCAAACAATCGAATGGTATATTCCGATATACAATTTATAGTAAGATTGACCCTTTTCATTGTTTACTGTAGTCACCCCACGAGAAACTCATCTCTGACTACGAGGAGGCACTCAGAGCCATCAGCAAATTGGTAAAGCTCTATGTGTGAGAGTTTCCATAGCATTTTATGGAGGTATAAATATATAAATATATATATCCTGACGTGTATGGGTCATACATATGTGTAGGTGAAGGCAGAAGCCCACCTGGGGGAGACAAAAGAGCAGAAGGAGAGGCCACAAGAGAAGGAGAAGGAGAGGACCACTGCAAGTTCAAGCAAAACGAAAAAAGAAAAGCAATCAGCAAAAAAACAGAAAGGCATGTCTTAGTATTATGAAAACAATGGAGAGGTTCCCTCTAACATATGTTGTATGTTTCTGTAGATCTTCTAGATCATTATCATCTCGCTCGCTCCTCCAGGTCCACCGTCTCCACCTCCCGCACCAAGCCCTGCACCAGCTGATGACAAAAACTTGGAGAAGACTCATGATCAAGAAGTCAGAAACAAAATACATAAAGAATATGCAGCTGCACTTGTTCATGAAGGTATGCACACACACACACATTAAGAGATCCAGTCATTCCTTTATATCAAACTGTTTTAATCTGTCATATTAACACACATGCATGTGTGACTGTTTTGATGCGTGCATTTGCAATTTTGCATGGTCAATATGCTTGTAAAGCTGTGTTCCTCTGTGAGTGTGCATATGTGTGTTTTTCAGAGAATGCAGCAAAGGTGCGCATTGCGCTGGTGAAAGGTCATGGTCTGGTGATGGTGCAAAGCCTGCAAAGCAGAGCAGAACAGACCTTTAGTGACGTGGAGAAGTGGTTAGAAGCACATTATCTAGCAGAAATGAAGAGGTATGGTACAGCAAGAGTGTTGGTTCACATGTGGTATGGTGGTGTGGGCCATGTGTGGTTATAGAGGGACATGAATGTGAATAAAGTAGCAATAATGTTACACTGCACTGTGCTCTCTGATTTATTAGTGTTGTTGTTTTTGATTAGTGTGTAATAAATGTTATCTTTATTTTATCGCTATGACCTTTACCTGACTCTTTGAAGTCATAATGCTATACAGGGTTTTTGTGTATGTGTGTAAGCCCCCAGAATTGAATTGCTGTACTAGTGTGTTACTGTTTGTGTATGACAGAAGTTGTTCTATACTAGAGAATACAAATATACGCACTGCTTGTGAAAAATTGTAGGTTTTAATTTTTAATTTTCTAACACATTCAAGCCTGGTCATTAATTATACATGGAGACATTTGTGACATTTTATCTTTGTCTGTCTACTTTTCTCTAGTATTGACCAATTATCAGAAGTGGTTCGCCACCACATAGAGGCTGGTGCTAAGCTGCAGAATGAACTGGTGTTGGTAAGTAGTCACTTTATAATTGTATTGATTTTTTTTTAAGTTAAAATGGGCTGCAGTCTCCTTTACCTCACTCTTCCCATTTTATTCTCCTCTCCAGGAATTAACTGAGTTTTATCTGAATGGAGACTGCCATATGGTAGCTACCCAGACTCCCCCTGCCCATCCACCCCCTCTGGAAAAACCCACACAATCCACCCCAACCATCACTCAGCTAGAGTCACTATACCAATATCTATGCAACGTTGCTCCTTCAGGTGCATTCAGGAGAGACAAGCTGTGATGTGATTGGGTCTAGTAACTCTGCTATCTAGCTATTCATTCATCCATTAATCATTCTTCCTTCCTTTCTGGCTTTCAGGCCTCATGCCCAGTTCTGATTTCTTCGGCTTGCTGAGGGATATCACCTCTGTTAACATGGGCAGAAACATGTTGCCTGAGCCCTGGGTCAACAAGAATGAAACACAGGTACTCTTCAAAGTATTCCAGACACTCAAAACACAAGTCTTTTTTCTTCACCTTATAGCACCAAATAATAGCTTCTAGCCACTAGATAGACATTTTATGAACAATCAATTGACAAAAAGGTTTTAAAACCAAATAACTAAATAATCACACAGTGCTCTTCTGACTACAACCCAGTGCAAAGAGAACAAAGGAGGACACAAACGTTCCGTCACCATACTTTCAGTTACTCACACAGTCTAAACAGCCAAATAAAAGACACATTACATAGCTTACAGAATCATTGTCCTTTGCTCTCCTGTCCTCAGTTGATGGAGATTGTGTCTCTGCTAATGGACAACTATGAGCTTATAGACTGGCGTCATTTTCTGCTCAGTGCTGCCCTGCCATGGCCATTTCCCTCCTTAACACAGCTGCTGGCCGTGCTCCGACGTTTCAAGGCAGCAGATACTGGCAATACCGGCTATATCAACATGGAACAGTACCTACAGGTTAGTCTCTACGTACACACTAATTCAGTTTGTAGAGATTTGTACAGATTCAGATTCTCTGGTCAGACGTTGGAACTATGTTTTATATCACAATTAGTCGTTCATACCCATTCATGGCCCCTCTTTGCTCTTGTGGCATTACTGCGTACTGAGACACTTATTTCAAGCAGACCTGGGTTCAAGACAATACATGTAATTTATGTTGTATACTTTATTTTCTTTATCTGTAAAGTGAAAACTGAAGCTCCCTGAACATAAAAAAAAAATGTTTAAGTTACTCTTCTTGCCTCCTTTCTCACCAGACAGAGTTGTGGTTTTCCAGTGACAGCATCCAGTCTGTCCCTGAGGACCCCTGTGAGCCTCTACCTTATGACCGACTGGCTAACCTACGCAAGGTAACTACCTGCGATGACTGATTCAAACTTTTATTATTCCTTAAATGGGAAACTTAAATGGCCATGGGACATAAACAATAGAAAAGACACAAAAAGAATGAACAAAGACAAAACAGTAATGAAAGAACATACATGTACAATAGAGCATTACCAGACTTTTTAAACTATTACTATAAGAAAAGGCCTACAGCAAGTCTCTCAGTGATTATTGTAAACAGAAATTAACCTAAAACACAAACTTATAGAAGATACAGTCATCACAGTACCATCCATTTTGTTCTAAACCTTAAAGGGATCAAATCTCAAAGTATGTTTACTGTACATCCAAATGAACAACACTGCAAATAATAAATAAAATGAATTACAGTAATACTGGTCTCTGTTCTCCTGCCTCAGTTCTTTTTCCAGTTGTTTGCGAACCACTCTGTCTCTCCCCCTCAACTGGACTATGTGTCCATGCTTCAGTACTTTGCAGCCGACCCCAACCCCAGACAGGGCTTCATCAGAGCACTGAGTGTAGTGCTGGGACAACATCTTAAGCACTCCCCACTGATCCACCTTGTCAGGGTGAGTAAATCAATGTACAAAGAAACGTGAACGAAATTTCTACTTGAAATTTGTTGAAAAATCACTATATCACTTCTGTCACAATGTCAGGAATTATAACAGAAACCATTATTTTCAGTAATGCCAGCAGTGATTTTGTCTCCAGTGGAATAAAACATGCAAGTGTTAACATTTCTCTTTGGTACGAACTGTTTCACATCACCAGAACAATATCACCATGTGTTTGTGTACATGCAGTCTATGCCCAGTATAGAAGAGGCTACAGAGCTCAGCTCCTCAGAGCTCAGTGGAGAGTGCAAGGCAGAGGAGCCTCTGTGTGCATCAAGTGGTTCATTGGTGGAGCAGGAAGTGTCCATCCCTGCTCTCCTTGCGGTCACCTGCCACAAAATCACGAAGATGAAAGACGGCGGCCCCCTTCCTCCAGGCTGCCTGAGTCAGGAGGAGCACACTGAGGTATAGCTCTATTAATGTTCAAACTGGGCTTTTTAGGAAGTATATAAATGAAAAGTTAAATTAATTGCGGAAAGACGTGGTAGAAGAGGAAATGTAGTAAAAGATGTTTTAATTTTCATTTCAGATGATTTTCCCTCAGAAAGGTTTTCAACTAATAGAGGTGATTAGTGAATCTTTATGGATATGTATGAGATTCACAATTAAAGAGGTTAACTACCTGACCTGGCATTTTGAGTGTCAGGAGGAACTCATGAGGGTTTTTTGAATGAATTTAGGGGAGAGTACACACCCTCAATTACATTAAATTAGGCTACACCTTTTTTCCATGATGGGGATAAAATAAACCAGGCCAAGCCCAAGCCAAGCAGTAAATAGTTTTAATTTACTGATTCTGTGGGTTGCATGATAGGTCAGGCTAAGGTGTCTCAGCTTAAAATGAATTTTCTAAACGTAATTATTAATCATATTTTTCAATTAAACTCTTTCCTTGTGGTAATTCTGTTCTCTGCTGCCCTCTAGCACCTGGTGCATGTTTTCAGAGAGCTGGGCTTCAAGCCTGAGCACAGTGTCCCCTTCTCCATTCTGTCTCAGCATCCTTTCATCCAGGGCCTGATGGAGACCTCAACACAGCACCAGCTTGTAGTAAGTCTCTATCTGTTTATCATGTGTTTGTTACTTGTTCTACTACTACACCATCTGTTAGATGAGAATCCAAAATAGCACACCGCTTGTTGTCTGCTGTTTTTATCAGTGACACCTATGCATCACCCAGACTTTCCACCATTGTGTGCTTTTATATTCTCATTGCCTATTTTTTTAACTGACAAACCTACATGAGGATTCATCATCATTTTTCATCTCTCTCTCCCTCCCCAACCTTTCTTTCTTCTTTTTAACATTTATCTCTCCAACAATTTCTCTCTCTGTCTCTCTCTCTCTCTCCTTTTGTCTCAGAACATTCATACAGTGCTACTGGCTAATCAGAGTGAAGGAGAGGCTAACAGCTCGGCAGTTTCCTAAAAGATGAGACATATACAGTACATATACACGCCACTGTCTGCATCATGACGAACTCTTTCACTTAGGAAATGAAAACAATGTTGCTTTGGCCATTTTCAACTATTCTCAGTACTTTTACATTTGAAATGTTTGCTGTCAGCTATCGCTTACTTCAGTATTGAATAAATGCATTTGCACACATAACTTGTTTCAGTATGGAGAAATGTCTAACTGATGAAGGTTGGAATGACCACATAATTGAAATGACAACAGTAACGTCAATGATGGCAGGAATGACCTCTCTGACTCTCTTTTTTTTCTGATACACTCCAGCAGTTTTTCTGACTGACTTGTTTTTCTAATGACCTCTCCAACACACAAAAGCATCGGTTGCAGCTACAATGAGTGCATTGTCCAGGATAACCTACATGTCAAGCCTGACTTGCCAGCAAGTGCCACCCACAGCCCGATCTCAGTCCATTCAGCAGTGATGTGTTGTGGTAGCTTCTCCATTTAGCAGTCACTGGTGCCTCTATACCACTTGCGTTAATGTCAATTACATTTATTTATTTTACTTTTTATTTATATATATATATAAAAACACAAACACAAAAAACACAAAAAAACACAAACACAAAAAACACAAAAAAAACAAAACAAAGAAGCACACCTATATTGGTCGAAAAAGGTGTAGCCTGAAGCTACATCTTATTGCAACTTAATTTGCAATAAGCTGTAGCAATTAAAGTAGCATACAATTGCTACTTAATGTAATATAAATCGGCAGCCTCTCACGACAGGTCAGTGTGTAATCGCAGAAAACAGAAACAAGGAGAAACGAAAGGAAAATAAATGTTTCACAACCATGATTGACCAAAAAAAAAAAAAAAGAGAATAAAAAAAAGCTTCCATTGCTACATTTATGTTAATAATCGTATCTCCGTTTTATACCTATGTACCACCATGTTTAAATTTTTTTTATTTATTTACTAAGTAAACAATGCATTCATAATTGATTGTCACATCTCATCCACAGGTTTACCCCTTTGACAGATACGCAGCTTCTTTTTATGTTTGTCCTCACCTTGGCTTTTTGGACAGCCCCTAAATATAGTTTTGTACATTATCTGTGCAGTGTTAAGGTCAATAAGATCATGGGAAAAAAATTAGATTTTTTAAAAAGGAGGACATATATAAATAAGATAATATTATTAGCTATTTTTTGTTACTTAAGACAAATCAACTTAATGCATCATCATGGGTGTCACACCAAATATCATCATTGTCATTAATTAAGTGCTTTCCTGATGGAGTCAGCAGCAGCATTGGGAAAATGTAACTCCTGTTAACATTTCAAACAGGAGCTGGAGGAACCTCCCACTCCCCTGTCCCTCTGCACTTTCACTCTTTCCCTCCCTTTCAATATCACTGCAGGTCCAGAGCTCTTGGACTTCTCAGTGTCTGACTTTTAGAGAAAACAGAGCCACTCAAATATGTCATATAGACAGAGCTATACTTGTATAGTTGCATCCAAAACCTCCTGAATAATAGGGAATGAATCAGCATCTTACTATTGGACTTTTCCATCTGTGGCAAGAAAAAGCACACCGGATACTTTCTTAGGCACACTAGATAAGGATTTGGGATTTTTCTCCCTATCAATTGAAAAAAAAAAAAAAAAAAAAGAAATTTATTCCTGGCTCAAATGGACATGAGACAAAAAAGAAGACTTTCAGGACCTAACTGGGTACACTGAAAAGGTTTTTTACCAAGAGCATTTTATGTTGGTAATACTGTATTTTATCCTGCTGATTTCTTGTGGGAATTTTTCCGTTTGGTTTGTTTTTGGACCTTTCTTTCCTGGTTACTCACTGAATTTCACTCTGTTGCTGAATCACGGAGTTACCAGGGCGGATTTTGTCACAAGGAAGTGTTGTTCACACAGGAAGGCTTTCATTAGAGTTTATTATTTTGGAACTGGAAGACTATTTCTGACTTTGGCTGCAGGTCACAATGCGCTACTATAACAACAACACGGGGATTGTATTTTGGTCGTTTTCTCTTCTGGCTCTTCCTGTACTTCAGTCTGCCAAGATACTGATGGTTTGTCTAATTGGTGAGTAATGGATTGTCAAACTGCCATGTATTAGGGGTAATTGAGATGTTTAGTGTCAATATTTGTTCAGATATATGCGAAGAATAAAGCTCTTACTGCCAGGCTGGGGAATTCTAATGAAGTGAATAAAGTACAGTAACAGATTTTTTTTTTTTAAGTAAATTTGCTACAGTTTGTGTGTTCGTTGTTAATTCTTATAGCATGTTGCAAATAGCAATCCATATGTTCAGATAGCATAGTAAGAGCAGTTATTTTTGGAGATCATTTTGTCTCTCTTCTCTTCTCATCTCCTCTCATCTACTCTTCCAAAGGAGGAAGCCACTACTTGTTATTAGATGAAATTTCTCATAACTTACACCAGCGTGGCCATGAGGTCCGCATGCTCTTGCAACTGGGCAACCCTATTATCACAGGTATACTGTACATGCACTCAAACATACAGATATGGAAAAACATTTTGCGCAACTTTCTCCCTCATTCTTTCTCTGATTTAGTTTCATGTTTAATGTAAAATACTTCCTCCCAGGTTTCTCCTATGAAGGCCGTGCGGACAGTTACCAGATGAGCACCTGGTCCTTAGGAGAGAAATATATTAAAGAATACAATGGCTGGTTCCTGGCGCAACAAACACAGTTTTTACTGGGAAGGTATCCCACAGATTTTACGATTGATGATTATGTTGTGAGAAACAGACAATCATGTTTTGATCTAGAGTCTGGTTTTCCATCAGCATTTTGAGGCTCTGTGTTTTACAGCAGACCGTGATGAAAGTATTTGTCTCTAACAGCATTATATTATGTCAGATTTCTCAACCCCCTTGCTTCCCTGTCTGCCTTCATCTTACTTTCCCATGTTCCCTTCCTCTCTCTTTCTCTCAGGGATAACTTTAGTAACTTTCTAAACTTCATGGGGCACCTGTCCTATCAGTGTGACAAGCTGTTAGGGGACGAAGAGATCATAACTTTCCTCCAGAGGCAATACTTCGACATCACCATCCTTGACGCTTTTAACCCCTGTTCCTTCATTCTGGCAAAAAGACTTGGTACATCTGCCCTTCATATCACTTTGTAGTAATCACTATCATCCTTTTACATCTTTAATAATAACAATACCAATACCAATATCATCTCACTTACATTATTTGCATATTGCAGATGTATTTAAATGTGCTTATCGAAACCTAAATCTAAATAAATCTATCAATAACTACAAATGAATCAACAGCAGTTCAAAAGTTCCATCCACTCTACTCTTGATTTACTCCAGGTGTCCCGTATATAGCTTTCTATCCTGGCACTCTGAACGGTCCTCTGTCCATCGCCCTCCCCAGCCCAGTCTCCTACATCCCAGCCTTCAGCTCCCAGCTGTCCGACCACATGGACCTCTGGGGTCGTGCAAAGAACCTAATTTATTCTTTCCTGGCTCCTGTAGGTAAGAATAGTGTTTCATAGGAGATAACATAGTGTGATTACCTGGCTCGATTAGTGACACATGTCTTCATTGTGCACTGAACCGGTCACTGTTCTATATGAGCACATTTTTAGCTATCATGAATACACTGAATTTACTCTGAATCTTCTCATATCTCATTCTCATTTGCAAATCTCATTCTCCTCGCTCGACCATATTACTACATATTACAAATTTGCACTTACTACCTATCTCTCATTTCACACATTTCTTTTTCAGCTAAGTTTAACATCCACTCATGCTGCCTTTAGCACATCATCAAAATACAGTAATTGATGCTATATGTAAATGTATATGTGTTTGTTTGTGTATGTGTTGTTTGTATTATTTTCAACGAGCCAGAAAGAGCTGTAGCCACTAATATTTACCATGAAATGAATTAAATCTGAATGAAATTCCACAAATATTGGACTTCCAATGTTGGTGCTTTTTTATTGTGTCTTGTATAAAAGGCCAGGAACTTATATGGTCAACATTCAGGGAAGTAGCTGAGCGCCACCTTGAGTCAGGCTCAGCCCCTGGTGGTCTGGAGGAGTTACACCAAGGAGCTGAACTCTGGGCCTTCAACACTGACTTTTCACTGGAGTTCCCTCAACCTCTTATGCCCTACACTGTGCTGGTGGGAGGTTTACTGAATAAACCTGCAGAGCCTCTGGAACAGGTCTGTTTTTTTGATACACATATCTAAATAGGTTAGTTAGATGCAGGATTTCAAAATAACGTGTCTTTTTTCCCTCGCTTTATCTTTCTCACTCACACTGACCTCTGGTCTTTTACTCCTCACTCCACACTCTGCAAACTCCCCTCTACATATTTCCTCTATTGCTCATGCCCCTACCATTTTGATCCCTCAGGACCTTGAGTTGTGGATCTCCAGTTTTGGAGAAGCAGGTTTCATTGTTGTGACTCTGGGATCAATGGTCTCTTCAGTCTCTGTGGACCCTCTGCTTGTGGAGCTGGTAGCTGGTTTCTCCAGGATCCCTCAGGGGGTGATCTGGAGGTAAAAGCCTGACAAATTCATGCAGGCTTAAAAACTATAATTTTATAACATTTCAGTTTTCCATACACATAACACATAACACATAAATAGAGGGCAAAAGACACACACAATATGTTTTTTAAAGTCATGAAAAGATTAAATCAGCCCCCCAAACAAACAAACTTGGTATTTTCAGGATGTTACGGAAGGTTCTTACCCCACAGAGTTTTGTTTGCAGGTATGACCCCGACCGATGGCCATCTCACCTGGACAGACCTCCAAATCTCAGGCTAGTGGACTGGCTGCCTCTTAATGACCTGCTGGGTAGGAACAGTCTGACTCTCTCTCACACTGACCTTTTGTTATAAACATAAAGGCCCATCACAGTATATGGTAGAATGTCAAAAGACTTGTTCATTCTGGGTGCTATGGACTATCTGAAAGCCCAATACAATGAATTTCTGGATAGATTCCCATCAGACACTATCTTTCTGTTTACCTCAGGCCACGAACAAGCACGTGTCTTTATCACCCATGGGGGACAAAACAGCCTGCTCCAGGCAGTGTACCATGCTGTTCCAGTGCTGGGACTCCCTCTGTTTGGAGACCAGTTTGATAATGTGGTTAGGGCTGAAACAAAGGGACTTGGCCTCACCATCAACCCCACACACATCACCAGGGAACTGCTCAGCTCCACTGTTCAAACACTCATTCAGGACATCAGGTATGTGAAAGGACGGCTGGGCATGATTTGTGATTCCAGCAGTAGTACAGAGACGCGTGTCACTACACACTTCTCTTCATTTTTCCCAATCATTTCTCCTTTTCTAGGTTCAAGTCTTCAGCTTTGTCCCTTAGCAGGATCCACAAATCCCATCCTGTCCCTCCAGCCCTTCGACTCATCCAGTGGGTGGAGCACATCCTGCACAGTGGAGGTGGTGCTCACTTAAGGCCTGCTTCACTGACACAACCATGGTACCAGAGATACCTGCTGGACCTGGCGCTTCTTCTCTCCCTGGGCCTTCTTGGACCTGTAGTTCTCTGCTGGACTTTCTGTAGGAACAAGAGTAGCAGGAATAAACGCAAAAAAATACAATAGCAGCACTAAGCGTTTCCGCACAGATACTTCAGATTTATACCTCAGGTCTGTGTCACTTGTTTATCTTGGACTTATTGTATGCTATACCATGCTGTACGTGAGAAATTTTGAAAAATGACCCCTACTACCCTTAAATCCTGCAAATGTTGAATGAATAAGCCATGTTTGTTGTAACTGATTCATATAATTCATCTTTAACTACATTAAGAAATAAACAACAAAAATATAGCTTAAAAAGAGTCAATAATCGCATGGGAGGCCACACAAAGCAAAAAAAAATACAAATGTTTGACTTAAAAAGAAAAAGTGGTCCCTGATGGCATTAACACTGTTGCTCAGCTTAGCTTTTCACAGAGTACTGTATGTAAACAGAAGAATTTCCAGTTTTACCTCAGTGGAATACCCCTAATGCCAAGTTTCCTGCCCTCTCCCCTCCCAGCGCCGTCATGTCTACCAGACACATCATTTGCACTGCAGTGCCACATTGTCCAACACCTCTGTGCTGTTTTGACCTGGCCACACCACAGCGGGGGTGGTAAACAGTACACAAACACACACACACATGCACCCTAATTAAGTCATGTTTTTGTGCTTTTGTGTTGTTGCATGTTTTCAAAATGGCAGCAAAGCACGTTATAGTAGATAAATGAGTCTTTTGTGTGCTGTAATTGTCTGGTTTAGGTACAAATGAGTAAACAATGTATGTTGAGCTTTACAAAATACACCTGAATTCTCTCTGTGTGCATATGTGTGTGTGTTTGGGGCAGCATTACGGTCTACCTGCCCTTCAGTTATTAACCACCAGCACCACCTGCAAGTCTCAACTCTGACCCCCACACCCGCCTCTGCTGGTTTCCACTGAGTCTCCTTCGACTCTCTGAACCAGACACAAAAGCACACAGCAATGTTCACGGTCAGCGCTCAAGCCAGTGTGGAGGACAGACCAGGCCGTTTTAGGACCCCCCCCCTCTCTGTTCTGACCTCTCTCCCACTCCTCACATCTGTGTTGAGGGTTAGCAGGGAGGAAAATATAGATTATCAAGGAAATAATGACCAATTAGGAAGGCTTTTCTTTGTCTATTCAGCTGTCCTTTCATTCATTCCTTCCCTGCATTTTATTTGTCTATTTGTCTGGCAGTTGCAGGTGCCAGTGAGTCTTCCTCTGTCTCACACGCAATCCAAGACAAGCAGAGCAAGGCAGCCAAAGCATGACAAGAAAAAAAAAGAAAATGGCAAAAAAACAAACTTTGATGAAGCAGAGGAAAGTGGCAGAAACAGAACGAAGCAAAGGAGAGGAGAAACAACTGTCCAAACAGTGATAAACTGTGACACTTTTGGTAATTTTAACAGTGTAAGTGCATTTAAATTAAAGCTCTGTTTTTCCATTTTGGTTTAAGTTGGAATTGCAATCAACTACATTTTATTTACAGTCATGACACTTTGTGTGGATCAGTTTTCAGAACAACAGTTATCCTGTAGTGACAATATCAAAAGTAAAAGGACGTAATGATAATTGCATCACAATGTTATTTACAAATATTAATAGTAATGTGAAGGTTGTAGAGGTTTTGTTCAGGAAGAGATGTAACAGCTTAGATTTGATTTTTTTCTAAATGTGGGAAAAATACAACATACATGGTGTTAAATGTGAACATCTGGTTTCGTGTCTAGTAGCATGTTCACATCTTGATGAGTTGTGTCTCAGTAATAATGAATGGCAGAATGAAGGTGGGAACTGGTTGATTTGGAACTGAGAGCAAAGCTTTGTGGCTGAATGTGTTCTGAAATTATTGAAGGATAAAAGACTGGCCTGAGAACAACTGAGATTTCAAAGAGGAAATAAATAAATCTGATAGACTCCAATGTAAACCTCTGCTATTGTCTCAGTGATTTCCTAGATAGTAACAGTTCAAATGAAAGACACTGTAGTGGGGGTATAACTGCCTGAATGTTATGTATGTAATGGAATTGCTAGGGTTTTAACCAGTTTGTGTTTTTAATGCTCAAATCTGTGTTGTCTGTGGGTTAGAGCCCCATCTAGTGACCTGAGAAAAAGACTGCTGAGTCTTTAGCACTACTTGTATGTCACACAGAAATTAAATAACAAAGCACATTTATTTAAATACTGTAGTTAAAATGACAGCTTTTAGGCTCTGGCATGTTAATAACCTATGTGTCTGCTCCACTAAATTCACTCCATTTTTCTGGCCTCTGTATTCAGCTACTTTGCAGATAAAGATTTTATATGAGAGCTGCATTTTGGAGGCTGTAGCTTCTGGTTGAATTGCATTTCAAGATGTTTCAAATATTTAGTCTCTCCTCATTTATATAGCTTGGACTGGAAATGAGTCCTTACATTTTATTTTATTAAAAGAATTCAGAAAATGTACACTAGAATAAAGATATTGATTTTAATTAAAAACAGGTGTCTGTATTCTTACTGCAAGTATTTTAGGCCAAATATTTTTATAATAATGAGTTTTTTCAGCCAAAACTTAATAAAGTAGTTAAATATGACAAATATTGCAGTTCACATATTAAAGCATTGGTGTTAATAACCCTATTATACATATAATAATGGGAAAGTAAGCTACTTTTACTTAATATGTTACTTGCTTTTGGTATATTTTGCTGATAATACTTTTGCAGATTTTGAATGCAGGACTTTTACTACTGTTACTTGGTGATCTAAATATTCCATCCCTGATAATGACTACTTTTACATTTTTTCAGACTTTTATTTTATTTTGATTTTGTATTTTGCATGTAGAACCTCTACATCTAACGGAGTGTGGTATTGCTACTTTTATTTAAGTAATTGATCTGGATTTTAATTTTTAATTTATTTTTTTTTTTAATTTATATTTATTATAAAAAGTACTACTTGTTTTATTCGGCGTAGCACTGTTTATCAGAAGTTTTTTTTTAAATGAAATGTCATATTTAAAATTGTCCATCGGCTGCCATGAGGGCGCCATTTAATTTTTAGAGGATGTTGTTCATAAGAGGCTTGTGACACACACAAATCTGATTGGTCAGAGCGCTGCAGTCCGATTGGTCAATGCTGACAGCGTGGGCGTGGCCAGACGTCAATGTTTAGGTAGTCCACTGTCCGTGTATGTAACCGCAACCAAGGACTCTGCAATGTGATTTCCTGACATTGATTTGTTTTCATCCCGTTTCACCCGCTGTCTTCGCCACATTATGCCCCAGCTTTCATCATGGGGAATCACTAGCAGGTGAAACACGGAAGAAACCGAGGAAAAAGCCGGGATGGCAGGCGCCTTTGGTTTCAAAGGCTGCCAGAAAATTCGAGGTCCGCAGATCAGAAATCTGTTGGAGGCGAAGGACTTCTTTCTCTTCGACTGCGACGGGGTCATATGGCACGGAGAGAAGGCGATATCGGGCGCGGCGAAGGTGGTGAATTCGCTTATCCGACACGGAAAAAACGTGGTGTTCGTCACCAACAACTGCACCAGGCCCCGGGAGAATTATGTGCACAAGTTTTACCGGCTGGGCTTCACCGACGTGATGCTGGAGCAGATCTTCAGCTCGTCCTACTGCTCGGCTCTCTACCTGAGAGACGTCGTCAAGGTCTGCGGCCAGGTGTTCGTCATCGGCTGCGACGGACTGCGCAGGGAGCTGCAGGAGGCGGGCATCCCCTGCGTGGAGGAGGCGGATGATCCGGACGCCACCATCTACGACTGCGCCTTGGCTCCGGACGTCAAGGCGGTGCTGGTGGGACATGACGATAAACTGACTTTTCTCAAACTGGCCAAAGCTTCGTGCTACCTGAAGGACCCGGAGTGTCTGTTCCTGGCCACCGACAACGACCCCTGGCACCCTCTGTCAGGTGGAAGGATACTCCCAGGTATGGCGGCGGTGATGCTCATTGAAGCCTGGCTCGGTTTAATCCAGGTCATTGAGGTCCAGCTCTGCACAGTCCTGCTCGACTCAGGAAAGTGCAGGACCTTTCCAGTGTAATTGGACATTGTATTATTGCCAACAGGGATAGATTTATGATAGGGCCTACTGAGCACAGGCCCACACGCAAAGGGGTCAAAGGGCCCTGAGCCAGAGCCTCAGTTTGATATTAATTATTACTTCATACAGTATTTTTTTTAAATACAGCTGCACATTGTACCTATACTTCAGATGCAGTAATCTTTATTATATATTAGAAAAGCAATTTAAGTGAGTGACATATTATAATTATATGCTCCTTTTGGTATTTTGTATATCTGTGAAGAGGCTGTTGGTGTGAATCTGCAGTGACAGGCCGATCTGGGCTTTCGACAGCCACTCTTTATGTCCAGCATAAACACAATATTTTCAACAACCAACAGCAGAACTTCGGAGTAAAGGTTAAGCTGCACATTCTAGCTGCATTTCTGCTGCATTAAACACTTCTTTTGTGAAAAATACAAACAGACATGGTGTTTGCTGGGAGGGTGGGGGCATTGACTGCCATTCTTCTCATTCTGTGTACATTGTTGATGTACCCCATCATCTGCAAGGGGCCTACCATGTACACTACATGCAACAGGCTACACATGGCAGCTTCATGAGAGTACATTTAGCCTAGAGTCCAGGACACTAAGCAGTACCCCTGTGCTGAAATAGCATCTGGCCACAGGTCTGTGTCAGTTTGTGTTAACACATATTTATTTAGGAATGAATGTGCATCATGTAAGTGCAGCACAAAGTGATATTTTACAGGTATTAAAACTATTTTGCAGGGTCTCAACATTAGGTGATAACATAGCAGCCTGGTGGCCTGAAGGGTTTAAGATACTCACCATTTAATCTTAAGAGCCCTGGTTCAAGTTCAGCCTGGGGTCTTTGCTGCCTCTCTCCTCTCATTTCCTGTCACCTCCCTACAGTCACAAAGACAAAAATTGCCCTCCAAAATATTGAAAAGATTATGCAATAATGCAGGACTTGCCTGAATAGCTTTAGCCTCAGCAGTGTGTGTGTGTATGGAGTAATCAAAAGTAATCAAAAATCAACTGACACAAAGCGTCAGGGTCCCAGGAAGTGTGAGGCCCCAGGGCAATTGCCAGTTTTGCCTGATCCATCTTAAGTTTCAGGAACCTGCAAATCGATTTTAAAGTTGCACTGAAATGAACTGAAACCGGTGGCTCCCTGGAAAATTGCAATACTGCATTACAAAATCTGAAAGTAATAAAGCCTTTTGTGTGCTGTACTGTGTGAGATTAGCAGCAGTGGGTTAGCACTTGCAAAACCACTGTCACATAATTAAAACCATTAATTAACATTGCAGAATAAATCTCCCTGCATCTGTCTCTTGTGCTGGTGTATGCGACAAAATGTGTGTGTTGCTGTGGCACAAAGACAAAATAATCACTGCAGATAGTGACGCACAACACACAATATCTCATTTGCCTCCAAACATAACTGAAGGAGAGGGACAGGATGTCTCTGTAAGATACACTTTCATCTGACCTTTCTCTTATCTTAACCCCCGGCAGGTTCTGGCTCCCTCACTGCAGCCCTGGAGGTGTCCTCAGGCCGCAAGGCCACTGTGATCGGCAAGCCCAGCCGCTTCATGTTTGAGTGCATCTCCAGTCAGTTCAGGGGGGTCGACCCTGCCCAGTGCCTGATGGTCGGGGACCGCTTGGAGACAGACATGCTGTTCGGGTCCAACTGCGGCCTCGACACCATGCTCACCCTCACCGGCGTGTCTCAGATCGAGGAGGCCCAGGAGTACAGGAATAGTGAGCTGACCACCAACCACAGCTTGGTGCCCGACTATGTGGTGGACACCATTGCTGATTTCTTACCTGCTTTTGAGGAACTGGACGAACAGAGCAATTGATGAGTCCTTTCGCCTCTAGTATGGAGCGCAGATTGCTTCTACTACATTTCAAGTGCAATGTTTAGTCTGCGTTTGCAAAAAAAAACACTCGTTCCAATCCACAGTTATCAAAACCCATCAGTGTTCCTCAGTACCAAGGCGCTGTTTGATGTGACCAAGAAATGCTTAGGCCAGAATATTCTCCTCAAAATAATCACAGTAATCCAGTGCATACCTCAGTGTTTCTTATAGTGTTGTGCCCATTTGTGACTTGGCAGTTCTTGTTGCTGTAAGTGTTTATATATGAATATACTGCACTTTCTTGTTCATGAAGTTCATAGGTCGTGTTTGATATTGGGGTTTTGAACATTAAGAGGTATTTTTGTAAAGCCATGAATTGTTCTGTAATGGAATTCATGTGTTTAGGAGCTGGTTATTTTATTTTCTGCCAAAGAGGCAGACGTGTGCTTACCAACACAGAATTGTCTCCTCATACATATTTGCCTCGGTGTGACTTCTTGACTTAATTCATGCTAAAGGGGAGAAAATAAAGTGTGTGAGCTTTTCTCAGCTCTGGTAGACACTGAAACGACAATCTGCCAGTCAGACAAGTGAAGTGTATTTTCACTTTTGGCCTTTCTGTCATGTCTGAACTACTTGTGCCAATATTCATCTGAGTGATTAACAGCTTACTGAACTGATCTTATAGTTAGGAAAGCAGCTGCACATTAAAAGTGGCCAATCATACCGCACTGTTGTGAAATTTCAATGTTGTTAATGTTTACCATATAGAGCATGCCAACTACGGTAACCACAATAAATACTTAAAATTAAGTCTGTATGATGTTGTTCATCTGTTGAAGACAATGATGTCCTGTTGTTGCAAAAGTCCTTTTCTTCTGCTTGTTTAGGGTCTTCACATCTACATCAAGCATGATAAGAACACCACAATCAAAATACAATGATCTTTTTAATTGTTTAAATCCAGTAGTTCACATGAACTCAGTACTATTTCAATGTGACATCCAGCATCTTTTCAGTTTTATTACAGTGGAAAGCAAAGGAACCTTCCAGTAGTTTTTTTTTTTCTATGAACCAAAGCCTCATAGTTGGATTTGGGTATGGTGGTATTGCAAGTGAAGTTCAGACAAATTATAAGACAAAATTAAAAATCTGGAGCTGGTATATTGTTAAAACCAAGGTTTAACAAAAACAAGTCTGTAAGGTATAGTTGTGGCGCAAGTACAGTAAATAAGGAAAACCCAGAATCTATGAAATACAATCAAGATTTAACATCTAAAAAATAAACATATGTACATTTTAACAGGATTTATGCAATACTTTATTCTACATCATGTCTCATGTGGCATTAGGTTCTCTTGTGCTGAGGAACATTAAAAGACACACACTGATCTCCAACAGATAAGGACTTTGGTTGAATTGATTGAGTTGCTTCATGTCACTCTGGCCCACCACGCTGTGGAAAAGAAAAAAAAAAAAGATTACAAATCTGTTTGGTTTAACAGGGCCAACTTATTCAGTCTAAATGCTCTGGACACAGTCTAGTATGTAGGTGGTCAGTTCTACCCCTCACCTGGATGTAGTCCATTTCATCCACTGCCAACGGTCTCCTGCGGTACCTTGCAGGGAGTAACTGAATAGAGGCCAGCGTGTCTGGCGTGCCAGGGATTGGGGTAATAGGTCTCGATAACGGAGGCGCTGCTGCGGCTGAAGGGGTTGCGTTGTGTTGTGGAAAGTTAACTGCTAATGTTTTCAATGCCTCTTGGGCTAGAAAAGGAAGGGAAAAAATTATTTCTGTCATGCAATTCAGGAAAAACCTAAACGATCATAAATCATCGGTATAGTGTAAAAGGACACTGTAAAAAATGTCTGATCTTAAAAATCTATAATTTGCCAAACTGGAGAGACCTTGCTGAAAAAACCTGAACTTAAAACTACTACTCGGCAGTTAGGGACAAAAATGAGAAACTTCACCGCAAAACAAACTAGTAGAGAAGACACTGAATACATAACAAAGAGCATATAGGGCAGGTTTTAGAGCAGACTCACCATTAGGCCTAGGCATCCCTTGTCTGTTGGGGAACTTGATTAGAGGAGCATGAGGCCGTACGGCCTGAGGAAACACACAGAAAATCAGGCAGCTGTGTCATTTAACACTTACAGGTAAGTTAACAGGTCGGTTCATCAAAATCAAGAAACATACTGTATTCTCCCACCTCCCACATGTTATATCTGACCTATATATGCAGACAGTCTCAGGTTTAGATCTTGAGATTTGATAGATTTTAAAGAAGCTGCCACCAGTGTCTCAGTAACAGATACCTAAAACAAGTATGGTGGTTTCTTTGTGGTTTTGGTTTTGATCTGTTAATGATGGAGCTTCAAATTGTGACAGCTGAGGCAGAAAATGTAGCTAAAAGTACAGGTGTTCTCATCCATAAAGGAGCTGATATTTTAAGTAACTCAACTGGTTCATTTAACCAACAGAAAAAGATTACCACACAAAAAGTTGGCTGACTGGTTAACAGTCTAAGTCATTTCTCAAAAATCTTCTCTAAAGCAATTACTTGCTACATTTCACTCACTTATATCCCTGTAAACTGAATATATTTGGATATTGAACATTAGTTTGAAGAACACAAAGCAAATCAGACGACAGCATCAGACACTAATAAGCAAATTACCGACTAATGGAAAAAAAAAAAATAACCAAAAGATGAATCAATAATGAAAACAGTCCCAACTCAGACTGTGTGTACAGCTACTGGGAAACAAAGCTTTTAAGCGAGAGGACAGGACAAAATGACTGAATAACTATCGACAATTTGTTTTCTGTCCCTTTCTGTCCTGTGGCTATTTTAGGTCAATATCAGCTCTGGACAAAGTTAGCTACCTCCTCAACAGATGTGACTGCTGCAGTGACAGACTGGGCTAATGCCGCAGCCAAAACAGTGAACATATCGCTTAACTTTAACATCCACATAGCCAGTAAAAGGCGTTTCTGCTTCTGCCTCAACAGGAGTAAATACATGACATGACTGTGAGTTTGCGGTGAAACAAGGACATCAACAAGGGTACGAGGATTTGTCACCCTAAGAGGCCTCACCGCCACCGGCGCTCAAACCATGCAGAACAACAGAAAACACAAGCGACACTTTATGTCCTACACTTCAGAGCACAACACATACATGTCCAGGGTAATTAAAACCCCGGGGGCAACGTTACCTGAATAACTCGAGCGGCTGGAGCTGCCATTTTGGAGCTGACTTTGCTCCCCATGACGACCTCACAGATTCACTTCCGGTATGAAAAGCTCCTTGTAGTTGTCCAAACACACCACAAGATGGCGCCGTTGCTACGCTACACAACGAAGCTTACACCATAACATACACCGTGGTGCGCAGGATGCAGGTTATGGTAATAGTGCAGAGGGGAAATGTGCCTGCCTGCTACAGCCTAAAGATGACAGGTAACAATACAAGACTAAGGTTACTCATATTAATAAATATATTTAAGACCAGCAGATGTTAATTCATAATTTGACCTTAAAATGTGGAGTCTATTATCAGCTGCACCTTACCTCTAGCTGTATCTGCACCTTAGTGATTGTGGCCAGCAGCCGATGAATGTGTGAATGTCCCGCTAGGCCAGTTCTCAGGCCATGCTACAGCCTAAATCCGTCCGGGTTGTAAGTTAGCCTCCTGTCAAAACAAGGACACACAAAAATAGACAAATCAAAGACCTTATTCCGCTACAAAGCAAATCCAGTCGAGGTCCTGTAAGGCTCCAGAGAGTTTTATTCCCCGTAAAGCGAATACATGGCAAGAATAATGTCTGTGTGATGACTGAACATGTCAATACAGGACCACTGTGCTGAGCAAAGACAAATATCATACCCTATCTTTAATTTCACTTCGCCCTCTGAGAAAAGGGTCACTGGATCAGGTGGTCGAAGCTCGTCCAATCAAAGACGAGAAAAGCAGCAGAGATCTTTTATATGAGAAGATGTGTCACTACCAGGAAACTCAGTGCGCTTTAAATACACTAAGTCATCTAATACATCCATGCTACTGCATGATTATTTTCATTTTTGCCTCAGACACCCAGAAACGAACCAAGTACTTTCAAGCTGACATGACAAGAATTTTGGTGATTGATTAAGTCATTTTTGAAATAAAAATACCATATTTGCCAGTTTCCCAGTTTTCTACAATAGTAAACTCTAAATTCTTGGGTTCTTTGACAAAGTATATATATATATATATATATATATATATATATATGAATCAATTGATTAAGCAGTTGATCAGTTGTGAAAAATGATCTTTGGTTGCAGTCCTGCGATGAAACAAATTATGATGACATAAAGAGTCTACCAGAGAGTAAAGCAGGGGCTTTAGGCACCCCTGTGCATCTAGTGCCCCTGGGCTATTGCCCACTTTGCATTGTTGGTAATCCAGTCATGGCACAAGTAAATAGCATATACATAATACATATATAATAGGTCACATATACAGCATAAAAAATGCTGAGTAATACTCTTCAGTGAAGAGTAAACTGATCTTAATCTGATCTTTTAGACTCAATGGAGTACCCCTTTAATACAAATATACCACCTTTGAACAGGAAGTACTGTCGAGCAAGACTTAATTGCTTTGTGCAGACTAAAATTCTGGGAACACTTGAAATAAAGGGTACTGCTAGCTGTTGGAGCATCTTTTCCACAATGCTCTTTGTAAACGTGGTCAAGTATATGGGCCATGATACTATAATACCGCCATCTACTGGATGTAATCCAGATCTAATTCATGCTTTGAAGCTTGAACATGTTGAAGTCTACATTATATTTGTCCATGCATTAATAGTTGTTTTCGATATGTTGTTAATTCAAAAAAACAGGATTTTTCTCCTTAATTCGATTTTTCTCCAGGATTCCAATGGAGGGCAGGGGGGTCTGACCCCCCTGTTTAAAGCTTGGACTGTTGAAACATTTAATATCAATTTAATTTAATGTTTACATTATTTAATTTAATATAATTTAATTATAATTTAATAGAATATCCATTTAACATTTAATATAATTCGCACCCTGGATAACACATTTGTTTGTGTGCATGGTACAATGATCAACAGCTACAGATGATGGTGCTGATAAAGCAGAGATAGAAAATACCCCCCACCCTGCTTTCTCACACCCACCCACCCACAGCAAAAAAATACAGTAGAGTAACCAATTCACATTTTATTTGATCTTCTTTTATTAAACAAACTGGTCCAGAGTCATGGAAAACAAAAAGGTCCCGATCTTAACATGCGCCGACTCCTAACTTGAGATACCACTGTGGCTGCACACAAACTTCAGTTTTACAATCAACAGATGTACAGAACAGCGCCAGTCCCAAGTGAGGATTCTGCCCCTGACATTGTGTTTGTTAGGTGGAGCACTGTTTACAGAGAGTGAAAACCACTGTGCAGCATCAGCAGCTCCACATCACGGCTGTTTGACTCAGCTCTGCTGCCAGGTCTGAAGGAGACAGACTGACTCAGTTGGTCTTTGACCTGTTGAACAGCTGCTTGAGTTGGTCCTGAGAGGTGGCCTCTCTCTGCTGCATGAGATCAGAATGGCCCTTAGTAACACCCCAGCCATCAGGGACAGACATGGAGGGACACTGGGGACGGCCGGAAGCTGGCCTCAGGTTCTCCCAGTAGTCACGACGGGCTCTGAAAGAGACACAAATACAAGAACACTCGTACCTGTTGCCACTCACTGATACTGAGGAGCCAGTATTTCACATTTCACTGAGTGACAGATGAACATACCTGGCTCTGACCCAGGGCTTGGTGTGCATCTCCAGACCAGCACCCCAGTTGCCGTGCTTCTCAGATGCAGCTGGGAGGCTGCCTCTCTCAGGGGCCAGCTCCTCTGCCACAGCCCTGATGTGATAAGGCTCAAATCCACAGCAGCCGCCAATGAAGTGAATGCCAGCATTGTAGGCCTCTCTGGCGTACTTGTGCATGTCCCAGCGGGTCAGGATCCTGGGCTCCAGACCTGACAGAAGATTCACTGTTATATACCTATGATCGCAGGTTGGTTGCTTTTGGTGCAATCGTGTATTTCTGTGTGGAATGGTTGACATTGCCACAGTGTAATGCAGCACAGCAGCGTATATAAAGTATTATTTTTATGTTGTAATTTAATACATGATTACAGTAACTGAATGGTGAAATTTAAATGCAACTCAGTGTTTTATTACCGAAGGGGAACTCAGGCAGATCGATGAATCCCTGACAGTTGCAGTCGGGGGTGTGGTATGCCAGGGGCTGCACCATGTAGTGAGCCTTCAGCCCAGCCTTCTCCACTCCCTCCTTCATCATCTTAACAGCCTTCACACAGGTCATGGGGTCAAAGTGGCAGTTGACACCAACAATCTGGGCACCTACAGAGGAACATGCATTGGTGTGAGCTGACTGTTACTGATAAGAACACAAGTAGGAAAAACAACACTAACTGTTGTCAGCTGTGGTTGCAAGGTTTGTGTTGAATCTATATAAGACATTTAGAATTTGGTTCATTCCTTTTAACGGTCAACGTTTCAGAGTCTGTGACTGGACATAACATCCACTGGACACAGTTTTGGGATGTGGGCTGGTCCCATTCTTTAATCCATATAGACTAAAAACCCTTGTCATATCTCATGTCTACCAGTTAGAGCTGTCCTTGCTATCATAATAAACACTGCCTAGTCACACCACAGAGAGGTCATGTTAGGACTAGATGAGCTAATATGAACAAGTTTAAAGTTGAATCTCAAATACCATGCTTCTCTTATATTTACTTCTTGCTATCAAAAACCAGAATTCCAATGACTATTTAGATAATCTATTAAGAAAGGTTTGTGCTATCTCTTTATAGTTGACATAGACCAACAGCAAGTTGCATGGGTATAATGAAGAGAACTGAACCCACCGGCCTTCACCAGCCTGACAGCACACTCTGCAGGAGAGACACCGTGCATGTCTCCCTCTGGTCCGATACACATAGAAGCAGCCACTGGCTTTCCAGTCTCCTTCAGCACCTCCACAGCCCACACGGCCTCTTCAACATGCTCAAAGTACTGGAGGACGGAGGTACCAGTCAAACCACGTTTCTCTTAACGTAATGTTAGAAAGGAATAAATTCAGTTGCCTCTATGGTTAACTCTACCTCAGCAATCAGGAAGTCCACGTCTTTCTTGATGAACACATCCAGCTGTTTCTTGAAGATGGCCTTCACTTCAGTCTCACTCTTGCAGCTCAGGTAGGATGGAGTCTGACACACTCCTCCGGCAACCATGGCGTCGCCCTCATTGGCAACCTCACGGGCCAAATCGCAGGCGGCCTCGTTGATCTGAGCTCCCTGCAGAAAGAAGCCGATTCATGGTGAAACAAAGGTAAAAATCAAACAGACGACCCTCGTACATGTTAAATAATGTGACTGGTATCTCTGTAAAGAGTGGAAATTAAGATGACCAGTTTTTAAGATTGCTTCTACATTACTTTGTGAGTGACATATCTTCATAAAGGAATTCCTGTTCACCTGTTTTCCATGCACAGATGATATTTTTATTCTATACTCTGCTTATTCCTATGAAAGTGGGGTGATGTTCCATTTGACTTACAGTGAAGGTGAGCTTGTTGCCTCTGTTCTCCAGTTTGTCATCACTGGCGTAGAAGGTGAAGGTCTGCATAACGTTGGCCCCGGCCCTCAGGAACTCCCTGTGCAGCTGTCTCACTGAGAATATTCAAATAAACAGATTGCATTATAAGACAAACATATTAGCAAATCTAAAGTATGACTCACAATGCATAAAGAGTGACAGTGAAGAAGCCATTTGAAGTTGAAATAGAGTATTAAAGTTGGTAAAAAAGCTTATCCCCACCTGCTTCAGGGTGCTCTGCAGCGGCCTCAGGGGTCCAGGGACCAGCCTTCACGTAGCCTCTCTTCTCCAGGGCAAACACGAAACCTCCATCGCCAATCACGATCTCGCCAGCGTTAAGACGCTCCAAGATTCCCTGTGATGATGGATCAGTGTGAGCTCGGCATGATGTAGACTGAATATGACTAGATCAGTCAGATTGGAGATGAGCCACTGAGGCCAAAGGGTCTGCAGGTTTTCATTCCAAAAACACCTGACCGCAGCTGATATTAATGTATATCTATGCATTATGCCTCTTGCAAAGTGGTTCCCCAAGTTCAGTGCCCAACCCCCCACCCACGACTCTGAGTCATCAAGAACAGCACATGTCTGAGAACAGCTGCACTGCTTCTACTGACTGATAGACCCGCACCTTTTCATTCCGGTATGCTTCGCTGTTAAAGTAAAAATTCAGACTTTGTGTAACCATTTAGGCCGCCTCACTCTGAAAAGCCTTTATTTATTACACCTTAGACTTTGCATGCGTAAAATGCATTTGCAATTAAATTCAGTCATGAAGTGCAAACTCTTGAGCAAGTAACAATCAATGTAAAGATTTTTGAATTCTCTGCAGTGGCACTGGATATTCTTAATTATTTATTTATCAATCTATATTATTATTTATCAATTTATGTATTTGAATCTAAGAAAAGTTCCATCTGGTGTGCCCTCATGTCATGAACCCTTGCCAGATCCCACACTGAGAGTCAGATTTGAAAGTAAAAAAAAAAAAATGCACCGGACGAATCTTAGAAATTCTACAATAATACGACAAGAGTGACAGTGAGAGGTCCAGAGGAGTTTTCATCAAGATGTTTTTAAAGTCACTTTTTTATATCTGCATAGTGGTGTTATTGCTCCTATCGCTCTGGGAGCAGTTGGAAGCAGAGAAATGTGACCTGACACGCCAGTTGTGCAGAAGATACATAAGGAAGGCTGTAGCCCTCTGCCCAGAATACACACCACACAAAAACACAACCATAAATATGCAGTGTCTCCCCCAGCAGCCCCCCCCCCCCCAAGTTTGGAGCTCAAGTAGACATCCCACATCTTACTATTGGCACTCCATAATAAGAAGCACTTTTCTATGGACATTCTGCAGGATGGTCCTGATAGCATACTTTAGACAAAACTCCACACGTACCTTCTTTGCTGGTGCCATAATCCTGAAGCTGTGTGGACCCCTGACTGCTCAGACTTTGAGGAGCTGAAGTGACATTAGAGAGGTGCAGAGAGCCTCTATAAATCCCACTGACGTAGGGGAGGGGTTTCGGTAAGAGCTGCTCTGATTGGCAAGGGGCAAGTTACACAATGGCAATGTTTACTCCTTCCCCTCCCCTCTGGAGCTGAATGAGAGTATTGTGAATGTGTGCTACTAGTTTGGTCCGGATTAATTATGGCTGTCGGTGTGTTTATCTGTGGGGTGTCTGTTTTTTTGACCCTGAATAGACACTTTGATAGTAGGCAGCTACTTTTAACAAACAAGTGAGGATTGAATCACTCCTAAATCAGTGCATATGAGACTAATGTGACATATTTATAGGTATAAACACTATTTCATAACATTCTATGCAAGGTTTGTGAAAACACGTAGCCATATTAAGTAACAAACTCAGGTTTATTGTTTTGGGGGTTACAAAGTAATACTCCACAACTGGAGCATTGCTGTTACAAGTGCTTTTTATCGCCGAGCTGAACTGGGAAAGACTTCACTCCTTCCCTGTTGTCCCTCTGGTGTTGACCAACTGGTTTTCTTTCTCTGTCTTGCTCATGCTGATGTCTTGACCTTCTTCTGCATCTCCAGCACGTGCTTCATCTCCTGGGTGCTGGTGGCCTCTTTGTGCTGCAGCAGGTCAGCATGGCCCTTGGTCACACCCCAGCCTTCTGGTGTGGACAGGGATGGGCACTTGGGACGACCAGATGCGGGCATGAGTTGTTCCCAGTAGTCACGACGGGCTCTAGAGGAGGTAAAGACACATATTACACACAGAAGAAAAAAATGGACCAAATAATATCATTCATAAAATTGTGTGCATTTCAGTGTAGTGAATGTTTTTTTGGTGGTTTACCTGGCTCTAACCCAGGGTTTGGTGTGCATCTCTAGACCAGCACCCCACATTCCATGCTTCTCTGAGGCAGTTGGCATTATCCCTCTCTCGGGGGCCAGCTCCTCTGCCACAGCCCTGATGTGGTAGGGCTCAAACCCACAGCAGCCACCAATGAATCTGATGCCAGCCTTGTAGGCCTCTCTGGCGTACTTGTGCATGTCCCAGCGGGTCAGGATCCTGGGCTCCAGGCCTGAGCACAAGAGGAACACGGAAACACACATGAAAAGCTGCCAACATCACAATTGTCACCTGCTAGATGTTTTTTCTTTCTTTTAATGTTCAAATAAATTAAAAATATTACCGAAGGGGAATTCTGGCAGATCGATGAATCCCTGACAGTTGCAGTCGGGGGTGTGGAAGGCAAGTGGCTGCACCATGTAGTGAGCCTTGAGCCCAGCCCTCTCTACTCCTTCCTTCATCATCTTAACAGCCTTCACACAGGTCATGGGGTCAAAGTGGCAGTTGACACCAACAATCTGGGCACCTGTGGAACAGGGGCAAATGGTTATTGCCATTTTGCAAAATGGTTTGAAATATAGAAACAGAAGTGTGTGATGATGCAGGGTAGATTAAATACATACCAGCCTTCACCAGCCTGACAGCACACTCTCCGGGGGAGATGCCATGCATGTCTCCCTCCGGTCCGATGCACATAGAAGCAGCAACAGGTTTCCCGCTGGTCTTCATCACTTGCACGGCCCACTCTGCCTCCTCAACATGCTCAAAGTACTGCAATGACAGAAACAGCAGAGTCACCACTGAGCTTTTATTTGCACCACGAATCATAGTTCGGATTGGAGTCGTTTTGACACGACTTGTGCAAATAACAGAATGGCTCTACCTCAGCAATCAGGAAATCCACATTCTTCTTCATGAACACTTCCAGCTGCTTCTTGAAGATGGCCTTCACTTCAGTCTCACTCTTGCAGCTCAGGTAGGATGGAGTCTGACACACTCCACCAGCTACCAGTGCATCTCCCTCATTGGAGACTTCCCTGGCCAGGTCACAGGCGGCCTCGTTGACTTGTGCTCCCTGAAGCAATGAGGAAGGTGATGAGTTTGTGAATGATCATTCTCTGTACATTATGTGTTGTGGACGCTGAAAAATCCACAATCTATCAGTGAGGGGTCATTTGCTATTTGGAATTTACAAGATCTGTACAGTCTTGTTCATGTTAGCTGTGAAGTGCTATAGTTGGATACTCACAGTGATCTTCAGTGTCTGACCCCTGTTTTCCAGTTTGTCATCACTGGCGTAGAAGGTAAATGCCTGCATGACATTAGCTCCTGCCCTCAGGAACTCCCTGTGCAGCTGTCGCACTAATGGGAAAATACAGACTTGTCACATCAAATGTAAAACCTTATGATTGTAGGATTGTGCATCTTCTCACTGTACAGCATGAGGGTTTGGATACAATATGTGTGTGTGCTGTCTGTCTTACCAGCCTCAGGATGTGTGACAGTGGCCTCAGGAGTCCATGGCCCAGCCTTTACGTACCCCCTCTTCTCTAGAGCAAACACAAAACCTCCATCGCCAATCACCACCTCCCCAGCATTCAGACGCTCAAGGATACCCTGTAGGAGCAGAGAGATCCATGGACACACTTAGCCTGTGCTCTACACTGAATGGATTATTTGATAAATGATATTTTGTCACTCAATCAATATAATTTAAAAACAGCACAGACACCAGAAAAGAAAGAAAGACAGTGTGGGCAATGAAAACCTTATGATTCTATCTGTGTTTATGTGAGAGAAGCTGCAGTTCAGATACAAAGGTGAAAAGATAAAAGCAGTTTTAGCCCAAGAGTCTCTCGCACAACCAATTTAATCTGGCTATTTCACAAACCACATGCACATATACACAAATGCGTGCGCACACATAAGACCTGCAGTGACAACATTTTCCGTACAACACCACAGCACATTGACCAATAAGGCAACTATACACCTACAATATGCCATTAATTTGCACGATTCTAAAGCATTGAATACTGCATCAAGAGAATCTCTGTTCTCTGTAAATGAACACAAAAGTATTATACATGCAGTGCTGTCTGCAGAAAGGTTAGTTTACCTTCTTGACAGGTGCCATCTCTTTCTCCCAGTCTCAGCTGCAGCACTCAGCACTTGGTAACAGTCACCCCTTCTACACCTGATGTGTGCTGAGAGTTGCTCCTCACCAGTTTTATACTGCTGTATCAGTATGGGAGGATTTCATATTGGTGCCAAATCCAGGTTTAATTTCCACATGTCTGTTTGTACATTGTGCAACGTGGTCTGGCTCACAGATCAATGAAGATGGCATGGGTTGTAGCAGTTGGTTAGGGTAAGACAGGGACATGTGTTTTTTTTTTTTTACATAAAGAGAGTTCTGGTTGTTTAATGATTATATTACCACTACGGCCAATAATATCTCGAGTTTAACATTAACCTTCTCCCAAACTATTTGTGCTTTGTTGTAAACTACTGTTTGGAAAACTGAGCCACAGTGGACTGTAACACGCACAAGAAGGCCCTGCGGTTAGTTTAACAGTCCAGAGCATCTTTATTATGTAACCAATGTGGTTCTGCCTTTGACGTGATTCTGCACAGAGTTTCCTTCAAGTAGCTTCCTGCAGTTTAGCTTCAGTGTTAGAAAGTTCGTACATGTTTGTAACTTTGTTTTTAACCCGTGTGGCTACATCAAATGGATCCTTCAGGTGTTTGTCTTCTTCATGTGACCCTGAAATGTCTGATGCAATTAGAGACAGCGTCCTCAAAGCTGGAACCTCCAAGGCCTGAGGAGATAAGCTTGTATTATTCACCTCTGTCCAACTGCTAACATTCTTGTTAGTCTTGAGACACCAGACTGATAAGAGGAGTAATACTCCTAATTCAAGCCCCAGTATAACGTGTGGTGATTGGCTGTAGCTTCTATATGTTATAGCTCTGGTTCCAGTTTTAAAGATTTCATAACAGAACAGAGAGATTTTTTTAAGTTGTGCAAAGAGGCCGTTAAATATACATAAACATACAAAATGGTAAATGGACTGCTTATACAGCGCCTTTCTATTCTTATCGACCACTCAAAGTGCTTTACAATGGAAGCCACATTCACCCATTCACCCACACAGTCATACACTGATGGAACAGCCATCAGAGGCAATTAGGGATGCAGCATCTTCCCCGAGACCACGTCAACATGCGCACAGGAGGAGCCAGGGATTGACCCACGACCTTCTGATTAGTGGACAACCCATTATATCTCCTGAGCTGCAAGAATTAATCAATTAAAAGATTAATTGATTTCAGCTTATCCATTGTGTTTTGGGGGTTACAACACAATACATTTTATGACCTTTATTTAGGCCCTAGGACATTGCTATGAACACTTTAAACATTTTTTTAAATGTTTGTTGTTTGTTTTTTTTTGTTTTCTTTTTAGAACAGATGATAAAGCGATTATTTCAGAAAACAATCAGCTGATAAAATCAATACTGAAAGTAATTAGTTAGTGTCAGTTATGTTTTGAAGATTTCAAACAAACCTTCCTTGAACCTTAGCCCTGCTGGACCTTTTTACACTGTGTGACAGAAACCAGTATTACTCTGGATTCGAAAACCACTGCTGCATGTAGGTCATTACATTTATCATGGTTAACCAGTAACACCTCCTTTCCTGTCCTCAGTCAGACACACACACACACACACACACACACACACAGAGAGAGAGAGAAATAGAGAGAGAGAGAGGGAGAGAGAGAGAGAGAGGGGGGGGGGGGGGGGGTATTGACCTGGTGGTGTGTAGTTCTGTCAGCTCTGGGTCTATCCAGTTTCAGGGGGAATGTTGCACACACACCTCCCCAAGGTGTTTATCAACAGAGTCAAAGTTCAGAAAAACGCCTCCAATCTATAGTTCACTATAGGATTTCATCAGCTTGTATTCGGGAGCCCTCTTTACTCAGCAGAGTAAAGTGTTTACTGTATTATGTAAAAGTGTTACATATCCCAGAAATGGATTCTGGCTGTGTGCTAAGCTACGCTAAGCTAACCATGTCCTCACTGTAGCTTCAAATGTGAGAGATATGAGAGTGGCATCAATCTACTCGTTTAACTCTCAGCAAAAGGAGTCAAGAAAAGTCACTAAAAGTGTTGTACCGTAAACTGATAATAAACTTAAATGTATGTCCTTATTTACTGGTTGTATTTAGAGAGAAGCGGCATGTTAACTATTAAGTGGGGTATTTTCACCTGCAAAGGCAGCACCAACAGCTTCTTCTCTCAGGAATGTGTGTTTAAATGTCCACACGTGGTGCACAGGGGTTTTTCATCCACATGTTTGCAAGTGTGTGCATGTGTTTTCATGTGTAAGAGCAGAAATAGCTCTTATGTGTCAAGTGTCACTCAAGTGCTGAGTCAGGCAGCAGATCTCAACTGTGGAGACCCTGAATTCCAAGTGGACATTGAACCAAAACCCTGTTCTGAAAAGAGCTTCAAATGCACCAAAGAGGGCACTGTTCACTGTGCTCACTGTCCACATTACACCATGTTGAACCAAAAGAAGCATGGAAGGATGACAAATTTTTTATAAAGGGCCTGTTTTCTTCCAGTGATCAAGATCTTCTCTTGGATCTCTGTCCACCTCTTCTTCATTTTGTGGCTCTTCCTTTCCTCTCTCTCTCTCTCCTTGTCTTATCCTGTCTCAGAGGGTTCTCAGGAGCCACATCCAGAGTTATTACACATGGGGTCTTTTGAGGTTACACCATAGACTCAGTTCTTTGAAATCTATTTACATGGTGTATGTCTACCATATCCCATTTCTGCAGAGTTATTCCAGCTATTCCAGTTGGAGTATCAGGCGTTGACCAGCAGCTGTATTGAGTGACATTTTCTTTTTGCAGCCACAACTAGTTCTTGCAGGCTGAGGCTGGAACTGAGGCCGTCTGAGCAGTTGCAGCGAGACCAAGGGAGGAGGTGAAGGAGAGAGTACTGATGGGAGTTTGGGTGGTGGTGGCAGTGGGGGCACTTCATTGTGTGCTGGAGCTGGAATTGTTAAAGGGGTGAGGACAGGGAGTGAGGCTGGCTGGGAAAAAGCCCAGATTTGAGGCATGAGAGGAGAAGAAGAAGAAGGCACCCAGTTCTTGGGAAAACACGTTTGTAATGTGAATAACCTGGGCTGACACTGATAAAGTTGTGGTTAACTATTGACTCCCAACAAACTGATAAAGTGTTGGACTTGATACACCCTCTTTAGGCCAGGTGGCAACAGAAACACACTGTTACCCTTGACACAAGATTATGTTTTTGCATTGCAAACTGCACCGCCAGCTAAGGTATATGCTGTTGTTATATGGTCATTATTGATGATCTTCAATTTCTTCAGTCTGCAACTGTATCTCATTGGCCATTCATCTTTTTGGCCTGAGCTCGTGAAAGTTACCCATGTGCTGAAAGCAGTGACCACTAAGCCAGAAAATGAAAATTATGTTGTGCCAGAGCCAGGAGATCCGACACAACCCCACCTCTTCATGTCTATTCACACACGTTCTGCTTTCTGTGTTGCTTCACTCTCCCCTCTCCTGTTGTGGAGGGGCTCCCTATTGCCCCCTGTTTACCTCCACCCCTTCCTCTGGTCCAATCACAGCTCAAGCTGAAGAAGACTTTCTGCTGAAACCGTCCATTCTTTGTGGAGTTGTAGGCCACAGAAAGATAGTTAGGGAGAGAGTCACTGAGTGAGACAGAGAGAGAGAGAGAGAGAGAGAGAGAGAGAGAGAGAGAGAGAGAGAGAGAGCACTCTATGACCTAATAAATTTGTATTTATAGGCATGTTTCTTATCTCTCTTATAAAAGCACTGGTTGTAAGAAATAACATCTGGCTGCAACACACTCATCATAATCCTCTTCTACTTAGGTTTTTAATTTGTTTTTTATTTTTATTAAATAAAAAGAAGGTGGCAAAAAATGTATACAATGCAATACTAGTTTGAGACACAAGAGGGCACAAGAGTACATTTTCTTAAAGGTAGCTGCATCGGCTGACAAGGAAACTGTTGCTTGAATAAATGAGTGGGGAAACTTAACAGATGCTTCCATGTAGTGTTGTTTTATCAGTATGAAAAAGGTGTGAATGATATGTTAAGGCTTTCACAGTCACCAGCTCTTCATCATGTTGAAGTTCCTAAGGGATATTTCATCAAAACATGAAATGAGGAGACTTCTTTTGGGAGAACAGTGTTTTTAATTTTTAGAGCTGAAGCTGTTCTGCAGGTTTGTGATGGACAAACATCATTTAAGACACTTTATGTAGGTTGTTTTTTTTTTTTTAATTGTCAGGAATCCACACAGATAAAGGATTCTGTGAAGAATCAGCTTCCCATGTGCATTGAGACATTCAATGCAGAGCAGTGAAAGAATGTTTAAATGCTTAGTTTGTGCACGCACACACACACACACACACACACACACACACACACACACACGCTGGTAGTTAAAGGTGAGAGGAACAAGCAGCTACTCAGAAATGCAATGCCTTTCAAGCGTGGTGCTCTTCTCAGGAGCCAAGCTTCATTTTGCCTCTGCATATGTGTAATATATTAAAAGTAAATTTTTTAAAAAAGTACTAAAACGTGCTTTCACTTCTCAGTTATAATCACAATCTCAATCAATTGTAAGATTAATGTGGTGTATAAAGCTCCAGTAGCTGCTTCACAACAGGACAACATAAAGTTTGTGACACACTTAAAGTTAAGACAGAGATGGTTTGATCCGACCAACTTGTAGTTCACTGTCATAAAGCTGCTGCACAGCTTCTCATTACGTTCCTCTTGGCAGTGTAAGTATTTACTGTATAGCAGGTTTACTGTCACTTATCTTTGAACTGCTCCTTGTAATCTCACTATAAAGTCTCACACAATGACTCTGCAGAAAACTGAACTGCTACAGCCTGCCACTACTTGAATGTACATTTAAAAAACACCCCATCAATATAGGAGTATATATCATCGAATATTAGCCAGATGAGTGTGGTAAAATCCAGGACTTGTATGTCTTATAAAGACGAACCGCAGGGATCCTGTATCACATAACAACGTTCTCTTTAAAATCCTTCTGTACATTTTCATCATTTTAGATCACATAAAATAAACAGCCGTAGGATCGTGAACAGCATTCCTGAGGAGTGACCCTCTTCAGATATCAGACTGAATTAACTGTTGTGTGTTGTTCCTCTTCTGTTTGCTAGCAACCACAGATGTGTTGTCCAAAAACAGTAATGCAGACACCTGCATCCAAGACTTATGCTTATTTTGGCGAAGCAAACAGCAGCGTAACACTGTTGATGTTAGTTAGGGTTGATGGTCAATGTGATTTTATGGGAACGATTCAGGAGATGCTGCTGTGTTTCAGTTCATTCCTCATGTCAGCAGGTTGACTCAAATATTGAGATTAGTAGAAGAGGGTTTGCCAGATAAATAAAAATTGGATACGCAAAGAGTAAAAATATTTGTAAAGCTCGTGCTGAGCCAAAGCACTGATCAAGTTCACCATATAAGATCATCTCTAGTTTATGTACACTTTTGAGTCATGAAGAGAGCGAGTGAGTAGCTCTAATGTTGTTGTTTTTCGAAATGCAATACTACTTCATTATCCTTGAAGGGTTGGGCCACAGCAGAGACGCAGAGACACCAGAGCATTTTTTTCTCCCATAAAATCATGACCTCATTCAAGGTCTGTTTGGGTAACCTTTAACTCATCTGTTATGTTCTCCTTTGCCATGTTTTTGTGGTACAAAGTCTTGTGTCACCTCTTTGTCATACCGTATTTCTGTCTCATGTTCTGGTATGACGTTATTTCCAACATCAAACTGTGTCTTTCTGGGAAATCCCCCAAAATAAAAGTGGAAATGATGGATTCTCCTTAAATGCCAGGTCTGACCACACTGCTGCCTGCTGTATGTTTATGTTTACCTCACTGGACTGAGGCATTTTAAACCCTAAATAACTGGATTTTTTCTGAAACAACTGGCTGTATGTGTGTGTGTGTGTATTATGTTTGCAAAAACTGAATGAAAACTAATGTTTTTTTTGTCTCTATAAATACTTTGTATTACTTCGTTAATATTAAAGATCTCATTCATGCTATTAAGGTAAAGCTTCACCTGGTGTAAAAGCCTTGATTGTCAATTCAACAGCAGGTTTTCTCAGCTCACTTAACGCAAAGCAGCCACAGAGAAAAAATATTTGAACGCTCACCCTTGGTGAAAGGCTGTTATATTAGCTTTGCTTTTATATGAGTTAACCTGTGTGCCTGCATCCCCTACCTTAGATCACACTGAAGTGCAATGAGAAGAAGAACTGAGATCATGAATGTCAGGAATATTGCAGCTTTTAGTTTAATACATCCATCACCAGTATGCATCGGCCATTTGGCTACTACAGATTAGAATACTTCATAGGCCTCATCTATGTTTTTCAGCTTTTTTGGGATGGATGTGCCTGAATGCCTGGAAACAAGGCTGATGAGAGCAGCTAGAATGAACCAAAACATGTGGTGAATCTAAAAATTATTATGAAGCTGAGGGGAGCTGCACATTTACTCAAACTCATTTGATCCAGTGTTAGTACAGAATATTCATTATAGCAGCTTTAAGATGCTGAGGTGATCAGGACACCCTCAGATGTCTTGTGCAAAACCAAGGCTGGAGGATTTTGTTTTTTTTTTACCAATGTCTAATGATCAGTTTATGGCAGTGATCTTAACTCTGCAAAAGCCATATTTAGTGCAGGTCGTCATAGCTCACACAGATGAGGCTCTGGCCTTTCCTGCACTGTTTGCTTGGTGGCTGTTTCTCCTCAGATGGAGAATGACTTCACCACCATCTCATCAACCTTAATTAGAGGAGGTCATGGCACATCTGTTACTCAGACAACTCAAACACACTGCTCAACTGGAAAATTTCTAAAAAAAAATCTGCCACGAGTTTCAAAAGTGGATGAATAGTGTTTATAACACAGCAGGTGTGTGCTCCCCTCTGTTATCTTGTGCTTTGCCTTCATACCAATGGATTCCTACCTTTCTTGAGAACCCTGGTCACAAGCTTCAGATATGTGAGTAATAGTTATTCCACCAAAGAGTTTATAAATTGTGTCATTTGAAACACTGGTCGAAGTTCAAAGAGGTAAAAGAGTTAAAACCACTGACTAATATATCACACAATCAAAAGACAACAAATTTGTAGCTGAACGTCTTTCGTAATCTTTTTTCTTCTCCTGTCCCCCTCAGATTTACTTTGTGACCCTCTGGAAGGACATCTGCTTTATATGTGGAAGGTTTTAGGGATCTGCTGAAGTTCAGATGTCTGACACAAGAATTTATGAGTATGGTTTGTATTTGACTTATGTTCTTTATATCTTGACCTATTTATATAAATCTATATTATGACATTACTTGATTACTTATTGTTTTCCAAAAATAAAACACGACGACTTTTAATCAGACAATCAAAATGCAAGGTCCTTGTTCACACACAGACTGCTTCTCTTGCCTCCATTGACATCTTTGTTTTAAAATTCTAGCATGCTTTGTCTAGTAGTAGTTTTAGAACCAATGCAGCTATATATTTAAGGCCCCACTGTAATCAACACAATTATACCAGCCCTTATTTTCACACACACACACACACACACACACACATACACACACACATACATATATCTGTACACACACGCACCAGGAATGGCATCATGTCATAATTCCTCCCCACAGCCACCAACCATCAAACCCAATCATCTCTCCCACTGTCTCTTAAGTCCTGTCTGTATTTCCCATGGAGTTGCCCTGCAGCCAAGAACATCTCCCTTCCTCTTAGACGAGGGTGCCATTGAGACCACACTTATCTATTTACAGACTTTTCTGCCTCCCACAGTGTTCTCACCACGATAACACACACAGATGGATCTGGTGTGGAAAGGGGAAGTCCTGAAGGCAGGACCAACCAAATGACACAGTGCCTTGGCCACAGTGGAGAAGTTTGGTGCTGTGCGAGCGAAGAGACAAACTGTAGAGTTTTGAAGTCTGAGGCCGTGAAGAATGTCAGGAAGGGAGCGTGAAGGGCCGCACTCATCAACCTCCCACTTCAGCATCCCAGGGAGGAAATGAGAGCTGGTGTTAACAGGCTGGGAAGAGGAGTTACTGGGTTTACTTTTTATAGGTTTTCTAAAGGGCTTGTACAAAATAAGAGAAACAGCATGCAGAGGGACTGCAGTAAATACCAATGTGGTGAAGCTCAACTAGCATCTTCACTAAGATGGCAAAATATGGGCAGAAAGAAAAATCACTATGACGTATTTCAAACACTTAAAAGTGAGATGGACCAGTGGTCACAAGTAGGCCCTTCACACTTTATGGGATCTCTTATGGTCTCATCAAAAACTGTACAGCATGAACTTTACCAAACTGTTATTTACTGCAGGTATATTAATGGCAATAACTATGTCTGATGAAAGAATGTGTGAGAAATAAAGACTGATAAAAAGGCAGAAAATGTCCAAATAACTATAAAAACAAGCTGCATGAACTGTTGGTGGTGTTTTAGCCATTTTTACTGAAAAGGACTGAAACAATTGAGTCAGGATGATTAGATTTGGATACATATTCTCTGTCAGACTAGCTAAACAAAGAGACCGAAGACAAGGCTCAGGGATCCCTCCATCAGATTACTTTCTCGTGCAAAAATTAAGAAAAGAGGAATCCCATGAATGCAGAAACTACACACAGGTAGGCCTATAGGCTTATCTGTTGCCATGGTATGAGTGATATCCATGCAAGGTTAAATATAGAACATTTCATACACAAAGGCAATTTAAAGTGCTTTTTATAACGCATAAAAGACACTACATGAGAAGTACAGCATAGCAGGCTTACAACAAAAATTAAAAAGATTAAAATGCATCATAATAAATAGAAAACAGTGCAGATGAAGAACCAGGCCCAGGTTTTTTAAATGCAATGAGGAAATGGGAAACCAGTTGTTAAGTTTTCCTCAGCTACTCTAGCCCATGTAGATGATGCCCATGCATGCTGCATCTTTATGTTTTGGTCTTCGAACTGTTAGCCACCTCCTGAGAGTTATAGACAAACAGGAATATTTTAGACATTATTCTAAGACACACCAGACACCAGTGCCGAGACCTGAGAAAAGACTACTATTTCAGTCCTGCATAAAATCAAAGCATGAACATGTTTTTTCTGTCTGTAAGTGATACATCTGATACTTGGTTTGTTAAGACTCGTGTGACTCTAAACAGAACTGTGCAAGGCCTACATTGATCTATGTGGACTTCCTCCGGGAATTCATCATCATCACCGTTTAACATTGCTTACAAGCCACACAATCCTTCAAAACATGGAGTTGGGGCCCACTGTCATTCACTGCTCCCTGCTGCAGTGTATTTGCCCTCCCTAAAAAATTTCATATGGTCCCAGTGTGACAGTCTTCCCTGAGTTGTCACTGTTCCACAGGCCACAATGTAATAAGTGTGGTTTATGTCTCCCAGCTTGAGATGAGAGGAGAGAACACAGTTTCTTTTCCACAGGAGGAGACACAGCATGCAGAGAGAAGCTTAAAAAATCTTCTCTGGAGCCCTCAGTGAAGAAAAGAGGGGAAGTGGTTCTCTAATCAGACTACTCACATGGCTGGAGGCACTGATGTCTATATGATTTCACACCCTATCATCAGAGCTGTCAGGTCAAAGTTAAGTCTAAAGCATTCCTAAAGCTACATTCAGTGAGATGATCGGCACCGCTCTCTTGTCTGTACGGTAGTTATGAAGCTTCAGCCAGCAGTCGCTTAGCTTAGCTTAGCACAAAGACTGGAAACAGCTCGCCTGGCTCTGTCCAACAGTAAGAAAATCCACCTACCAACACCTCCAGAGCTCACTAATGAACATCTTGTTTGTTGAATCTGTACAAAAGCCAAAATAGAAAAAGACACTGTGATTTGACCGTGTGTTATGCCAAACTATTTCTTGGTGGACCTTGTTGGCTTTGGCCTTTAACCCCAGTGTCCAGCCTTTTGAGCTAAGCTAACCGTTTGCTGGCTGCAGCCTCATATTTAGCAGACAGATATAGGAGTGATATCGATCTTCTCATATAGGCTAACTCTTGGCAAGAAAGCAAATCTCAAACTGTCAAACTAGGTCCAAGCAAAGCCACAAATCATCATGAGAAAACTACAAATCAGGTGTTATCTTTCAGGTATGGCAAAAAATAAATAAATAAACAAATAATTTCCTTCACAGCTGTGTTTTTTTTTTTTTTTTTTCAATTGAACATTCAAGGCCAATGATATTAAAAGATTTTTGAGACTCAAAGCTGAGTCAAGTCTGAAGTTCCTCATTTCTGTGACATTAGTCCTGGTTCTAATTGTTCCAATTAAAACTAACATTCTTACACTATTACATGTAAAAAAAAAAAAAAAAAAAATTCCAAATTCCCATAGATCTGAATATCTAATTACTCTCATATTCCAAGTTATAGCCTATTTCTATCTCTCTGAGTGAGTCCTACCTATGAGAAAATGCGTTGATCCGGTTTTTAGTTGGGTTACTCATAAAGACTCTTCTGGAAAAGGTGGAACTTAGCTTGTGATTTATTTTGAAAAAAAAAAGAAAGAAAGAAAGAAAGCGTGAATAAACCAACCGGAGGAGTGTAAGGGAAGAGAGTCATCATCCTCACCTTTCACATCATCTCTGCAACTTTTCTTCCTTTTCTGACAAACGGAGTGGGGGAAGGGAAAGGGGGTGGGAGGAGAGAGAGAGAGAGAGAGAGAGAGAGAGAGAGACGTCAGATGGTAGGTGGGATGGCTTTGTGTTGTGTGAGGGAGAAGTAGAGAGAGGAGCGTCCTGGAGAAAGGACGAGACCCAGTGAATGAGCGTCCGGAGAGCTGGGCCGACCCCGGGAGCAGGACCGGCCGTTTCAAAACGGAGGACAGCTTCTTCTCTAGCGCCTGCAAAACAAAACAAAAAAACCCTCCACACTCTGACTTCCCGTAAGTAGAAGAAAAGGCAACAAGGAAACATGATGTAGGCAGCATTTTAGGCAGCACTGGTGTCACACACACCTCCTTTGTGACTGGCAGAGATGGATCCTGTTGCTGAGAGTGGCATTAATGAAAACCGTTGTTCTTGGATTGATTTGATTTACAGCCACACACACACACACACACACACACACACACACACACACACACACAATGCAAGTTGTCTTGATCAGATTAAGTGTCAGTTCCTCTTTTCTCACGATCGGTGCTTTTAATTGCAATTGTCAGTTGTTAATGAGCAAGCAGATGGAGTTCATTGCAAGTAGAGATCAGCCACCCGAACCTGAAGTTTGGTTTGAGTGGTGATATCTGAACATTTTTGGAGAGATGTGGTTTAGGAGAAGAAGAAGAAGAAGAAGAAGAATCGGGCTATTTCTTCAAACACAAAGTGACATATCTACATTTGCAGCTGGTGCAACATCTGGTTGCACTTGGACCTCAAAGCAGAATGCCTACTGGAGAAATCTCCTCATCATACACCGGTATTTTTTATTCCTTTATGATGTCTCTCACACATGTCCACACGGCAAGCCTTTGCTCTCCACTTCTTTTTCCACCACAACCCCACGTCCTTGAATGTGCAGGGAGGTGGTCCATCTGTGTGAGAGCCACCCATGGAGCGCTCTGCCCGATACATGCTGCTGCGCTGAGAGGGGAAGTGGTACTCCATCATAAACTAAACAAAACCAGGAAAATCTTCAGTGTTTATTCTAGCTGAGTTCAAGGGCAAACTAAAGAACAATGATGAGAGGAGGGAATCACCGCTATCTTGGCTTTTCACCATCAGGCCTAACAAATGAATAATCTTCCCCTTGAAAACTTTTACACTGTTACAAATGTACTTTTCTGAAGCGCAACAGATTCTAGGAGGTATTTCATCATGCAGCTGTGCAGTCATTTTTTGATTGCCCAAGCCTGCCTACTTTTCCTAGAATGAGTTTTGACAATCCCTAGGGAGCAAGTGCAAACTTGTTACATGTCATTGGATGGAGCAATGTGATACTGAGCATTTTTACAGTGGTGAGAAAGACACGTTTAGCTGCTTACTAAAAGCAAACTGTCTTGTGGCTTTATGTTATTTTGGTGAACTGGACAGCAGAGAAATGGGTATTGTCACCCCATGCGTATGAGTTTTGAACATCACTAGAAGGTGGTGAGCCTCAGGGGAAGTTCATTGGTAGAAAACACTAAACCACATAGAGGAACCACAGTGATGGTTGTGCGTATTGTGTGATTAAGTTTTTCCATTAACTACTAGTTATGTGCCCTGTATACATTCTTGCTTACCAGAGGTTTTTAGTTGGTTCTTTACCCTCACTGTTATTTATTTCAATGCTGATGCATTTCTTTGGTATCCTTAAGGGGGGCATTTTTTGCATCTGAAATTCCTGTAATGCAACTCCGTAGCATCTTTCATTAGATCCTCCATGTTTGGTAAATAGCAGCGTCTTTCAAACTCCATGCACTGAGTTTGTAAAGCAGGCTTTCTGTTTTTAGTCTTCAAACTCAAGCTGAGGTTACCAAGGGGCTCATTTTTTCAGTCTTTGACTGAAGATTTTACCCAACTGTGTTCACAGGCTGAGAAGTGCATTCCATGACAAGACAATTCATCTTCGTGTTAAGTTAATGCATTTTTTCCTGATTGTTAGTGTTTTATTTGTAATTTTCTACCAACAGCTTGTGAAATAAGTTCTCATTGGCACTGGCTCTCATCGAGGAGAGGGAGAACATCTGTGAATGCACCAAAAACAATATTCATACCCACTCACTGTATCACCACTCTGTGGTTACAGAGTGTTGAGAGAGTTGTTTTGATGGATTGTGGGGGAATTAACCAGTCCAAAAACTGATGAAATATGTGAGGTAATATACAGTATAAGCAAATATCAGTCATTAACATGAAAAATCCCTCAAACATCATTATAAAAGAGAAAGTGCAGACTTCCCAAGAAAAGTAAGGAAAAAAAGTTTGTGTGTGCATCTATCATCTTTTGAGAAACAAAAGAGAGAAGAAGAAGAAGAGGGAGTGAGGAGGGAGTAGAGCGAGGCCGTGCCATGCCTGTCTTTGTGTAGGTGAAATGTGAGGGTCACTGAGGGGCTTTGTGCACCAGAAACTGTGGGGCCACTACAAAGTCAGTGTGGGGAGTGAGGGGCCGGGGGGTGTTGCACAGACTGAATAGGTTAGGGGCCACAGTGGCCCTGTCTTTGAGAATGAAGGAGTGCATTCTGGGCCAACGGTGGCATTTCTGAGAGCTCAGGAGTGAGTGAGGGGGCCGGTGTCGGCGCGTCTTTGTGCAGCTTTTGTTGAGCTGAGTACCGCCAGATGAAGAGGGTTGATTTTATTCAGGCTTTTTTGGCACTTGCACACACACACACACACACACACACACACACACACACACACACACGCGCGCACACACACACACACACACACACAAACAAGCCTGGCTGATACTTTTCTCTGGGGAAGTCATGCGTCTTTATGCAATTAAAGCCTGGATGAGTGAGCACAGGCTGGCACCTTTCACAGTTTATGAGTGTGTATTTGTTTTTGTGTTTCTGCGTCAGTATTGTGGGCTGCCTTGGTTTAGCATGCTGTTGAAGGGCTTTTCACTGTTGACTTGTTTACGGTTTTGGTGCCTCTTATTTTCACCAAAACCTCCAGCCTCCCCCACCCCCGCCCCCCCGGATATGTTTGAAAGCTAGGACTGCTGCCATTTCCTCACTCTTCATGCACAGTTGGGGAATAACATTTAATGGCTTGAATCGTTTTATAGTGTTTAATCTGGGTCTGTAAAATAAATCTGAACTCACTCTGCAGCACTAAACATGCATCTGATGGCAGCCATCGCTCACTGGCTGACGTTATGAGACACAAGCTGTGGTAAAGGCTGATCCATGGGAAACTCTTTCTCCTCTTGCAACTCTTTCATTCACTGTTTATAAGAGGGCGACAAAAGCAGTGCCTCACATGGTTATGGTTAGCAGGGAGAAGTTGTTGAAGAGAGGTCGGGTTGGGTTGCCTCACAATATCTGCGAGCACTAACAAAGATCCATGTGAAGCAAAGAAACTGAACTCGGTGCTTTGTGCTTGTTCTCTTTGGCGTCTCTGCATTTAACATGAAAGCAGGTGGACGTTTGCCTCCCTAAGGCGACAGGTTTAGGTGTGACAATCAAAGGGAGCCATAATGTATAACTCATTAGTGTCGTGTGAAAGTTCTCTCGTCTGTTTTTTGTTCGAAAAGCTTTGTTGTCTCGCAGCCTCCGACAGTAGATGTGGTTTGGGTTTCACAAGTTCCCAAATTCGCTGTTCTTCACACCGCTTGGGGCAAACAAATGAGCTGTGAGGAAAATTTACGACTCAACACTGCAGGCATGGGCGTCTCTATTCTGGCTGATGTTATTTCTTGCCCGCTGTTCGTACGTCATGTGCTCTGCCATGTCATGATGAACCGCTGACAATGAGTCCTTCCCCCTTAAAGTTAATAGGACGTTGATTGGGAAATTGAGAGTGTAATATTTTCCCAGTGTGTGGGTGGTGTACATTCAGTATTCATGCTACATTGCTTCATTCTCCCTCACTTCACCTAAACCCCAGCTGCTTGCATTCTTTTATGAAAGAGGGATATGTTTGGTCCTGCCCAACTCTGACTGGTATCATTCTAGTTTCATACCTCTTTTATTTTTCCTGTTTCTTGGAGATACAGAGGGAAATTAGACCCTCATCAGTGGCCTGTGATTTGCCCACTGTCCACATCTTGTTTGAGTAGCTGTGTAGCCCTGAAAATGGTAAAACAGCCTCTTAATGTGGTTTTGGTTTGAGGGCCTCCCTCCTGGCTGGTCCAGATGCATGACCAGACCAGACCAGGCGCAGCAGCTTAGGGAACAGATTGCCTTGGTTTGAGGTTTCTGGTTCAGGATCTGTGAGTCAAGAAAAATGAGCTAATGGAGTCCTCCCAGCCCAGATCAGCTAGGAGGGGGGTGGGTGGGTAATCTGGGTGGGTGATCCACCATCTTAAATGCTCTTTCTAAACTGGGACCAGCTCACACCCATCGTAAAGAAACTAAGGTATTTCTATCATCTCTCACAATTTTTAATTCATGTCCATGAATGGAATTTTTTCTTGCAAACTGAGTCTAACCTCCCTGTCGTAGAACAATCTGGGTCAGTTTTGCTTTAGATCTCTCAACCACCCACCTTCAGTCCTCATTCACTGTCACCCTCCCAAACAGGCTACAGTGGCCAGCACTCATTACCTCAGCACCTTGGCATGCGACCAGCGCCGCTGCTGATATCTCAGACCAATTACTCTAGATTTACTACTCAGCGGCCTCCTCTAACTAACGGCCAACTGACTGACCCACATACTGTCTGCCTCGGATCCACTGCTTTGTCTGGGGCTTCGAAAAGGCTCTGACTCAAACTGATGTTACGCTTCATTAATAGAAATTTTATTGACCATACAGGCTGCTTGGCCAACAGGTTTTCACAGCCAAAGTCGTACTCCACATGGCTGGCTGTTGGCTCATGCGCTGTATTTTCTGTAAATTCCAATGAGAGAAAGTTTGTCTCATAGCAGCAGGGAGACTGTTCATGTTGGCTCACTGAATGAGGGATTGGAAAACTGTGTGTAAGTTGGCTTCAGGCCCTCATTACATGTGTATAATCCCATGTGGCAAGCTTGGTTTCTGTCAGAACAGGAGAGCAGTGTGGGAATGAGCAGGTCCAGATTAGATGCAGAACCACATCACTGCTGAGCAGCTTTCATCTTGTGGGGTATCTGCTGTATCATCAGTCGAGCTCAGCATCACAGAGGAGTCACAAAAGAAGCATACGACTCCGTGATCTGTCAGTTTCGGTGATGATACATATCTATGACGGTGACTCCACAGGCACATGGAGAGCTGCAGAAACAAAGATCTGACAGTTTGAAGATACACATCTATCAAAAGCAACTGGGAGGCAGAGGCCTCTCACCCACAGCGTCTTGAGCACCGGGTTATGAATAAGTCATAATTCTGTGTCTGTGATGTGCCGTGAAGTGTATAATACTCCTCCCTCAGCGCTCGCAGTAAACACAGAGAAAATCTTGACCTTGCGAAGGCAGTGCTGTTCAAGCACTTTCCCAGAAGTCTGTTCAACACCCAGCAAACAAGCGGAAAGTATTCATCAGTTGCAGGATGTAGTGACCTTTCTGCTTGCTTAATGACTCTGCAGCACATGCACAGGCATACACATAGACAGGATATTCATGCATGCAAGCACACACACATGCAAATCACTACAAGAGTTGGTTAGTATCTCAGATCTTTAAATTTTCAAATGACTGCTAAAGACGTGTTAGATATTTGTCTGTTAGCCTTAAAAAGTCAAAATGATGAGAAAGCCCTATGAGATTCTTCCTCTAAATACTCTTTACCCTACTAGAAAGAGTCCCCTTCAAGTTTTCACCTCCCTCTGAGTGCAGTCCTCAGTGAGACTACAGAGCGCCGTGATGAAGTATGAGTGAAGAGATTTCCTGTAAGTGCTGGTGCGAGATCACATGGTGCACAAGGTGCCTGCTGGCTGCCTCCATGAGGTATGTTTAGGCTCCATCCCTGTAGTTGAAAGAGGCAGAGCTGCTTATTTGTGGGCATTGTAGTCTTAACAGACAGCACCATGCCTGGGCCTGGATGGACTATAATCAGCTGCAAACTCCACAGAGAAACTAAAGCTGTAGCCTGGCTGTCTGAAAACAAAAACCTGTGCAAACAAACATGCACACATACAGTATATAGATGCTGTGTGCAAGCTTAAAAGATCCACATTGACACATATATTTATTCAGGATGCAAACCCATTTAAAACCCTACATTTCTGTATTGTAGTGGTCGCTATAAATAGTACTAAAAACACTGTCTGTGTGGCGAGTCAGTCTGAGTGTGTGCTGCTGTCTGAAAGCATTATAACTCCTGGAGAATGGAAACAGTGATAGCAACAAGGAGAGCCATGGTTTGGGAGGAGGACTGGAATAAACTCAAGCACTATAATAGAATCAGGCACTCCCCAACCCGTCCTCAAACACATAAACACACTTCAAACACCTGATTATATTGTACTCTGCCACTTCTTTATAACTATAACTCACCAGATTCACAAACGTCAAAATATTTCTTCAGACATTCCTTTTTGTGTAAACCTGAGTGAGGGACGATGGTTTAGATTGAAAGACGATATCTTGACAGATCTTCCTCTTAATGCATGACTGTGCCTCAGAGGCTGTTGGACAGACACTAATGCTTCCTGTTTGCTTCCTGTTTATGTCTGTCACTTCCTTTTTGGCTGATAATGAATAGTAACGTTGCTGTAGCTTTTTTTATTCTGTTCATCCAACTTCACTCAGATCAGTTGTAACTGGAATGCACTCAGTGTATCTTCAAGGTGGCCAATTACATAGACGGTACCGTAGACGGTGTATTTTAGCTGACGGACTAGGATGCAAAGTGGTAGAATGAGAACAAGGCAAATGTTCAGTGGAGACGTGCCCCCGAATTTCTGCAGTAGATGGAGTAAGATGAAATTGAATGCTACAGATAGACATCACTGTCAAAGTCCAAGACAAAACAAACCTGTGCACACACTACAAGCACAAATCTTCACACTAAAAATCCTGTCATAAGTGCAGCAGAGCCACTTGAAAACAAAAAACCGTGAACTGCAGACATCCAGAAATCCCGCAGAACTGAATCATCCCCCACATCTTAACTGTTTCAAATCTCATACCTGCTCTTTAGATGTTGTCATGCCTGTGACTTTGTTTTCATGACCTAGTTCTGTTGGTTCCAAGTTGACCTCAACATCAGATGAATCAGTAGGCTAAGCCTTTTTAGCTGAATGAGATAATACTTATTTTGTAGCCTGGGAAATGTCTGAAGTGTTCTGCCTTCAACTGACTCAGATCATATCAGACAATATACTGTACAACATCAGTGTTCATTCCTTACAGATGTGGAGGAATGATTTGCCATTCTACACGGAGCCTGGCGGGGATGTTATGTGTAACCTAATACCACACTCATTCCCCTCAGGGCATCAGAGTGACTTAATGAATGTTTTTGTGCTGAACTTTTCATCACCAGCAGAGTGACACATGCAGCAAGAATTAGAGCGATAATTTGATGGAGCAATCCACTCACATCAGTTTAACAAGCCTCCCTTTCCATTTATATGAAAGCCATGAAGCTCTTAGACTGAGGTAAAGCCTGATTTATTGTTCTTCTCATAGCTGGTACAGGACGGAGACATTTTTAAAGCGTATCTTCACCAAATATACTAAAAACTTACTTCTCACTTACTGCAGATTTTGAGCTTTCTGCACCCACTCAAGTACATTTAGGGTGAATTGAATTTAGCGGATTTAGTTTTTAGTTTAGCTGCTCACAGAATCAAATAATTATATTAAAATAATTCAACAGCACCTTGACTTTCTAGAAAAAAAGATCCTGTTTTTCTGGATAATCCACAAAACTTGCTGTCAGCAGTTAGAAGGGACTATTTCTTCAGTCGAAAGAAGTTCTGAAGAATCAGCACACTGGATCGACTTCGAGTCTTTAAACCCTCTGTCTCCAGTAATCGCTCTCCACATCTCTGATTTGCTCAGCAGTTGAAATGTCTGTAGGTGTTTGGCTGTGCTCATTGACAGCTATAATATTTCCCCGAGTTGTAGAAACAATCAAAAAAATAGAGCTTTGTAGGTGGGATTGCAAATGGGGACATCATCTTCCTATCACACAGTCAGAGAGATAGCTTCAATCCATGAAAAAATTGTCACAGAAATGGAGAATTTTGTAGTTTGGTTGGAAAGACCCTTTAAACTTGGAAATATCAAGACTCATCCTGGCTCCACTCGTGAGTGAGATTCACCAACACGTCAGAGTCAACCACGCTGCATTTAAACCAGATCCCACATATTTTCCTGTGTGTATCATAACGCTGGATCATGACATCAGAGGGTCTCTGAGAAACCTCCGTGCTCATATGAGACCACGGCTGTGTCGAGGCCAGTGCGGTCATGGCAACCAAATCATAACATAGTAACAATATCACAATGGCTTTGATTGGGACCTATACACACTTGCTCAAACACACACTTAGTCTCACATGCACATAGACACGCACACACGATTGAAACTCTGAAAAATGTCATCTGTTAGAAATTTGTAATCAAGTTGTGATTGCTGTTGAATAAAGAACAAAGAAAATCGATTTCTTGCTGCGCCATCACAAAATAACAAAATGAAATGCTACGATAAAGCCAATAACCACTGCTTCTAATTTATTGCATGTATTCAGACTGTAATCTAAATGGTGAACTGAGTGATGAAGCTCCAGTTGTTGTCATGTGTGTGCTTGCCACAGCTGTCAGGATCTGGCATGTGGCACTGTGTGAAGAGCGGCATGCTGCAACAGAGCTCTGCGCTGACCTGCGTTGACAGCTGCTCAGCGGCAAAACACACACGGCTCCTGTCATTTTGCAGATCAGAATCAAACACACAAAGACCTAGTGATCGTGAGTAAAATGACGACGGCGCAATCTCTGTCGTCTCTGGCAGTTATGTGCGGGTGTGATTCACCATGACTGTTTCAACAGACATCTGGAAGTGTTGCTCACGCTGCGCTCACAGCTGGCTAGTAGCGATTGTGAAGTAGCGCTCTGTGGGAAAAAAGTTGGGTGAGGATGGGTCTGTCTGATGACAGTGGTGCAAACTGGACATCCTGTGGGGGGTCCGGCAAACACAAGGGAGCTTGATGATTCACAGTGGATGGGAAATGAGTGCGGTCATCCTTCTTTCTCCCCCTTACCCCCTCGTACACATCAGTTACTCCCACTTATGTATACAGATTCTTTGCGTCTCTGACCCTCATGTGTCTCTGTGTTCGTAGCTTTTCAGATGGTGCCATGGCTGAGGGAAGCTGCTTTGGTGCGTTGTAGCTGTTTGGAATGAACCAAGGAAGAGGGAAGCAAAGAAGAAAGAATTGTGAGAGGAGGAGGGAAAACATCTGCCCAGAGAGGATAAAATCAACAGCACATCTGGATCTGAACGGTGAACCTACTGGACTTTTATCTTTGTAAGGAAAGGAATTTAAACTCCGCATTATCAAAGCTCTGTCACTTGGAGCAGCTTTAACAGGCTTCAAGACTTTTTTTTTCAATTACTGGTTGTTACTGTGTCAGAAAGAGTTAACACCATGTGCCATGTCATTGTAACATGCCGCTCCATGCTCTGGACACTGCTCAGTATTGTAGTGGCCTTTGCTGAGCTCATTGCCTTCATGAGCCCCGATTGGTTGCTGGGAATCCCCCGGTCAGCCTCCAGTGTGAATGGGGCGGGAGTGGACTCCGGGGAGTACCGGCCGTCTCTCGGGCTGTACAGCCGCTGCCTTCATGTCGGGACCCGAGGAGTAGGGGTGAGCTGCGGGCCCTACGCGGGGACATTTGAGGAAGTGGCCAGTGGCTTCTGGAAGGCTGCCATGTTGTTTCTGGCAGCAGGGACCTTAGTGCTGGGGTGTGTGGCCTGCATCTCCATCTTCAGCCTGTGCTTTCAGAGCATCCTGAAGAAGAGCATATTCAACATCTGTGGGCTGCTCCAGGCTATCGCAGGTGAGACACCTCTCTGTCTGAGTGGATTGGGGTGTATGTGTGTTCAGTTCATGTCTGACACAGAGAAAGTAGTCCCACATCTTCTACACAAATATTGCTGCTGGTGATGAATTTCACTCAGACTGGACTGTATTTTACTTGAGTTTGTCATTCTTGTTATTCAAGAGAGAGAGAGAGAGCAAACATGGGAAAAGAGTGAGAGAGATGACATGTAATAAAGGTCCTCATCTGGAATCAAACTGACCACTAAACCAAGAGGACACCACAAAGTAGGCCAGTAAATGTTAATGGTTTATACTGTATACATCTTACTCATAAAACTTGAATTCAAATGTCATATGATTCAAGTTTCTAGTTCTTTAGTTCTTATTTTCTAGGATATTTTAGTGTCAGACGTTGAATGCCTGGTTACATCATAGATGGAAATAAGTTCAGGACTTTTTTATTCCCAGACAAAGTGTGATATGTTGTATTTAATATCTTACAATGTGACTAAACCAAAGTAAACGAAAAATATGCTTGCGATGATAACAGAGACAAACAAGATGAAGAGCTACTATGATTTCTGCCAAAGAGATCTGAAGTACACACTGAAAAAAAAATATTTTTCACTTTTTTGTTGAGCTTGCAAGAAATATTATGAATTAATCATGAAGTGTGTAAGCATATTTCATACAAAATAGATATAATGGTTTCACCTTAAAACAAACATTTTTCTTTGCGATGCTTCCTCTGGGTTCATAAGTCAAAGTTTACAGTTGTTCCCACTGACTTTACATCCCCTTAAGTTGTATGTTTATTGACTGAGCTCAGAAAAAGCAAGAAAGAACAAACCATGGACAAACTCAAGCAGTTGGTCACCTCCATTGCCACCAAAGCTAATTCTAATAATCTGGGCCCTATGACATATTGTCTATAGTGGTTATACATATATGCAAGCATATTACTGTATGTTTTACTGTTATGTGATAACCTTTAGGGGATTTCAGTGTAGCATTTGGTTTTACACTGTGAAATGTCTGAGTTTAAAAGTTGGCAACATCTAGTGGCTTCCATTGCACTTCTTCTACTTGAAGGTTGGACATTCCAATGAAGTCTTTTCGCATGTTTCTCTCAACAGTGTGGCTCCCACAGGTGCGTTTGTCTGGTCAGGCCTGTCAAGAAGCTAATCTATTATGTGACATCACCGAAGGGGGCCGTTCAAATAGGGCCTTTCCTCTCATCACAAATCAAATGCTCTGGAGCTGAAAATTAGACGTATTCTTCACCAGAGCTGAGTCACCATGTTCCCAGCTGCACTGCGATCTGTTTGTGCTTTCAGCCCCGATGTTTACATGTACGTGACTAAACCCCTTGTCTCATCGTCTGCTCCCCCTCCAGGCCTGTTGCTGATGGTGGGCCTCATGCTGTACCCTGCTGGCTGGGGTTCAGAGAAGGTGATCAACTACTGCGGCCTCGAGGCCTCGCCCTTTAGGCCGTCTCAGTGTTCACTCGGCTGGGCGTTCTACGCAGCTATAGGAGGGACCCTGACAACCTTCCTGTGTGCTGTTCTGTCTGCACAGGCTGAGATCGCCACCTCCAGCGATAAGGTTCAGGAGGAGATCGAGGAGGGGAAGAGTCTGATATGCCTGCTCTGAACCTTGGGAAATCATCCATGGTGTCACATGGACACCTGTACTTCTCAGTGGAGGGAGGACACACATTTCTCTGAGTGATTTTCTTCATGATATCCTGGATAAAATCAGCTGATTGTTGAAAAGATAGAGGACTTAATAACAGCTTTTTAAATCATTAGGCATGGTGTTTTCCTCTGAAACTTCCAGAAGCCTGTATGAGGCTGGGGAACATTACCTTTACACTTGTTCAGAGTTTTTTTTTTTTTTTTTTTTTACCAAGATACTGTATATTTTTGTAGTGATTTTTGCCTTAAATAAACCACTGTACTGGAATAGCAGGAGATAAGAGTTATTGTGGACAGGTTAAACACTGCCAGTAAAACAGTATGTAGGTTTGTAACGTCATTATAATGTTCATTCACACGCTTCACCTGCAAACCTCAACAAACCACTGAATACTAGCAGATGTGCCCACTAAAACACGTAACAATGTTCTGTGTGTGTGTGTGTGTGTGTGTGTGTGTGTGTGTGTGTGTGTGTGTGTGTGTGTATGTGAAAGACATTAACTGTTAGGATTAGATTAAATGTCCATATGCTCTGATTCTGTGGCAGGACAGTGAAGACTCCTTAGTTAACTTTAGATGTTCCACTTAAAGGATTGTTCACTTCAAAGGGAGTTCCTCCTGTTAAATGGATTGTTTGTGGGTCTGTTGCAGCTTAATAACTGGCAGAGCGTGTACAGAAAAAGAACAAAGACTTGCCATATGTTTCACAGTGCTCATGAGGGGATGTTTGCTCGCAGCGAGATAACGTGGACTGCACCATGGCTTATCATGAGCTCCCTTATGACGAGAAGAGAACCATACCGACAAGATCTGGTTTTGTAAACACACAAAAAAGTAGGTGAAAATCCAAAAAAGCTGTTGTTGAATCTTTGTTAGACCAAGGCAAAAACTCTGCTGTAGACATTTTTCAAAGCTGATTAAGGCAAACCTCTTTAGTTTGGTAGTTTCAGAGTTTTTTCCTTTTCCCAGATAGCACCTGATAGCGTGTGTACTTGATGCACTTAATTCACTTCACATTGCTCCGTAAGTCGCTGTAAATCTGAAACGATTCATGTGATGCTGTGCTTTTATTCATTGTAGATGAGATGTGCAATAATTCAACTATAGTGTGTTTGATGTGAGAGTGAGTGGACTTAGTGAAATCATGACATGGATTTGTATCAAAAAAGCATTTCTACTCTGCGCTGAAATTAATGTCGGCTGTTTTTGTTACATTAACAAAAGAGTAACAGCATCTGTGGCGCGTTGTGTGATGCTGAATGTATGAGAGGTTGATATGTGTGAATAGAGATACAGTCTGTTCTTTGTACTCAAATAAACCAGGCCCTCGGTAGCAAGTGTATGTGTGATAAATGTGTATCTTTTTTATTACTACTACGAAATATTTCTTTCCTGGTAAATCCCAACTTCCTGATGAAACACTGACACCTAGAGGAGGAAGGTCAACAACACAGAACAGTGGTTTCCAACCAGGATTTCAAGATAAATTTGAGGAGTTTCTTGTTAAATACTCTGAGTTTTACTTCATTCATCCATCCTCTTAAAAGTGTTCAATCAGTGAACATCAGCTTTTTGTTTGAACTGTGTGCAAAATGTCACGAGGGATCATAAGTAGACATTGCCTCATTTTAATTAGTCACAAGCTGAGAGGGTGAATACTAATCCCAAGAAAATAACTGGTAAAGATTTAATCTTTCACTAAAAATGACAAGGCTTCACTTGATTTTGGTAATTTTTTTTTTTTTTTTTTACACGATAACTTAAGCAGATAAAATGAATGGTTCACTGAAAGCAAGTCCGCAAACATTTCTTTCAAATTTTATTTCATGTTAATACCATAAATATACAAAACTCAAACTATTTCACATGCGACAAAGGCCAGACAAGAGTGCATTACGTTTTTCTTTTTACATGTGATTGATAATGGGGATCAAATTTTCAACTTTACAAAATATACAAGTGTCCCTTTTGAATGAGCATCTTCTCTGATTCAGTGAAATAACATGGTCACAGGTCAAAAACACAGTTTTGTGTCAGCAAACTTTAAACACGTCCTTCTGTACTGCAGACCAGCTCTCCAGATACATCGAAATATGACCCACTGTGGCACGGCTTCATACAACAACTGCTTCAAACTATAGATGCATGGGTATCATGTGGGTGTATGTAGCAAACAAAAGTTGTGTAATGCGTTTACAAGAAACATGGCAAGGGAACACATCACAGAGAAAGATTTAAAAACAAATCTGTATGGACGTTTGGTAAATCTCTCACAGCTTGTCAGGACTTGAAATAACACTTGAGGGAGTTTTTTTTTTTTCCTTCCATACCAATCATACACACTCCTCATCTACACAAGCACACTTCTTGCAGGATCAAGTTGCAAAGTCATTGAACACTTTTTTAATCTAGCTGATGCTATGATCATGTCATTACGAAACCACACAAACATAATACATTATGTAAAATCAAACCAAACACAACTGAAATGCAAACAACTTAAATTACACCATAAATAAAAACATGTTTTCCTTTTGCACTAAGTTCAACGCGAAAAACGAGAAATGTGCAATGGATTTAAAACAAAACACAAACAATACTGCTGAGATGAATGCTTACTATTTCATAACTGGTTATTGAACTTCACCTTGGTAGCACTCACAGGAGTGTTTCATCCACTATAATGTTCAGTCCACACATTTGTAATAACAACAGTACCAGTCATCAGTCATCTATCATGCACATCTTCAGACGCTCATCACCACTATGTCACTATGTCAATAATTCGCTTCAGTGACAGAAATCTGTACAACTTGCAGACTAACACTGTTATTGTTGTATATAAATTAATGTATCTTAGTGATATCACTGAATATGCATCAAGTCCAATCCTCTCTTATGGGTTAGCTTAATGTTCATTTTGGCTATGAAACTTCTGACGCCAGTAATCCAATACTGAGAGGAAAACGAGTGGACTCACTTTTTTTTTTTGTCTGTTAAAATGCAAACAGAGTGTTAGTCTTTGTCATGTACATACACGCGATACCAGTGTTTTTACTATTTTTATCTACACAGGATAGTCTTGAGAAAAATCAGAGCTTTATCACTGTCCAGGTCATCTTCAGTGGGAACAGGCAGGCCACTTGTCTCAGTCCTCACTGTCTATGGTTATGTGTCCTTTTCAACAGGAAACATGACCGCAGGAGGCCACGACCGAGCAGCTCATAGAATCGCAGCAGCGTTAGTTTTCAACCAAGTGTGAAGGGCTACAAAAACAACTGAGGGAGAGCCACACAGTAGTCTGTTAATGTCATACATACAGAAAAGAAAATGAGGTTATGTCACAGGCGTTTTCCCCTTTTAGTGCACAAGGCCATGAAAGCATCTGACTGAACCTCTTTAAAGTTTGTGCTGAGAACTTGTGACCTACTGACCGGGGTGTTCAGTGCGTCTTCACAAATAGATCCGAACGTCATCAATCAGTCAAACAGCCGCTGCGACATGCAATTACTTTACAGCTCGCTTCTCACAGAAACTGAGGGAGAACGGAGTAGGCAGACGTTCCCCTGAACCGGCTACCCCTGTAGCCTGAGGGAACACTGATAGTGGACAGATTGACTTCTACCTCCAGTGTGCCAAACATGCACGTCACTGTCATGATGTCAGCTCTTAGTAAGCCACAGAGATGCCGACTCAGCCCACTTCGCCGATCAAAGTAGCACACACGAGGGAGCGATTCAACTGACAGGTGTCACTGGAGCTCTGTTGGGAGCTGTGGGCAGGTCCTTAAATAAGAACATACAAACATATTCCTATTTATACGAATTAAGTTTTAGCCATAATGACAATGGTATTGTCTGAGAATAGAAGCACAGATATAGTACAAGGTAAAATTCGCCTTTCAGATCTCAATGATCAAGCACTGGATTTTTAAATTAAAAAACATAAAACAAAAATAAAGTCAGAGCCACAATTTTAAGTGAAGTACACATTCACACGCAGCCCCAGCCATTCAAACATACAGTATACTGTACTTTCGGTATGTGACCAAGAAGACAGAACTATGTGCAAAACACCATGATCAGATTATCACTTTTCATGACTCTATACTGTATTCACCAGGCAGGAAGCTGTTTGTAGGTCATCACCATGACAGAAATAAGGTTTGCTTGAACTGCCATCTCTGCCTGACCTAGGGTCACCTCAAGGGTACAGAACAGGAAAAGCAAAGGAGGGAGTAAGATAGTGTGAGATGAAATCCCACACACTCAGAGCACACCTTGAGTCGCTAAGTGGATGTTTCAAGGGATGTGAGCAGACAGGATGTATGTAGCAGAGTTTTTACTGATGTATGATGGAAAGTGAGGATGGACAGCTCTGGTCACTTGTCTGTTACTAACGTTACACTTTTTAAGCAAAGTGTGCAGGGCAATCTTAGCATTGCAACATTCATAAATAAAATCAATTTGATCAAAGAACCAGCAGGGCCAGAGCTGTGCATCTCCATCTTTTCACTGTGTGTGTGTGTGTGTGTGTGTGTGTATGCTTGCATGTATGAGCATGTGTGCATGTACTGTATGCATGTGTGTGTCAGTTTATGGATGAGCTTTGAAGGCCCCACGAGCAGCATTTGTTGCAGCATTAGCTGCAGCGTTGGCAGCTGCGGTCTGAACGGTCTTGTTGGACATGACTCCGGTTGCAAACTCCTGCTGAGCCTTCTCAAAACTAGCACCGGTGGTACGATAGAGCGCGTGCACCTGGAAAGAGCGGAAGAGAAAATGAGCTGGAATCAAGGTGAGCAATCTAAATCTACCGAGTACAGCAGTGCACGATTCAGTTCGGCAGATAGTTCATTTCCTGTCTAATCACATGATGTTGAGATTTGGCTTGACATTAGTAGTGAATGATAATGACACACAGCATCCATATTCAGGCAACTGGAGCTAACTAAAACACCTGTCACTCTCCAATATTGACACAATCATTAATGATGTTGATAATTTGCAACATTAACCTGTTTTTAACATTGCCACTTGGTTTCTCACATTTCAGGGACAGTGTTTTCAACACTGCAACATGTTGGAGTACTTTGTGATCGTGTTACCTTTTTAAACATGATGAGGGAACCCACAGACAGCGCAGTGAACAGAGCTGCGATCAGTAACATGATGATGCCCACTGGGATACTGGTGTTCAGGCCAGTTAAAGCTGCGATCCAGCCACTGGCAAAAACAAAACAGTTTACAGTGAGAATGAACTTCAGTGCACACTCACACAGGTGCAGAAAAGGTAAAAGCACAGAACACTTACCATGTTCCCCAGCCAGTGATGCCGATAGTTTGTAGAACATGAACGCCGAACTGACAGATATAGACGAAGAAGAAGACAAAGAAGCGGAATGAACTATCGCTCCTGTTGTGGAGACAGAGAACAAGGGAGTGAGAGATGGCAGTATGGAAGCAATAAAATAGCTAAAAGGCATTTCTTCAACGCTGTCATTTAAACATCAATTTCTCACTACTTCCCTCAGTCTTTGACAGTCTACCTATATTCATATCTCTACATGGTGCTCTCTCCCCCTATAGAAGTATTTTTGGGAATTAGTAATGGGCCTTCTATAGAAATAACAGCATTTTCAAAGTCAACTGCCCACCGCTTTTTAGTAGTTTCATACTTGGAGCACTTGCTACTTTCCATGTGTCTGTTTACCTGAAAGCCCCGTAGAGCGGTCTGTACCAGCAGACAAAAGAACAGGGGGTGAACAGCAGAAACCATAGCATGGCCAGGCCAAAATCTACACCACGACTTGCATCCACACAGAACCAGGCCAGGCAGCCAAACATGTTCACAAAGAGTGTGCCTGCATGAACTGGAAGAAAAACAACACGATGAAAGCCTATGAGTAGCAGGACACAGTAAAAATATGATTTATGAACGGAAAAATCCATTAAAATCTCTCACATCTTTGTGATAAATGATCAGACAAATGTGTTTGATAACAAACTGACTGAAATTTCTGCATGCCGTTTGAAGATTCTGAAGTGAGATATGCTGTAGAGCGACTGGTTTCTCTTGCAATGCAATACATTAAATAAATGGCAATGATTATATTCACTGGAATAGGAGGCAATGCTGCCCATTTTGGGACGTGACAGATAATCCACTTACACATCCAAAGATTGTACATGATCTTGACCGTCTTCTGAAACTCTACAGGAATGTCCACTGCGATGTCATGGTAGAAACAGGGGCCAACAGGGAACTTCCCTGGCAGTGGAGGCCAGTTGTTCTTACGCCCTGTGTGGACAAAGGTAAAGCAGTGTCTGGATGATTAGCCATGTACAGTATCAAGAATTTTTAATAGGTTGATAAACTATGAAAATAATATTAAGTGTATGTGCAAGAATTGGAACAAAATGATGAAGGGCAGTATGTTGCCAATCATAATATGTCAATACCCCGTGTTTTAGCTTTTTGGTTAAATCTCAAGCAATGTTATCGCTATATATCCTTAAATAAGGACATGTGAGTTAGATATATGTATGTATGTGAGTGAATTGAAAAATGTGAATTTCAATTTTATTGCCAATCGCCTGGAATGGCCTAGATATTTTTATGATTCTCTTTAGTGAAAAACCTACTGTGCATTTGTCTTAAAACTGATACTAACAAACCTTTTCCAATCAGAGTTCTTCCCTGTTTCTAGATGCCTTTTGACAATGTAAACCACAGTGCATGAAGATGCTTTTCCCACTGCATCATAAATTTTCATTTCTTGTAGTACAACTTATTTTTAGTTCAGTTTATTTGGCAAAATAAGAGAAAAGGACCCAAGGTCACAAATAGCAGCAAAATGTCAAGGCTAACAACAAAGCAATAAAGTCCTAAACTTATTTTCAGTTGTTGAACTGCGGAGTGTCTAGGAGGCCGGAACCCCCAACATTTATAGCTCAGATATTTTGCATTTATTTTGAATGGAGTCATCCCAATGAGATGATTCGTAGTAGCAGAGAAAAAAAAACTCAAATTACTCTCCCATCAAGTGTATTGATGGGAGAGTGGTGGATGCATTCACACTGTTGATACAACTATTAATCAATTCCCTTAATTCATTTATATTATTAACAAATACTATTTGAAATTTGACCAAAAAGTCTAAAATACATCATTGAAGTGAAGTGCAAATTGTGAATGTAAACATAATCAGACAGATACATGCTTCACAGTGAACATTGGTGCTTCCATAGAAATAAATGAACATTATTTCGTGTGTATGTAAAATGTAGGTCTTTCTCAATGTGTGTCTGTCTGCACTTGTGTTCTTCTGAACCTGTGAAACATCTTTAGCCACAGCCCAAGTACTGTTCAAAGTCTGCATCTAGCTGAGCTCACTCCAAATGAACAGAAGTGTTCTTGCTCCATCTGTTTTATTGAGGATACTCTGGAAACTGATTTGCATTGACTTGGAGTCGCCAAGTTTCCCAAAATGCATTTTGTGCCAAAGCTGTTATTTTTGTCCTAGGACTGCTATTATGTTATTTTATTTATTTTGAGATGGTAAGGTAACCATAGGATTTTGAATACGTTGTTTGGAAATTTGCTCTGACATTTCTGAGGACCCGAGCATCTCAGCAGCTAACAGCCCCTGAGACAATTAGCTGGTAAATGTCCGTCATAATCCCGGGGAGAATTCTTATCTATGCAAGCTCTTTGGTAATTTACAAGTGGTGACATCTCTGTAGTGTTTTGATTTATGACATAATTACTTCTGGAAGAGAAAGTTTGGCTTCAGACATGAAATAGATTATTTGCTGTTGCTATTTTAGCAACAACAAATGAGGGTAAAGTTAGCGTTCATGTTTTTACTGGACAGTTTAACAATGTAAAACAGAGCTGCCTCTTTCGACTTTCAGCTCCTTTTATGTACAGATATCACCACAGTTTAAATACAAATTTATAAATTAAATTTTGTTTTATTTTTTGAAAATACATGACCAATCAGATGACAGGTGTATGTTTTAACCACATCTCACTCTTGATGAGGTTATTTTTAGTTGACTTTTGAGTTGAGATGATCTTGTCATGGTAAAGTTGTGTTGTACTATAGTGACGTCAGCAAGACCTCTGCTGTCCCAACTGCAAACTGACCCAACTGCCAACTTCCTGTCTTCGTGGGTTTGGACTCGAATTCAAACACAGTGCACTCTGTGTCGAGAAAGGCCTTATGTGACTCAGAGAGTTAATGATCATCACAAATGGCATGCGGAGTCAAATTATGTCGTTGCCATGGTAACCCATCAACTGTCTGAGTCTTATCAACACTGCCATGAATCTAGCTGTGATTGGTAATGGCCACTCAGTCTCTGAGGTTAATGTGAGGTAAGTGAGTGTATAAAGTGGATGACTGATGGACTGACTGACTGACTGACTGACTGACTGACCTCCCGTGGCTCCGTGGGACTGTAACTCTCTCTCCCGACGATCAAGCTCTGCTGCTTTCTTCTCCAACTCCTCCTGCCTTCTCAACAACTCAGCCTGAGCACGTGCTTGGTCCTAACACAGACACAGAAATGCTCTTAAAATTCACTACCCAGCATCTGACAGGGGTTATGATATCCAATAACGTAAGTGATGAAAGATATTTTCCACTCAGGTAAGCTTGGGTGTGTATGAGAAGAAGAAAAGAGGTTAGGGTTGGAAAAGCAATCAACTCCTGTTGTCAACTCACTTGTCTTCTTCAGTTAGTACTAAACTAGCTCTAAAATTGTACTGCAAAGGGGAAGCTACAGGTGGGGAAAAGGCATAAAATGAATTCACACTATTCAAGACAGTGACATGAAAGGGTGCAGGAGACATCAGATGAGAGACGGTACCTCATTGCGCCGCTGTTGGGCCATCAGAGAACACAGAAGGACAAGAGGAAGGACAGTGTATGAAGGACAAGAGGAAAGGTGAACCAGAAGCAAAGACAGAGTCTGTATAGTGTTGTGAGTCTAAATGTTGAGCGTTTATGTTGTTAACCTAGCATGGATAAATAAAACAAGATGCAATCCCATGTATAGGAGCATGTTTCTGTGTGTTACCTGAGTCTGTTGCTGTGAATAAGCTGGCGGCTCTTCTGTGGGCTTCATGATGGCAGGTTGTGTATTCTGGGAGGGGGCAGGAGTAGATTTGGGGGCATTTCCAGGGGCTGCCTGTAAACCAGCATAGACATGCTATGTTAATATCTGTGCAGCCAAAAGACAAACCCTGAATCAACACTGTAATGAGGCCACAGTCATATTTTGTCAGTGAAATCCTCTGGGACTGAGAGGTGGAGGTAGAGAGAGAGAGAGAGGGTAGTGGATAAAATGAGGTCACTGACTCAGAAGCACACAAACACATGCATGCACACTCTCATCAATAGTGATGCTAGTTAAGCTGACCGTTCTGGCGTCTGTAAAGGGGTTATATTCCTCCAGACCACCAGGAGGGGCAGACCGGGTCACCTGCGTCACCGAAGGATCCTACGGGACAGAGAGGGTTTCAGGGGGTAAAAACTACAACCACATAATCAAAAGCTGGTTTGTTGCTGTTTTTAACTAAACAACAAATTGTATGGAAAAAACCCCACAGCGAACCACACATTCACTGGGTTTATTCATTATTATTATTTGTTGACAGGTGTAAACAGAGAGCAGGGTGTGCACGCAACACAATAAAAACATCAATGTTACTTTTGAAGTGGTCTTTTTTGATCTTGTGGCCATTTGAAACACTATAAATGGGATCAGGTGCAGAGGGGAACTGGAAAAGGCCACTAATAACATACTTGCATGACAGGACAGCCTCTCACAGTCTATGGTGGCCCCACCATGGGCAATGAGGACCCAACAGTCTGCAGCTTGAATCCACCCACTGACAAGCACACCCACAAATTGAGGGGAGGGGCTCAACAGAATCACCTGCTGAGGTGAACTGCTGGACAAAAAGTGGGAGACTGTTGGCAACCTCTGGTCTGTGTAAAAGGTAGGACAGCTCACAAGGGCGAATAAAATCTACTTTTCATCACGTATAACTAACTGCTGAAGCACAAATCAAGAGCTCGTTGTCTGCATCTGGCCCACAATGAAAAAGACGCTAGATGGAAAACAAACAACCATTATATTTACTATCAGTGTTTTAATTGTGGAAGAAAATGGTTTACTGTATAACTCCACACTACGATGAGCAGGAAATCGACTTATCTGTATTGGTGTCAATACTCTCTGCGACGTTTATACATGCAGTATGTTACATTAATGCAAAGGTGGCAACAGGTATGTTGAAACACTGTCGCGACGGTGTACAACTCAACAGGACGTTTAGGTGTCTTAAGAGTGCGTCCCTGCAAAATTTGGAAATAACTGTTGACACACAAAAACAAAACTGATGCTAGGAGCTAGCTGGCTAGCTAACATAATGTGTCTTTGTTCTTAGTTCGCATAACCGTTATTGCAACATTAAAAACAAACAGCCCCAGCAGCAAGGTGCTAGATAATCCTTCTCGGCTTCCTTTACGACATTACCAGCCATGTCAAGTGTGAGTGATTAATAACGTGGATGATGATTAGCTCGGTCTGCTACCTAGCCGTACACCAAGGAAAACCTCTAGCTAGCTCTTAAGCTATTAGCTAAGACAGCTACCGGGGATGCTAACGTAAAACTGGCCTCAGTGTGTTTTCAAGCGTACGCTAGCCGGCTAGCTAGCCAAGTTAGCTACCTGAAAGGGGTTGCTGAAGTCCGGGTCTGCGAACGGGTTGCTGTCAAAATCGGACATTGTGTAGCCTTTCTGATAACAGTTTACTGTCTAAAAGAGCTCCCCGATTCTCCAGGGAAAGGGTCGGTCCCTTGATTTTGACTGCCTCTCTCTCTGCTGCCTGCAGTCTTCCCCGCCTCCTGCTGATGGAGACCCTTTGCTTAGCAAGCTAGCCAGTAGCAGAAAAATGGCAGGAGGGGAGAGGATGCGTGATGAACGGCATCGTCTACGTCACTGCTTCAGCACCGCGGACAGCATGACGTCTGGACAGGTACAGCACATCTGAGCACACCGCTGCACTGTACAGGGATGAGTTAACTAAGGTTGTATTTATATTACAGACTTGGACACTGGTGATTGCAATAAGAGACCAGCCAGGTGAACATATTAAGAGGCCTGGGGGCAAAGATTTCATGTTGGCCCCTGTTGGCCCCATAGCTCACACCTTATGCACACAGCAGTACATGGGCGTTTCATTATTTACCCACAGACACACACAACAATGAACCGGTGCCCCTATGGTGAAACAGTGCTGCCTGGCCCTATGTTTTCTGTGTGTGGGTAATGGTGTACTTTAGAGATGCAAATTCTCTGACACATATCCTGTTATGCAAATTGCCAACTGACACTTAATCAACCTGCGGGGCTTTTGGAGATACAATCAGATTTGTTTTTCTTTTTCTTTCTTTCTTTCTTTTTATTTTTTTTTTACAGACATCTAATTTCCTTAAATACCCCTCAGTCCTTTCAAGCAGAATGAGGTACAATTACTCAAGTACTGTGCAGTTTTAAGGTATTTGTACCTTACTTAAATATTTCTGTTTACATTCTACTGTACACTTGTACTTCCCTACATATCAGAAGGAAGTATTGTACTTTTTAACTGCACTGCATTTATTTGACAGTTACTGTTCTTTAAAGATTGAGAGATTAGATATAAAATGTATGATAAGCTTATAAATATTACACTGCTGTCAAACATTATATTATGTAATAATCTGTCTGTACCTTTTTTTAACCTTTTTAATACATTTCACTACAATATTGACTTTTACTTGTAATGGAGTATTTTTACTTTTATCTTATCACAGTTATGATATCAATACTTATTTCACTGTTACCTGTCTGTACTATATTGACAGTGGATAAAATCTTTATCATCAACAAATACGTTAACCCATATTTATAGCTTCTTACTCTTACATCATCTTTGTTCCTAATATGCACCGTGAGAAGACACCCTAAAAAACACAAGCATCGAAATTTAATTCACTGTACACTGAGGGGAATATTTGTACGAATTAAAACTTCACCTGAAAACACAAGTGAAAAGGCAAACCTCACCCACCTGGGCTGTGAGATTGACTAAAATAAAACAGAGAAGACTCCTAAATCAATTTTCTCTCTTTATACATCACCCTTGTGTTCATTCCTGTACATATGTACCATATGTAAACTACACGGCATATGAGCTCCTGGAGGTCAAATACCACGGCAATCTCCTCCACTTGATGATTATGATGATGATGTTAATGATGATAATGATGATGATGAGGATGATGATATATGGAAGTGTCTGTCTGCTACTCAGTTGGTCGCTTATGCCTGTGAGGAAGAGAGGAGAAGTGAACCCAGACTGCCTAATTCATGATATTTACCAGTGACCCCTTGTCTCAGCAGCAATACCAGGCAATTTACTGGAAATCATTTTATCTCACTACAAGACGTATCAGAAACCCCTTTTGAGCTCCTTCGATGTGTGTGTACGTGCGCGTGCTTTTTCCACATTGGCTTCGAGAGCCTGTTAGTTGCCCAAAATGCCCACTTGGGGGAGCTATGATCCAGTATGTCCCCTCAACCCGTTTTGCAGAATCCTTTCTCATTTGCGATCAATTTATTCTCATTCAAACGAAGGGTGACCATGTGAAGAACATCAGATCAGTTGACAGCCTGTAAATGTGATTTAAACATTTAAGCACCATTTACCCAGATTAAGTTTCAATTGAAGAACAAATGCTATTAGGTGGAAATCCTACAGTATGTGGTAAATGATGGAGCTGAAGATATTCCCTTTTATTGTTTGAATCCTATTGCTCATATTTAGAGGTACGCTAACACTCAATACCTTTAAACTAGACGCATTTGCTTATGTTAATAAGTTATTTTGCACTGTCATACACTGCTATTATACTCCTTCAGGTTTATGTACTGTACCTATATACTTTGCCACATTGATAGACTAAACACAAACTACAGATTCATTACGATTCAACTCCTGTACACATACACAAACACATGCACACGGGCCCACAGACACACACGCACTCACACATACACAAAATGAGCATCAGTTCCCTCCCTAATCTTGTATTAATGGACCCAATCACAGACTCTATGAATAATCAATGGCCAGTGGTCTGCAACCGCAGTGCTGAGACCTTGAGTGAAACTGAATTTTCCTAATAAGACACACACACACACACACACACACCTTGAGGCCCTAATAAGCACTAATGCACTGTGGGTTGAGAATACGTCACATGGTTTGTTTGCTGCAGAATTTAAAAGGTAAACATGCTGTTCCAGGCTCTGCAATGTGTGCGTCTGTTAGTACTGTATCTGTGTGTGCGCGTGTGTGTGTGTGCGCGTGTGTGTGTGTGTGCGTGTGTGTATGGAGAAGAACAGTGTGAAAATGAGGACCTGTCTTGTCCTCGTCCACTCCCTCCTATCTCTCTAATGCTGCTCTCCTCAGATGACTCTGTGTGGAAACAACCGCTTTGGCTAATAGCTGCTGCATTAGTCTCTTAAGCAGCTGGTCATGGCCATTTAGAAATGTTCATTAGGTTGCAGACCAGAGTGGATAGGTGTGATAGTTCACTCCCCACTGCTGACTGTAGAAAGACAGAAAAACAGACAGAGAGCAAGGAGAGAGAGACAGACAGACAGAAAGAGAGGGAGAGAGAAGCAATTTACTGGCCAACATGAAAACCAAGTGTTAAAAGCTGCAGATGCAATTATCATCATATTGCCCTGAATAAGAACCTTGTGCATAATTAGATCTCATTAAGGTCCCTGAGTGTTATTTTAGGGCTCTGAAAGGTTGGATAAGCAGGACTTGATATTATGGGTTATTAACGCTACAGCATCTGGCACCATTCTGACAGTCATTACAACCTTATAGTAAAATACAATGTAGAATTACTTCTCTATTTCTATATGGATGACTATAGAAATAGATACTGTATGTATGTGGTAATATATAGCTTTATATATGGTGTGTATGCATTTGAATTTGTTTGTGCTGATGACCAGTCAGAGCACATTACACACCGCTGAGGGAAACAGCCCTCTGTCGCCGGAAAAGCGATTGATTCTCCATTTCCATATTAATGAGCAGATTTGTTAAGAGCCTGCAGGAGAGGGAGAAAATAACAGGGTCTTCATAGGGCACGACATTTATAAATAAAGCTGATGCAGAGAAAAATGGAAATTAAACCTTTTAGTTTAATAAATTTGAGGCGTCCGCAGCAAAGCGAGCGATTTGCATTTCCATTTGTGGCCAAATAATGAGAGTGCGGGTCCATGATGAGCCTGCTTGTGCTGCTTTCGGGTCTCAAACAGTCAGACAATCACTCCAGCGTGCAGCCCTCCACATCAATGTCATTAGCTCAGGCCTGTTAACTCTGCTACTTGGCTTTCTAAGATTATTTGGTGAACTAGAGATTCCTATTATCACTCTGAAAGAAGAATAGGATTGTGCAGAAAGTAAAATGTATTCACTTCTGTATTCCCTGTATTTCCCAACCTAGGCCTGCGTCTATATCTTTTCCCTTGAATATTCAACATCCTCTATACATGCAGGTGTCACTTTAAAATGATCTTTTGTTGTTCTAAAACAACCCTGTCAGAAAGAGTCTCTGTCTTTTGCTCTGCCGCTCTCGTGGAGTGCACGTGCACTTGGACACGCACAACACACAACTCCCACACACACACACACACACACACACACACACAAAGCATCACTGATTGAATTTATTGGGGAATGGATGTTGACTAGACCACTCCAAGTAGGCTAGATTGTTGTTGTTCCCAGATTGACAGACAGACCCAGAGCGGCTGATTGAAAGTGCCTTTTAGCTTGCTCTCACTGTATATTTGATTTGGCAAAATGGAAGGGGAGTCCAGTCTTTTCCCAGGATGCAAACACAAGTCCCTGTGTTTGCGTGGGGGTATGTGTGTGTTTGTGTATTTGTGTGTGCCATGCGTATTGACTAGTGAATGCTTTAGTAAATGCTGCATAAAATGTACCCCTTTCAGGTATTAATTGAATAATGCAAGCACTCCTCTTGTCAGCCATCAAGTGGGCCACTTTCTCAGTGGCCTGTGCTGTTCTGCTTGCCTGTGAATTGACTAGATTTATCTGTGTTGTTCCAGCCAATGGATGCCATTTGTTCCAAATGTTTGACATAAACATGCAAAGAGCAGAGGCGTGCACTCATAAAATAAGCTTCCAGACTGTTGTTTTACAGCCCAAAGGGACCGGTGGTAGGAGGGGGGGTGGTAGTGGGGGGCTCTCAGCCTGTCAAATCATGTGGAGCTCTTGCTGAGCCAACAGCGTGTTAAAGTTCTCTCTCAACCAATGATGTGATGAAAGGGAACAATTGCTGCCATAAAGAAAGAAAGAAAGGAAGGCAAGAGGAAAGGGGGAGCAAAGGAGAACGGAGGAGTGCTTGGGGGGGGGAGGGGGAGGGGGTACAGTTGGAGGAGAGATGAGCAGCGTTCTGCTACATATGCGTACTGTATTTTCCATGCCTTTCATGGGACACATCTCATTGGGTGCCTTATGTCTGCTTCCAAACTGTAAAAGATATTTAGCTTTACACCTGCAGGAAATTCCCCATAATAAAGACAATATTGGCATATGGAGTCTTTGCTGAATCTGCTCTGTGCTTTCTAATGTTGCTGAGACAACCGTGGATTTAATGCAGCTTGTAAGGAGTAAAACTGGTTAGCCTCAAAGTTACATTTAACTTGTCTTTGAATTGAAATGACGTGAAATTAAGATTAAACAGTATATCCTTTCATTTAAGAGCAGACAGGTTTTGTAGAGGTAGAAATCCCACTCAGATGCCGTCTATATTTTGTGTATGGATTAGACTCAGGTGTGTGTGAATGAGTGTGTGCCTGTTGTGCACATTCATGTTCGATTTGCTGATTTAGCACCTCTCTAACTTTCCACAGGGTAATATTTGCCGTACCTGCTGCCATCTGTTTTTATTATCCGGGTGAATATGTTTGTCTAAGGATATCAATAATCATGAACAAAGCCATGACTCTTTCACCTCTCCCTCTGCACACCGCTCTCCATACCTCCGTCTGTCTCTCACACAAGGCTGCTCCCTGCACATTCTCTGATTGCGCTCAGTCTACATATTTCAATGTGTAATTGGTGAAAAGCAAACATTATCAAACCAAGTTTCCATCAAACTGCGTGCACACATACAGTATGAAACCACACACACACACACACACACACACACACACACACACACACACACACACATAAATTCACACACATTGTGCCATGGCTCATGCCTTGACTGAGTGTGTGCTCTCCTATTACAGACAGTAATTACCGTCAGTCACCCTGTGTGTCCATAACAAGCCAGCATAATGCCCTAATCAGGCCTGGATTAATCCAACCCTCTCTCTAATCACTCTAAAAGTGATTTATATTGTTTTTCCTGTTCGGAACAAATGAAATCTGTAGCCTAAATTAATACTGGCTTTTCATCACTGGGAAGTTAAAAAGCCAGTAACCATCACATTCTTGTCATTAAGGTTGTGTTGCATCTGAGGAGACATGCACACACGCACAGACACACACGCACGAATGCACGCTCTCACATACGTATTTAAGTTGGAAAGAAAAAATATATAATGTAATATTCCATTAACCACGCAAACTAATAACATTAGTCTTCAGCTGAGAAAGGCTTTCACGCCAAGCAAATGGCATCATCAGAGGAATAACAAAATTTTTATTGCTACTATTTCATATTACATATCCTGCTTTGATTTAATAATTACCATCAGAAAATGGTTGCCGATAAATGACTTTTACATTGTAGAATTCAAGCTCTAAATTAAGTGCATTAGGAGTCTATTGGCTGGCCTCGTGTATGTTAGCGCAGAAATCTTTGCGCTGTAATGGACATAAAATCTTCTTTTTTTTTTATCCATCTACCAATTATTATTCTGATGCAAAATGCTCTATATCATTCTGTAAAAGTCATTTATCAAATTGCATCAGCCACAATCTTTCTTGGTCCCAAGCTTTCATTTAAGATAGCATGCCTCCTATTTTGGTACATGCCTCCTACTTTGTTTCATTTCCATTGTTAAACAAATCAATTCCAACCCTGACTCACTTCCCACTGTTTTTCATTATGAAGAACAAAGGCCGGACACGAATCGTAACAGAACCCTGAAATTTCCCGCTCACTATTCAGTTTGTGCTCGGAATACAAACCAACTCACAAGACGCGCATTTAACAAATGCAAATTGTGAGCCAATCTGGTCGAGCTATCTGGGCTCCCGGTTCCATATTCATTTCCACCACCCCGCTGTTCGCAAACTCCAAAAACAATCCTGGGGTTAACCCGACAGGGATAGGAAATGGAGATCTGACAGTGTCCACTATCTTGCTCTCTTTTCTCCTCCCTTATCTCTTTCGCTTCCACACTGTCTCTCACCTTTGCTCCCCTCTTCTTCCTCCCCTCTCCCCCCTCTTCTCCCCTCAGTCCCCTCTCCCCTGGTCTCTTCATGCTGTGTAATTCTCATCTTACACACTCTGTTGCTCTGGACTATGAATAATGCATGGTGTGTGAGAAATCCTCAATCTCATGCTTGGCTCCCAGCGAGCATTACGGAGCTTGCATCTCTATTATGGAGATGAATAGGAGAGAGGGGAATATCGCATAGGATACGCTCTAACTTCACTGTTTGTTTTCTGCATTAAAGCCCCAATCTGGGATTTCTTTAAGTACATATGAATTATGTATATAAATACACAAGGAGAAGCTTGCTGATGAAAAATATTGTCAAAACTTTTATAATCCACCATATCGTCACCATAGTTACATTTTTCTTCAGTGTCACAATACAAATAAATATGAACAAGAGCACACTATTTACAGCTTCAGAATAGATTTAAAATTCATATGCACTTGTATGCTGCCAGCCCTTGGAAAAACAATTTATTTTCAGTTAATCAATTTTTATAGAGAACTATTTTAAATTCAATCAAATAATGCCATAAAAGCAGCGCCATAGCATTTTTTTTTTCTTCTTTTGCTCTGGTGTGTTTAGAGTTGGTGGGGTTTTTTCATTTTTACCTTCTCTGTGATTTAATTTTATGGAAATGATCAGATTGCAACTGCAGGGACAATGTGTTTATAAGAACAGGAGTCTAGCTGGGTGCATGTGTGCATGAGCCTTTATCTGTTTGTGTGTGTTGGCAATTTGTTGACGGCTGAAATATTATAACAAACCCCAATCGGGTTGCTGCTCACAGAGAAAAAATAATACACTTTAACTCCACAGAACAAATGAATGCTTGAACCTCTCTGCAGACATGGTGAGAAGTGTAAACATACTGAAGTGGCTGCAATGTGAACTTTGAACAGTTCTTCAAGCTTTTTTTTTTTTTTTTTTTGACAGTCTTTCCTGGTGTGTTGTCAGCATCTTCTCATTGATTTCCCTCTCCAGAGATGAGGCCACACCAGGGGACACTTACAAGAACACAAATGCTATTTAAAAAAAAAAAGATTGGAAGATTTTGGTTTCTTCTGACAACCTTGCTGCCTCTGAGGGAGGGCTATGTGTGTGTTACTGTATGTGCGAGCCATCCTTCGACACAGACCCCATGTTTTATGGGGCTGTGTGCATGCGATAAAAGCACTGAAGAGTTAAAGTGCTTTTCTACCATGCTCAAAGCCATGTGTCAGCACTAGACCACTAAATCCACACAATTCCCTTGAACAGTTTCCCTTCCTCTGATAGTCTATCATTCCTCTGTTTCAGGTGGCTGGCCACTGTGGCTGACAGGGCCGAGTCCTTGAGGGGAGATCATGTGTCTGTGGAAAGTACAGGACAAGCACTGATGTTTGAGCTTTCAAACCCATGTCCCATGTTGTTGCCCCCTTCACTCTGCCTCTGCTGTGTTTCATTCCCAATGTCTCTATGGCTGAGGTGGCCTGTGGCTCGCCACATACAGCGATACATGATTTTGCATTGTTTGAGTGCTTTGAAGAACCATATTATCCTGTGATCTTGAGAGCAATTCGTTCTCCTCTTTCTGATGCTCTGGAGCATGTTCCTCATATTTCACCAATCTTTTTATCCTCCGTCTTTATGTTCTGGTCCACTCAGTGTCGCACATCATTTGTAATATAAAACAGGAACAGAGAATATTATGGATAAAAACCTCCCCATTATTCCATGGTGCTGAAATCTTACAGAAATATGCCTCCCATTTTGCTAGACATGGGTTACTCTTTCTGTCTTTTCCATGCCCGTTTTGGATGAAGCCCAGATGAATCACACTAACGACCTGGGCCCTGTGCTGCAGCACTGCTCTGAAATTAATATCTAAGGAATGGAGATATAGGGCAAATAGATGAGAATAGGAACCCAATATTCACTCTTGGGTACTACGTGCTCAGGGACAGACACACACACACATACATGCACTCGCATTTACTGCACACAGACCCTGACAGGCAGGCTATTATCCCTGAGCCCGGGCTGCCGTAATTGGCTATCGCTTTTTACAAATGTGGCTCTGTCTGACTCGCATATCAGCTCCCGTCTCATCAACCGTGTAGGGGTCACCATGTCTGTGCTTGTGTTTGTGTGTGTGTGTGGTGGTGGTGGTGGTGGTGTATGTGTCTGTATATGTGCATGTATATATGCAAGGGTCACTGGTGTGCCCATCCCTCTCATGTCTTCATTTCACATGCTCATTTATGTCCATGCTAAACGAGCCAATGGATGCTAAAGTGTGTCAGTGGCTGGCTCCTCTTGAGCAGTGCCGGAGTATTTAGCCATTAGTCTGCTAATAGCATCAGGATCATTCCAACACAGGCTAGCTGATGATGAAATATTAGCTTAGCTCAGGCCGTCATTAGTTAGTCTGGGCTTGCCTTGGAGGTCAGGTCCCTCTCATTTCTAGCACACAGAGATCAAACCGAGTTATTAAATGAATGTGCAGATTCATTTCTTAGATTTCTTTGTTGAAAAGATAAAAGCAACTGCAGCTGAAATCTGCCGGTTTCTTTTTCTCTTCCTTTATCTGCTTGGATTGGCCCAATTATTATTTATTTAATTTGTCTTGCATTGTCTTTATTTGATAGTTGACAGTGAGGAGATACAGAAAACATGTATATAACTCAGAGCTTTGACATTTGTATTCAGTTAAAAAAAGCTGACATATACTGAAAGATCCTGATTTTTCTTTGGTGTGACAATGATCCTAATGAGACTCTGGACACCTAATTTTGTAAAAGATTTTGAGTAAATGATGCAAATGATTCAATTTACAGTATTTTTTTAAACTCTATTTCAATTTTCTGAGTCCTACTTATTCAGTGTTAAACTAAGACATTACAAGTAGTTTTAACTTTTGTGTTCATCTGTTCACCTTACACCCCTCTCAACTGTCAGATTACAGATAAAGAGCCAAGCATGGTAAAATCAGCAGTAAGTTCACCAGCAACAATGGTCTGTATCAGTTCCATTACTCATACATTGCATTAATTAAGAGGTTTCGCCCTAACTTCAGAATCTAAAAACAAACAAAACAACAACAACATTTACTTCTCTTAGAAAACCAAGAGCTGAAAAAACACACTGCACTGCAGATTTATATCCACTGATTATAACTTATCACCAACTCATGTCCTGTATATAACTTGCATTTCACCCTGGATCTTCTACACCCTGCGGTGCCCTGTCAAGCCAACATGCATATAGGGGTGTAGTGGACACAGTTCAAGCATTATCTTTATTATGTAATGAAATTACAAAGTTGATGCTGGTAATATGTTTTTTTTAAATGTAAAGATTAGTGTCTTAAGGAAGAAGACAATGAAAATGACTTCCTTATGAACAGACCACCTCTCATTTGTGTCGGTGCACCCCAGGTTTGTAGTTTTACTTTAAGAGGACTCCCTGAAGTCTCAGTGTAATTACTTTCCCACTAGGCGGGGCTCTGGAGCTGAAATTACATCACGAATAATGGGGTTGATTTAAACTTATATTCAAGAAGGCAACTGCTTGCCTATCATACTCTTGCACCTTGTTAATCCTTAACCAATGAATTAACCCTCATTACCAGTGTTGGAATATAGATGACGCTCTTTCTCCCCCTCTTGCTCTGAGTCCCCCCTCCTACCCACCCCGTTCTTACCCTCCATCTAGCTTTCTGTGATAGGGGACGTCTGGGGTCAGTGATTCTGTCCTGTGTTGCCCCTGATAGTTCCTCCTGCATTCAGATTATTCTGACCTAAGATCAGCCCTATCAGCTGACCACTAAAGCACTTTAAACACCAACCTATCCAAGTACCAGCTGCTCCCCTCACAGCAAAGATTGCCTCATATCTCTGAGCTTGTTTGTGTATCTGTCTCTGTCTTGTACGAACAGGAGGAACAGTGCGACTAAAAAGGAAACCATGAGCGAATGCTCCTCGGCAATGCTTCAATTTCAAATGACAAAGTAGAGACAGTGAGGTGAGCACTGGTGTGAGATGAGCTTTATCCTCAGGTGTCATTTAAACTTGGCCTCCTCTAGTCTGTAAATAACATGCCTCAGCTCCACTCAAGTGCTCTCAGTTGATATTGGAGTCGAGGAGTGTGTGTGTGTGTGTGTGTGTGTGTGTGTGTGAGAGACTGTGTGTGTTTCACCCAGAGGGACACCAGTACATCCACCATTCAGGCATTTTTTTTTTTTTGTTAATAAAGCAGTTGAATCAATCCAGCTGTAAGAATACTCTCCTGCCGTGGATGCGTGACTTTGATTTCTCAGTCTCAAAATCTAATATGTTTCAGAACAAAATCTACTGGATCGCAACTTTATTGCCCCTGGTCTAACGGAGTTGGTGTTTTCTAATGATTCTATTTGACTGACACCTGGCACTCAGTTATCCTGCGCTACAACCAATCTTTCAGATCACTGACAAGAAGCTAAACACTGGATGGAGCATCATTTCTTTCACCCACTGATAGAAGAGATAAAAGAATAAAAATGAAACCATTAATTTTTTCATGCAGCATTTCCTGTTTTTTTTTTTTTTTTGTCTCTTTGCATCCTGTGAGAGGTGGCTCGCCCGATGTGCTTGTGCATTCAGATGAACGTCCGGTCTTATTGTGTGTGACCTCCGTCTCTCTGGCTGTTTGCTGTCTTGGATAACATTTTGACATTCCAGTCTCCTCTCCCAGACACAGCGATACCTTGGACCGCGGGTGGATGGGGGGCCCAATGATAAGGCTTCACTCACAATTAGCAGGCAGGAGCAGGGAGGCGAGAGGGGGAAATTGAACTGTCAGAGAGAGAAGAGAAGAGAGGAGGAGTGGGGGAGAGAGGAGGGTGGGATAGAGGGGAGGGGAAGGAGGGGTGACCCCATCCGGCAAAATGGAGCCCGTCATAATTTGTTCATTTGGTGCCCATCAGGCTCTACCCTCCCTCTCTAACACTGCTCTGCTGACCTCCCTCCCTCTGTTTCACCCTCTCCCATTCCTCCTCTCTCCTCCATCTCTCATCTTCCATTTCACCTTCCTGCTTACCCCCACTCGCCACACCATTCCCTCCCTATTTTACACTATGTTCACTGACTATACATGAGATATGATTGTGCTCTCCCTGTTAGCCACAGTCACTCTGTAGCTATTAGCAAGATTATTTTCATTAAATGCATCAATTGGTGAATTAAAAAAATAAATAAAAAAGATTACCCAGATGCTTCGAGAGCTGGGAGTTGGGAGAAAAGGAGCTAACAAGACCGAGGCCTGTGCCTGCCCTGCCCCTCTGGAGGATGTGATGGATGGTAATGTTAATGTTAAATAAGCAGAGAGGCTTTTAGCAGCTTTGTATTTAAATGTCAAATGCTGATGGGCCCTAATGAGATAATGCTGCTGAGAGCAATTAGCCTGCTAGACACAGAGAAGACTATTCGCCACAACACACACACACACACACACACACACACACACACACACACACACATACACACACACACTCACACACATACAGTAGGTGTATACAAACACTTGTATGCATACTGTATATTGCTGAGTGGAGAAAAACAACTGACACTTAAAGGGAGGGGTTTGCTCTTAATATATAACTTGATGATTTACTTCAGGGCAGATTGGAAAACAAGGCCAACCTGTTACAGTATGTTGTCACTGCATGAACATTAGATTGGTTAAGTCCTGCACACCACTGCGGCTGACCTTTTTATAAAATTGTCTAATGATGTTAAACAACTTAAAACACTGTGTAGACTGCCAGTATTTAAACGGGTGACACTGTACTCTTCTTGATGCCCACTCATACCTGTTGCATGCTGCTTTGACAGGCTGTTATGAATATTTGTAGCACAGGAAAAATATTGAGCTTGAATTTTTTTTGTTGAAATCTTGTGTTCTAAAAACTATCTTTACCTTCCTTGGTTCCTTAAATTTGAATTGCTCTTAAATATTATTTTTGTTGCTTGACTTGTGTTTTTAGGTTGTATCTCTAAAATGGAAATCAAGCTATGACTAAAGAGGCTGTGTTAAAAAAAAAGTGGCTTTCACCAGATCTTAGTTTCAGCTCCAGGTTGAACTGAGCAGTCACTGTTGATAAGGCCGTATAGATTTTCTTCTTTTTAAATCTCTCTCTGTCTCTCAATCCCTACACGGTACAATATGTGTGAATTGTTGTATGTCAGCAGAAGTGTGTGTGTGTGTGTGTGTGTGTGTGTGTGTGTGTGTGTGTGTGTGTGTGTGACAGAGAGGATACAGGTGTTGTTAGCAAGCTCTGAAGGTGACTGCTGGTCTCATCCATCAAACAGGCTTTCCTCAGGCTGATCCCTAATGGATCCCCTCAATCAGTGCCGCTCACTGTCAGTCGCAGTGCAACAAAATGAGAAATCAGGCAACTGGTTGCGCAGCCAAGGTTGGGAGTCATATAAAGGGGACAAAGTGATAAAGACCAGCTCGTGTCCAGCCTGTTGATTAGTATTGAGTGATCTCAGCCTTCCAGCCGGTCATGACAGAAGCAGGACATCAATCTGGACAAAGCTACTTCTTCAACAACTATAATTCAGCTGTGCATTCACTATATCCAAACTTGACTTCATTGTGAGGTGATGTGTTGGCTATGCATAGTAACCACTGCATATCAGTCTGTGTCTTTAATTGCACTTACTGTCTCAAATTAACTAGCTTTAATAAATCAATATAATTTGATAACAGGCCACGGACTGAGTGTGCCGGAGGTTTTGATTTCATTCTGTGCAATTTATAGCAGTAATGGAAATGGAAATGTTAAATGTGCTAAGACCTGCCTGTACTTTAAAAAACTACTCCCAGGCTAGTGTAGTTATCAAGTGTTAACGCACTTCACTTTACCATTGGCCATTAAAATCTATGAAGGGAGGACAGATTCAAACAGAGCATTCACTTTATTCATCTGTGTCCAGGGCTCCTTACTATGTTAAATGCTGGTCCTGTCTTCCCTTCATGGTGATTTGATTTGAGAAGCTAATATACTGAAAGCCTCCTCTTGCTGTTTTTCTCCAGCTCTTCATTCTCTCAGCTTTAAAAGCCCAAAGCCTTTATTATTGAAAAGGCCTGTATTCGGTTTTAGGGTCTAACAAAATTGTCGACCACATTTTCCTCATTGAACACACAATGAAAAGAGTTTTGAGTGCTGTTGGTGCCTAAAATAGGTTCATTATACAGTGTGTCTGTGTGTGGCTTCTAAATACACAGGACAGACAGAGATATGGAGGTACAGTAAAGTAGTCACACTGAAAGCTTCCGGCTGGTTGTGCTCCACTGTAGCTACCACTTTTCTCAGGCCGTACAAACCATAGTTTAGACTCAGAACTTCTGAACGGTCTTCAAAACTATTTCTGTAGCTCAGGGCAGGATTACAAACCAGGAAGGGCAACTGCCCCAGGCATCCTACCCCAGATTCCCCTTGTGTCATTTGGTTTGTTAGCTCTTCAGTGAATTACTGTAATTTTATATGTACATCGACAGCACAGTATCAGCTGAGATACTTGAATCATCGCCACATCCTGAGCCTCTAAAGAAGCCCTGAGTCAAGCTTTAAATAATTGCTTTAATTTGTTAGGTAATGTTGTCTCTACAGAAGCATATTCAAGTATTTTAATCACCAAAAACTATGGACATAACAAGGTACTGGTTGAAAACATGGGGAAATATCATTTTATCAGTATGTTCTTAATGGGTATTTGAGGTTGACTAATCCGGCCCTCCTGGCACCAGATGTCAGTGTAACGTCAGAAGGATCTAACCACTCTAACCACGTTGGACTGACGTTTAATTTTGGTTGGAAATGAAAATCAGGTTGACGTCAAAACCCAACAGTCACTAACTGACATTGTGATGTTTAGCTGATGTTTAGTAGAGGTTGGGTTTTGCTCACAACTAGAATGTCGATATTTTTGTGTCAAGATTACCTGGACATGAGACACTTGGAAGAGGTTGGATTTTGGTTACTTAACAACACAACTTAAAGCTAACAAAATATCAACGTCAGCTGTGGTCAGTATTTTATGTCAAATGAATGTTGTCCTGAAAAAAAAAACAGTCTCCTGTGTCAAACTCAATAAGCTCAGTGTGGCCAGGATTTTAGAATTACTCCCCAAGAGCACCCAAAGCGCCACATTCTCGAGCATGAATCAAAAAGAAGGTCTCTATTTTTTATTATTATAATTAATTTACTTTTTTAAAAAATAATTTAGAAATCTTAATTATTCAACTTACTGCTCATTTATACTTTCTGTAAATTTAGGTCCTCATGCTGTTTCAAAACCCTCTCCACACTGCCAGGAAATGATGAAACCTTGATTGATATATTGTTCACCTAAAACTTGTCACATTTCTGAGAGAGAACCGTCATAATTCACACAAACAAGTTGCTTGTCAGGAAAACAAAAGCATAGGTCAGTGTGTTTTAACAAATGACCAGTGCTGTCATTTTTCTGAGACCATAGGAGAGAGAGAGACAAAGAAGTGCTATGTATAATATTTTTAAAATTTTAAATTTTTGTTCTGGTTTTGTTGCGAATTAAGTAACTGAAAGCGTCAGTAAGTCATATCCATTCCATTCATTCTGTGTCCTTGTTGCAGGCAGGTCCTCGCCCGTTGACGTATGTGGTGATATTAATATTGGTGGCGGTATTGATTTGGAGGCCTGCACACAGTCATACATACAGCTGTCCGATGGTGGGCTTACCAATCACCATAAGTCAGTGTCTGGCTGGGAACACCAGGGGTGGTGTGAGCACCCATCAGAAATTAATCAGAGAGATTTAATGCAGCCTTCGCCTCCACTGTTTCTGGAATTTGCACAGTTCTCACATTATTCATATTGTACTGCGTCATGTTGTTTGGCTGGAGTGCGACTGCAGTTTTTAAGCACAGCCCATCAAATCAGAGCATTACAGTGATCACATTAAATGTTATATGACTAACTAACCGTAACTTCTAAATGTTTAAGATTTCTCCACCAGTGATGACATAGAAGACAGCTGTCCTTACATCTGTTTAGAGACTCACTGCTCACTTGCTATCTCTTTGTTTTACCCTCCACGTTCCTTCCTCTCCCGGAAGCTAATGAAGGTTCCTTGGTTACAGTCCATGATTATCATACAGATAGGATCATATCCCATTGATTTTATGCAGATGATCACCTTTCTGTGTACGCAGGGCTGATGGTGGTGGTAATTTACAGAAGAAAATCAATTACCCTTCTCGTCTGCAGGAGTAATTGTTTATTATTTTCCTATTAGACAAAGTGTGTTGATCAATGTTATGGAAAGATTGCCCATGAATACTATCAACATAAATAGATTTGCCTTCGACATTAGTACTAGTTTTCCTTTGATGACCTGCACAATGTCAAACCAATGGCACAAGCTGAGATTTAAGCAGCGACTGTGTGTGTGTGTGTGTGTGTGTGTGTGTGTGTGTGTGTGTGTGTGTGTGTGTGTGTGTGTGTGTGTGTGTGTGTGTGTGTGTGTGTGTGTGTTAATGAGCGATAAGCCTCAGTCTGTTCACACTTTCTCTGTTTCTTTGTGAGTAAAATCTCACCTTTTTTACTTTTTGCAAACACAGAAACCCACTGCTGGCCTTAAAATCTCCATTCCATCAAATCTCCACAGAGGTTTGAAATAATTGCATTCAGGATACGAAACGCAGGAACTTGCATTGACATTGCTCTTGCTTCACAAATGTGCGGTTGATGTGTATAGTCAGTGGTTCCCCCAGCCCCGTCCACGGCCCCGTACACATCCTCTTTGCCTGTATCAGTATGGATTGATCTAGACACAAACTAATCACTATTACTCACTGAAGTAATTGGCCCGGCCCAGATCACAGAGTAGCAAACGATTGACTGGTCTTGGGATCAATACTCTGATCAGAAAAGGTGGGAGCAGAAAATAGGGATGCAGAAGAAGGAGGAGGGATGCTTTGTAAGGTGGCAGATAAATCTGGCTGAAAAGCAGAGATTCTGAGCATGTTTTATAGCATTCACTGTGAAGCCCGTTTTAACTTTGCTGTTAAGTTATTTTCTCAGGTCTATCTTAGAAACACCTTTCCCAGAAGGCACAGTGACAACTTCCTGAAATGTTATGGGCAATTAAAAAAGGAACTCTGCCCTAGAGCTAAACTTTGGTCAGTTAAGTCAACATCTAAAAACCAGGAATCAGGTACGAGTAAAGGTGGCAGGTAAGGACAGCTGATCGCTCCCTTGATGTGTCCAGCAATACATGGCATTGTATGTTACACAGATTAAGAGTAAAGCACTCTGAGGCAAATTTGTAATTTGGGGCTACAGTGGATTATACATAAACTAACCAGACTAGAATCTAATATTAATTGTAATGTAAGAGTTTAAATTAATCAATTAAGTAGTTTTTTGGGCTAAAATGCCAAACATGTACTGTTTACTGCTTCTCAGATGTGAGTATTTTTCTTTCTTTTCAGTCTTTGTACAATTATATTTTGATTTTTAACTGTTGGTTGGAAAAAAAAATTAGCCATTTGAAGATGGGTCCTGTCATTTGGTGATGGGCATTTTCACAATTTTTGACATTGTATTAACAAAACAATTCAAATCAAGAATATAACAGAGAGAGAGAAAGATGAGTTAAAATTGGAACCCTATTGTAAACTCATATTATTCATTCTGCCTGATTTTGGATTGTCACTGATTTGTGACAAGAAATCAAAGCACCCAGAAGAAACTAACCAACAAACATGTAAACATGCATATTAAACACACGGAAATTACTGGGATCTATAATCAACCTTGACTCTTGTACCACTAAGAAGTGACAGTGCTGATGACTGAGCCACTGTGTCCGATCCCTCAGATGACACAAAACACCGCGATCACTATCCTAACGTTTGGCCTCAGCTGTTGCAACCTCCTGCTCGGCCCATTTCATGTTTTTTAAAAAAAAAAAAAAAGCAGGTGGTCCTATCATTTCATGCGTTCAATGTGTTTGCAGCCCTTAGCCCCCCACTCCTGCCCTTGTCTATTCCTTATCCCACTGGAACCCATTTCTCTTTCATCCACGGTGGTCGACGTCCTGCTTTTAGGAGGTTCCTGCTTGGCCAGACAGAACGCTGAGCACAGTTCCAGAGCGCTGGCCCTTCTCAACATTCACATCTCAGCATCTCCCCTGATGCTGCTCCTGTCTCGCTTTCTCCTCTCCTCCATCGCCCTCCACTGCCCTTCTCCACAACGCCCCCCCCTCCACTTCCTTATTTTTTTACTTTTTGTTTTTTCTCTTTCTTCTCCTTCTGCTCTTCCTTTCCCCTTCCCTCTCTCTTTCTCTCTCTCTGTGGTTGTTGATTGGGTGTCTGAGTGCTTGTGGCAGCTGTGTGTTGTGTGTAATAGAGCAGAGAGGCTAGTCTGAATACAGCGATGGGAGAATTTGTTTATGTGAGAGATGCATAGATGGAGACAGGTCTCCAGACGCTGTGGGCTCTCTCTTGCTGTCATCCTGCATTCAAGCCCTGACAGGAGATCTGAGATGGCCAAATATGCCAGACGCTCGCCCCAAATCCCCAAGCTGCACTCTGCAATCCAACCGGTGTGTGTTTGTGTTTATTCAGATTTGACAGAATGATTCTGTGTGTGTGCGTGCATGTGCGGTGTGTGCATGTGTCTTCAGGATGGCATGCTTGATCAGGTTCCCCTGCCACAGCCTTGGTCCAGGGTCCATTACCGCTGAGCGATAGAGGAGAGATAGTGTACCAGCTATTCTCTTTTTATCCCATCCCAGTGATCTCTTTCTCTGATGTGTTAAGTCTGTTCAGTGGGGCAAGGATTTAGGTTCCATTGCTGGTCTGAGATGTGTGTCCAGCTCAAACAGCTTATTTAGCGTTTTCATTCCCCTCTCCGTGGTGCACTTGTAGTTGCATTTGTATCTGAATTTTTGCAGTGGTTTGTCCAAGTTAGCCTTGTCACTTCAGCCTCACATCCTCAGGGACTCTTTGCTTTGTCTTTGTGTCACCATGATGCGCGGCAATATGTTATTTAAATCAAGTGTTTCAATTGAATAACCTCCACTTATGGTTCATACGGAGCTTCTTTGACTCTAGGAAAGGCTACAGCATCACACTGTCTTTCTTCGGTGCAGCACAGAGTTTGGCACTGTTCTTCCTACATGAAAACAAACGAATGTATTGGAATAATATGCACAGAGGAGAGACACTAAAGCACAATTAATGAAGACTGAATTCGAAGTGGCTGGTTGGCTGTAGGGCTGTTGTTCCCATTAGAAGCCATGCTTCCATCAGTGCAGCTCGGCTAAAACCGCGAAGGCTGCATTCTGAGAGCAGCCGCAGTCGGCATGTTGTGGCCTTTTAACTGCCTTCAGCAATCACATTTGATGCTCCTTAATTATCCAACCCCCCCCACCCCCCCGCCTTGCTGCCTTCTTCCCGCTCAGCCACAGAGACGGTGCATTTGCTTACTGCTCTGCCTTGCCTAAGTGTTCGCCTGCATGTAAATTAATCTTGATTCACTTTACCCTGCCCTGCTGAGTGCTACAAATTACCCTATAGCAACGAAACAGCACAAGTGAAAAAAGCCAAATCGCTGCACTTGATAGGCTGTTGCTCCTGTGCTTTATGCCATTACATTAGGGCTACATAATGAATGCTCTCTTGTGAAAAGTAGTGTGTTGTAGGTTTTTAATTCATCCTGAATAGGGAGTGTTTGTGCATCTCTCTCTCTCTCTCTCTCTCTCTCTCTCTCTCTCTCTCTCACTCTGTGTGTTTGCATGTGTTTCTTTGGAAGAAGCTTTAATGAAGGAGGCCTTGCTGGGTAACCACGAAGTGTACACCCCCACCCCCACCACCACCACCACCACCACCCGTCCTCACCAAAACATCAGCATCCATCATGCCATTTACAGGAGCTTGACAAAATTAGCCACCTTTGTGCCATAGTCACTCTAATTGGCAGGGGAAGAAAAACGGGCTTTTGAGACAAACACAGGCAACACATTCACTTACTGCAGCACTTGTCTCTCTGTGGATGTTGATGTGAAAGAGGTTTCACCAGAACAAGAATTGGCTCCAGCTTGATTGCTTCCTTTTCTGCCCTGAAGGCCCTTCACAAATTTCCTTGCTATCTTTTTTATTGCTTTGAAACCAGTTTATGTTCTGTCTTCACTGATGGACATTCACTCAATACTTACTTGTCTGGTGAGAACAAGTCCCTTAAGGAGTCAGCCTCTGTTCTGTCATCATGCCCAGTGGTATTTATTTATTTGCTGTGTTTAATCTCAGCATATTAGTCAAATACTCTCCTGCATATGAAATAACCTTGACTATTGACAAAGCAAGGACACTCACTGTGGGTATGTTCTCGTTTGTGTGTGTGTGTGTTTGTGTGTGTGTGTAAATCAATGACAGTGAATGGGAGGAACCCCTCTACAAACCCTCATCTTTCATCTTGAATAACCGATATCATAAACAGACGCTACTCATCAATCTCACCTGTGTTCCCGATACAAAGATGGGAGGCAGGCCGATTTCCCTCTCTTTCTGCAGACCTGATGACATTTACTAAATTGCCCTCAGTGTGTGTGTGTGTATGTATGTATATGTGTATGTAATATATATATATTACAGAGAGAGAAAGTAATGTCTTTGTGAGTGTGCGTTTCTGCATGCATGTGCCTAATGTTTGTGCTTGGCAACATTTGTGCAACCTCCCATTTTTCTATTTCAGTAATACTGTCGATCAATTTGAGTTAAGTGGACAGTTTGGTTTACCTTAGTGATCTTTGCCTCTCTTTTTTTTCCCCCTCTTGCAGTTGTGTGTGTTGGCAGCCCTGCAGCTCCATAACCATCCACAGAGGGGCAGTGCAGCAGTTTGCAGCTGCTGTGGACCTGGTGAGAAAATGAAATAAAAGTGGGGATAAATCAGGAAAACCAGCACACATGAAGACGAGGTAAAGATTGAATTATGTTTAATGATGTCATTTGGAGAGGAGTGTACTATATTATAACAAATGATAAAAGTGCGTTTTAATGAGTAGTCATAAAGACTCAGTAGACAATCTTATTCAATAGGCCTCAGAATTGGCTCGCAAGGTTCCTCAGGGTTGAAAAAGAACAAAGTGACTTTGGGACAATTATTGCACGCCTGTTTATTATCACTCACCAATTCTAAGCCAAATTGAATGTGCTGTAAGTGTAAGTGTGTGTGTGTGTGTGTGAGTGTGTGGCCCAAGGTCATGATAAACATTGTACATCACTAGCTTTAGGCAACAGAGGTAATCCTTGGATAAATAATAGATGGAGTATATAAATCTATTAGCCAGAACAAGACATTTATCCCTCTGAAAGAGGGATTACCAGAGACCCAGTGTGTGTGTGTGTGTGTGTGTGTGTGTGTGTGTGTGTGTGTGTGTGTGTGTGTGTGTGTGTGTGTGTGTGTGTGAGAGAGAGAGAGAGAGAGAGAGAGAGAGAGAGAGAGAGAGAGAGTGCATGAGTGCCTGTGTCTGTCTTTCAAAGGTGACAGCAGAGATAAACCACAAACACAGTAATTTCAAAAGTGAGTTTAAGGCATGTTTATGAGCAATGTTTTTTCTCGCTCACCCACAACAGGCCTTCCAACCTTTTGTCTTTAATATTACTTATCTTGAAACATTACATGCTCATTTTTCACAGAAGAGAAGAAAACGTGATTGTGATTAAAAGCCTCTTTTCCTGAAATGTTTGAAGTTTAAATGCTGCTCAGTGAAGTGTTCTCCAGCCAACTGTTCCTTTCTGAACTAAAACCAAACAAAGTTCAGAGCAACTGCAGAACAAAGAGTGCCACAACAATTAGCTGGAAACAATTAAATATCATTATGTTGTAATTAATCTGCACACAATTCATTAAAAACTAATTCCATATGAAAATCGGGGGAGAGAAGAATGCCATCAATACACTGCTTTAATTAGCATGTGATTGACAGCTTGCTGGAATAGAGAGTTTTTGTAAAGGATGACATGGCCTCTGTGTGTGTGTGTGTGTGTGTGTGTGTGTGTGTGTGTGTGTGTGTGTGTGTGTGTGTGTGCGCACGCCCAAGCTTGCTTGTCAGTGTGTGCAAAGTGGATCATCTTAAGTGTGTAAAGATAAACTCCCCTCTGTCTGTTGATGGTAATTAAGTTTGCTCCCTGTGGGGTTGCTGGTATGGCCAGGTTGGGGGGGGGGGCCTGGGGGCATGATCTGTGCTAATTATTGTACATGAGAGCCTGTTTTGGCTCCTGATAAGCACTGTGGGGCCCCTGTATGTGTGTGTTTTGTGTGTGTGTGTGTGTGTGTGTGTTCAAGATGTGCGAAACTGAATGGAGCCATATGACTTTGGGTCACACCCTGAGTGCCGTTGCTAGGATACAGCATCTGAAGCATCATGGAGGGGTGGAACTGGGGTACTCCATCTTCTGCCCCCCCCCCCCTACACACACACCATCCCGATCCTGCTTCCTCCCCTCTGTCCCCTCTCTGCCACTTCCCCCTGGGGTTTGGCTGAATGGGCTGGGCTGACAGGGGCTGAATGGTTTGGGGTGACAGGGGGGTGGTGTCCTATTTGTCCCTAAATGCTTCTCTATAGACCCCTGATAATAGACTGGCTGCCTGTTCCCCTTCCCCACCCGCCTCACCAAGCCTCCGCCGCCACCTTCACCCACTCTGTCTCTGTCTCCTTGTCTCATTGTCTCCCCCCTCATCCCCTCTGTCTCGCTTTCCTCCCTATCATATCTCCTTCTCTTCCCATCTCTTCCTCTGTCTCTCTTTTTCTTTTCTCTTTCTGCTCCTGCACTTCTTCGAGCTGTAGCTGTGTTGGACCTGGTCCTCTGATGTATAAGCATTCTTTGCTGCTTATTAGATTGTGGCTAGTGTGCATTTAAAAGCAGGAGGTCACTGCTTATTACTCACCTCTCCAGCTCCTCAGCATTGTCCAGCAGCTCTGGCTCTGTCAGTGCTGATAGGAGCTGCTTTTGATGTCGGCCTTTCATGCTTTGTTTGGAGACATAGCTGAAGATACCTTTGATGACGGCAGGCCTATTAGTCAGGCTGTGTGATAAATGAGAGGAAGCACAGAAGAATTTTATTAATGACTGATCTGTGCTCAAATAAAAAAAAAATATAAAAAATAAAGCAATGAAACTAATGCCAGCAAAAGCTTTGAAAAGAATACAAAGATTGAGCCTGTTTTTGTATTCACCACACACTCGGAGGCAAAGCACACCGAGAGGTCACCAACCTGCATCTGGATCACCATCTGCTGAGTGGATTCACTGCATCAGATGTTTTTTGTGTGGTTTCTCTTTAAAAAAAAAATCTGTTTACTAACTTGATTGTGCATGAGTGCATGCTTGATTTCATGTAAGTCTGTGTGTGTTCATGTTTGCATGTCTGTGTCTATGTGTGAGCATGCACGCCTGTGTTTAGGGGTCAGGAGTGAAGATGTTACCCTCTGGTCATTTATCACAAGCGTGACACGCTCTCCCCTGCGCTCCGGTACGCAGAGGCAATGTTTTATAAAAGAATAACACGTCAGCGGGCACCCACCGGCCATCCATTACCACCCTGTGCAACCTGCAAAGACGTGCAGTGGACTCACAGATATCATGCACTCACTGTGCACCATGGTTTTGGTCTGCATATACAATCGCCCTCATTGTCCTCTTTTTTTTGTTTTTGTTTTGGAGGACTTTGTAAAATTTTGATTAACCTATAAAATCCTGCTTTCTCTTGCACTGTGTTTGATTTGTGCTATCTTGCAAAGACAGAATGAGGCAGAGGATGGAGGGAATGGATGGATTTAAGACACAGGAGGCTCCGCATCCGGAGGCAGAGTTGGTTTATGGGACCTGAGCAGACCTTGATGGAGCTGAGTGTTAGAGGGAAAATGTCTTTATCTTCTCTCTCTCTTACTACACACACACACACACACACACACACACACACACACACACTTAACACTGCCCTCATCACTCATCTAGCTGACAGCAGCAGCTACTACTACTGCTACACACACACTCACAGACATTTGTCAGGTGCTTAATCAGCAATAAAGAATGTAGAAAAATCCAATTGTGTATATACAAAGATATAAATACCAATCATATTTGTATATTATTTTAAATTATAGTAATCCAAAACAGCAGTCTCCTTAAGGGAAAAGACCCACATTTCAGACAAACAAGTACTCGAACACATCAGACAAAGTATTACTTTCTGAAAGGCCCAGCCTGTAACTTTTTAATGACTCTATGTTTATTCACATGCTGGACATAATTCAAAGGTAAAGTCTGACATTTTAGGAAATGGGCTGTTAGTTTTCTAGCAGACAGTAGCTGTGTCTCAACTCAGGGGCCACATCCTTTGGAGGACCCAGTCTATGAAGGTGTGATCCTTTGTAGCCATTGTAGACAGCGAAGACTGAACCGAAATGTGACGGTCGTCAGTCCTGTCACCTAGCAACTGTGCCAACACCTAACTTTTTTAAGACCTGTGGATTTAACAGTTGTACCGTTAGCTGTTGGACTGAGCTGTATCAAATTCTTGTGTAATTCTCTGGCTCTCTGTTGGTGTTGTTTGCTTTCATTACCAGCGCACAATGAATCTTGGGATAGGTTGGGCAACAAAGGATCCACCATTGCCCAGGAACAGAAGGCTGCATTTCTCGGCCACATTAGGAGCCTTCGAAATGGCACAGCCTAGTCATGCCTCTGTGATGCAATCGGTTGAGAGGATCAATACCCTACTGTCATGTCACTAAACGTCTTCCTGGAGTTAGCTTAGCATGGCTCAAAGACTGGAAACGTGGAAACATCTTGGCTGGCTCTGTCCAATAAACAAGATCCACCTACCAGCACCTCTGATGCTCAGTAATTAGCATGTTATATCTTGTATGTTTAATCTGTGCAGAAAACAAAGTGTAAAATTGACAATTCACTGTTTCATGTGCCAGGCTATTTCTTGGCTAGCTGTTTTCCCCTGTTTTCAGGCTTTTACTGAAATGAGCTAACTTGCTATCAGTTTCAGCCTCATATTTAAGGAGATGAGAGTGGTAAGCACCTTCTCATCTGACTCTCCATCAGGAAGAAAGAAGTGTGTTTCCCAAGATCTCCTCCAACCATTCTTCTAAACTTCAATAATAAACATGTTTGTGTTTCTCTAATTGACGGTCATGCAAAATACATGACTGCTTTACTGCTGATGTAAACAAACCAACATCACAACTGACTTAGATTTAGTTGTCTAGTGTCAGTCTATGTTTTTAAAGACCAATCAGTAAATTTGGGAGTGAGAGCAGGTTTCAGTCTTGCATTTTTTTTTTTTTAATTCTTTGGTACTGCGGTTTCTCTCTATTGTTTTGTAATTTGTGCCACTGGGCCATCAGTATTTTGATGCGACAGCTTGTGCTGTGTAAGACAGAACAAGTTGAGGACGTTGTGAGTTATAGAGCTCTTAGACCAGTTTACGAGGACTATTATCTCTCAGTTAGTCTCAGTTTTATGTGCATTTTCTCTGGGCTGGTCTGGAACCATCAATTTAATGCTTTCATAAAGCAAGGTTAGATAGCACTGAATCAAACCGAACACTTACTGACACTCTCCTCTGCTTTAGAGCCAAAGTCACAAAGAGGAGACGAAAGAAGACGACGAGGAGAGGCGATGAAAGATGGAGGGACAGTTTTATGACGTCTTTTTAAAGCCAATTTAGAGCAAAAGTTTTGTTTCCAGCTGCAATAACAATTGGGAGCGTAGTCACACAGTGAAACCCAAACAAATATATTTCCCCCCCAGTCCATCTGAGTGTCTGTTGCACGGGCACTTTATTGTCTGACACGACTCCGTGTTCATGTATCAAACAGACTTATGTGTTTTGTGAGGCCCCCATTTTAGCGGTGCTTATCGCCTGTTTTATAGCAGGCCATTCCTTTCATGATGTTGCTCTATCACCTGCTGTTTCCTGTCAGCAGTCTGAGGGATCAAAGACTTTGTTGTTCGTCCACACATGTACCTACTATTCACTTTGGAGCAAATAACATGCAGGAATCGATGCGGGTTGGAAAGCGGGCGTGGTGCTTATGGTGGCCACACATTTTTTCAAGCAGGTTTTCAATAAGAGTCTGTTTCCATTTCACCTCGTTTCTGAGTTGTGAGTGTGTCTCTGCGTATGTGTGTAATCCATCAGCTCTAGTGTGACACCTTAATTTTGAATGCTGGTGGCGACACAGCAGGCCAAAAGAACAAATGGATGAGAAAGTGAGGGGAAGAAGTGAAGTGAAAGATGCTACAGCGTCCCAAGTAGAGATTATTATTATTATTTTTTTTGCTTTGTTTGTGGGAGTTGCGTGTCTGAGGATGCCGTGCCAGCACTCCCTGACAAGGAAGGAGAGATTTATCACCTCTCAGTGATACCTTACACCCCGACTGAGCGGTGGGTGTGAGAATCCCCCTGACACACACACACACACACACACACACACATATAAACACAGATGTACCCTGATGTGTTGACTGTGAGTGTGTGTGTGTTGTGGCAGGCATGGTGGAGCAGCCTGCAGGTTCCTTTGTTTGGCTTTGACGAGCATGTCATTAGCAGAGACGAGGACAGACAGAGGCCCTCATCAGTATTTAAATAGACTGACATCTCTGCCACCACATTTCTGCCAGGGTTTCCAGCTTGTCTCCTATCTGCCCTTTTATCCCTCTGTCCTTCCACTTGCCTTCTATCCATCCTCCTCCCCCTCCTCCTCCTCCTCCTTTTTCTTCTTCTTCTTCTTCTCTTCTTCTTCTTCTTCTTCTTCTTCTTCTTCTTCTTCTTCTTCTTCTTCTTCTTCTTCTTCTTCTTCTTCTTCTTCTTCTTCTTCTTCTTCTTCTTCTTCTTCTTCTTCTTCTTCTTCTTCTTCTTCCACCACCAGGCAGCTCTCATGCTCCGTCAACCCCTTTTTCTGCTCTTTATATCAGAGACTGTGAAATGTATTCCCTTTCTTTTCTTTGTTTGTCTCAGTGTGTGTTGGGATTTGTCACAGAGTGTTACCTGCTGTGCCTGACTACCTGGTGTAAAGTATTAGATTCTCTTTACTTTGGCTGCGCTGAGTGAGTTTTTGGCTCTTGAGAAATTCAGCATGGCAACAAGCCAAAGGCTAAATCTGAGTTTGAAATTATCCTGAATCCTTCTGACAATATTCCATGGAAATAATAACAGCTATATATGTGTGCGCTTATACTTATCAACCGTAGAAGCAGCTCTTGTTGCAGCAGCCAAACGCTCCTGGCGGTTTTGTTCATGCACAAGCCACTGATTGTAGCAGTGGCGAGTCACTTTGTACAAAGAAGTACTCAAATCTACAGAACAGAGAAGGAAAAAAAAACACACACGATGGCAAAGGCTTAATTGCAATTCTGATTTGAATGAGAAAGCGCCTCAATAAAAGGGCCATCGGAGGCAGAGAGGTAAAAGGTTTTACCTTTAACAAGCGCTGCGCTAAAACAACTCTGAACCTAGAGAGGTGTGCTCTGAAAGGCACATATAAAGCTCTTTGTGAGTGTCTGCTTATGAGTGTGCGTGTGGTTGTTAGCAGCTCTACATGTGTTTGTATGTGTGCATGTCTCTTTCTAACTCACACACACACACACACACACACAGGGGTGATTTATTCCAAGCACAGGGCAGGTAAATTGAAGCAGGCCTTTCAGGTTGGTTTTCAGCTCCAGGTCTAATGAGAGCAGCGTTTCCCGTCTCTCCAAACAATGCGCTCCTGTCTCTTAAGAGCCCTTCCACTCGCCTGCAGCCTAGCCACTCTACATTAGATCTGTGGCCTGCAGCAGCCACTACAGTGAAAGGCCTCAGGCTCTGAAATGGCTGTTTGATTCTCTCCCTGCTTTGCCTCTAAATGAATGATTTATTGGCTGTCAATGAGGAGGCCAAGCGTAATGGACAAAAGCAGCACTGCAGAGCCCCAGTCAAGAGGATGTTGTTGTGGTTGTTCTCTTTGAGGATCTCCCTGCCTCTGTCTGAAACTGTAATGAAGAGTAAACAACCTTGCGAGTACCAGACCAAAGATAGTTGGGCTGCATTAGGAATCGTATGACTTCTAGTTGAATGTTGACATCTTGCACCTTTAGCCCCTAATAGAAACATTTTTTAAAATCTAATTCAGGTTTTGAGAAATTGTTGAGGAATTGATACTCATTGTAAGAATATTGGAACAGCATTGGTTTTAAATTGGCACCAGTCACGTAAATTAAAATTTTACTCAGTTTGGTAATTCCATTTTACCCCCAATTGAAGTCAACACTTCAGCCTTTACTTCTCAAATTTCCCTTTTAAAAACACGCTGGATATCTGAGCCACAGATGCAGGAGGATGTAGGCTATCAGACACACCAATTCCTTCTGCCGGTGCATGACTTCAATCAATTAACGCTGCTGAGTAACCTACCACACACACACGTTGACTGGAGTGGCCGCAGGCGGCAATGGAGACGTGTTATTTAAAATCCCCACTGCTTTTGTTCCTGTAAAAGGGGACATTAACACCCGCTCGTCCTTTGGCCTCTTCTTGTCATCCAAACAGCTAATTTCTGCAGATCCCCCCTAATCCCCCATGAGAGACAGCAGGGCTCGGGGCCAGCAGGGACAAGGGCCTCGGAGGCCGGCCGCTAGAATAGAGAGTCAATGGATGCTTTTAGAATTGACGTTCTAAAACGGGCCTTTGTTTGCATCATGCTCCCCGGCGTCCCGCCTTTCAGCAGTCCTAATGATAAGTGACAGGCCATTAATTGAAGCTCTTTAGGAAGCCATCATCAGACACACGTCTGATCCTTCTCCACTGAGACCAGCAGAACAGTATTGCAGCATGGTAGATGAGGAAATTGTTGGGTTAGGTAGCTTAATGTGTTTGATTTTATTGGTGCTTGTAAATCAGTGGGTTAAAAAAAACATGTCTGTAATTTAAAAAAAAAAAAGAAAAAGAAAAAGAAAATGTGAGCTGGGTGTAGAATGGTCTAAGAACTTAGTGTTATCACAAATCTATAACAAACTTTTATTTATTTTCTGTCTTTTTGTGATTGCTACTTTTTTCCCCTCTTCTTTGTTAATCAGTGAAAATGCAATTCCAATAGTAAAAGCAATAAGCAGAGATTTGTCTTATTACAACATCATTTGTTGTTCCGATGTAATTTACAAAACTTACAAGAAACAAAGAGAAAGAAAGCAAAGATGTAATAATCCCTTTTTCTGTGTAGCAGACCAGATGTATCAACATCTATGTCTTATTTCATAGTCTTTACTCTAAACAAAGTCCGTTACATTTATAAAGGACAGCGGTGCGCCATCAACAGTTTTGACTTTATTTTGACTGTGAGCTTCTACTGTGGACTTGAGTCTTCTGCTTCTCAACATGACCCTCTCCCAAGCAAATAAACACAAGCAAGTGTTTTACTCTTCAGTGGTGGCCCACTCTAATTTGAAAATTGCTTCCACTGCTGATGTAGAGATGGCAAAAAATCATATGGGCTTACTGAGCTATTGATAAGAAAATAAGTAGAGGAATATTACAATGCAATTGTCCATATATCGTGGTAAAAACATAAATTTAAATGCACAACAGGAGCCAGAAATGATACAAGGGCCAGGATTGGGAGGGAACACGAGAGTGCATAACAAGACGAGAATTCATGTGAACTGCTTGTTTGTCACCCGTGTGTCTGTTAGATGTTTTAAAGGGTGAGCAAACTATGCAATTGAATATTGTCAATTTGTGGCTTGATGAACAGAGGACAAAGATAATGAAATATGTGGAAAAGTAAAAAAATTACTCACTAAAGATGTTTGCACAATAATACGTTTGAATCTTTTTGATATGTTGATATGTCTGCTGTTTACTGTGGTTTTGCTCTAGAAATAAGGATGGAGAACTGTCTTTGCTTTCTGATTTCAAACCGGACATTTTCTCATCACAGCACATCATGCCATGTAAACATTACATGGATTCATTCAAGTGGAATTAGAGTACAAAGTGAACTGCAAACAAAATCAGATGAGGAAGTACTTGATCCAGCTGATATTTTTCAGTTACTCTCTTTACAAACGCGCTCGCCTTGAAAATTTTGTTGACCTTAAAAACAACAACATGCTCCATAAAGGACACTATCATCTTCCTAGTGACCATGTCGTAATGTGTAAGGTCAGAACCATCACTGGCCACAATAAATAGCCCAAATAATCTCAGCTCCTGAACTGAAACCTGCATTGAATTTATTCTACATTCCCAAGTCCAGTCATCCAGCTAAAGTTCATTCCCCTGCAACCAATTTACCATCTGTGCATCTCTCCATCTTCTCCCTAAAACAGGGAAGGAAACAGTTGTCGCTGTTTGGGTTTTAGGGGCTAAATGATGTCGCTAATCACCAGCTTTTAGTGGGGCTGATTTATGGAAGGGACATGAATTGTTATAGGCTGACTTATGTGTGTGTGTGTGTGTGTGTGTGTGTGTGTGTGTGTTTGGGTAGGTGTCAGAGAGGCAGCCTGTGGGATAGGCTAAATAGTCCTATTATTTATCGTCTCAGAGCGGCCTCTCTGAACGGAAGAGCGGCTCTCCAAATTGAAATATAGCTGAGTTTACCCTTCTGATTACCGCAGTAGTTTACTCCCAGAGCCGAAGGAGATCATTAAACAATGGCCGCCACTAGCAACTCAGCACCCCCATTATGGCCCAGGATAAATGCTCAGACTGAGACATAGCTAACCCAGCTGATGGACAATAAGTGTGTCTCGCAGGCATCATTTCCCCCCCCTCCCCAAAACTAAACCAGTTGTTTGCTCAACCCAGGCTGGCATCAAAACAGCAATTGTGCCTTGACTGATATGGGTTTCTATGAGAGAGATTCATTGTTTCCCAGATGAGAAAAGGCACTCAAAATCCCAGCTAATGGGTAAAGCCATTTTGAGAGTAAACTGGCCAGCTAATGTTGTGACAAGCACTGTAATTGGTTCAAAATTCTAACAAGAAGATTAAAATATGGATTAATAATAGATTGTGAACAAACACTGAGCACATGATTGCCTTACTGTCCCTATTATTGTCCAATTAGCTTAATTGCTGATATAGCACTGAGTCACCAAGACGAGATACTTAACACTGAGGCAGCTATTAAAGTTTTAAAAATGAAAACAAGTCATTTTATTGAGTTATTTCAAAGCTTTTAAATTGAATTGTCAGGTGATTCATTTATTTATTTTTGTCTCTTTAGGGTTTCCAGGGAGAAATATGAGCATCGAAAGAGTTAAGAGAGCCGCTGATGGCGAAAGTATTGATGTGAGAAAAATGGGTTATCTCAGTGGAACCATGTCTCATTCTATCCCTGCCATCGCCATCACCCAGCATTTCCACAATGACCTTTGCAGGCGTGATGTTGGTCGGGGTTGCAGGCTGAGTCCTTCACACGCTGCTGCTCTGATTACTGCAACATCTGTAACATAAACAGTAGAGCAGGACATCAGCACAGCAGACCTAACAGCCATGACAATGAAGTGACAGTGTCAGCTCAAGACAGGATGACAATGATGTTTCTGTCTCAGTGTGTTGATTATGCACTGTACAGTGTGTCTCATAGAGCTAGAGGCTGTTCTGGATAAATGGGGGATGAAGCTCCAGCGTACATCATGGCAGCTTTTTATGTCACAAAATTAAACCTTGACCTATGATTACTTCTGTGATTAATAGGGACTGCACAAAAACATTTCTGATGGAACCGTGGCACAGTCTTGGTTGTGCTGCAACATGCTACCCCCAGAGATGTCTGAGGCTTTATTAGGAATTAGTATGTATGTCGGTGCACAAGTCAGCCAGCACCGGCTAGAGAATCATCGCCAGTAATAATGAACCTTATTCGATAATAGCAGGATAAGAAAAAAATAGGCTTGCATACAGCTGAAACTGGAGCTAATATGGTGAGTTGGCTCTAGAGAGGCATTTTATTGAAGTGCTGAATGGAAGGCTGAAGCTCTGTAAAATTAGCAAAACAGTCTTTAAGGTCATGTTAAAACACTACTCAGGAAGTTCATAAGCATGAACTGCTTATGAAACTTTATTTGACTCTTCATGAAAAGGGTCAAATGATTCATGATGAAAATCATGTCATTGTTTAACATGCACAGACGTCGGTAAAGGAAAGGTGCAGGATTCTGCCGTTGAGCCGGTCCACATCTCTCCCATGTAGCAGGCTGTTTTTGTGGCTGTTGTTGCTGTCTGTCCTAACACATTTACCTTAAGCCATCAGCACTCATTAAATGCCTGCTGGTGCAGGGAAACAAAAGGCTGCCTGGCGAGCCAATATGCGCCTCTGACACGTCAGCCAATCCCCAGACGGTCCGCAGAGCCTGGCTGCGCCATGGAATTCTCAAACATATTTTTCTAATTTATGGATGGATAATAAATCAACATTAAGGCTTGGACAACGAGTTATACATCAGAGGGGAGATGGCTGCAAACTGGGCCACAATGCAGCAGAGGAAACCAGGCACACATCTGCACTAAAGTCACACTGTGTGTGCGTGTGTGTGCGTGTGTGTGCGTGATTATGTGCAAATATGTGTGTGTCTTTGCTGCCAAACTCAGTTTAATTTCAACCTCTAAGTCGGTGGAGATGCAAACATTTTTAATGTCACTTCTTAGAGGTGGCGAGTATGAATATTATGAATAGGAAATAAGACCATTAGGATTTACTACTGGAGGGATGGTGCTTTAAATGCTTCATAAAATTTAACACTGTGAAATATGCGTGCGTTTGCATTTTAATGCCCATGAATTGGCCTTTCACTGATGTGGTAGGTCACTGGTTCTATACTGGGCCTATATGCTATAGCCCCGCATTTAGTAGCCAGGGCTCAGGAGAGAAACCCAGTATCCCAGTGCTGACTGACTGTTGCCTCACTATCTTCTTTCTTCTGAGTGCCAAGAGTGCACACTTCAGCAAACCATCAATATCCCAAAACAAACTGAGTTATTGGTCTTTTAAAAAAATCACTCCTGTTACAACATGGCTTGTATTGTAGAGGTTGCCTCGGTATGTTTTGATATCAGACCTATTGTTTTCATAGACCTGTCAAAACCTATTCAGATATATGACAATATAAAGTTAGTTAGGGTGACCAGATCTAGTCTGGATGATTTAGGAGATGCAGATTTAATTTTAAATTAAGTTTTAATCAATTTTTTTCTATCTAGTAGTATAATTCAATCAATTTTAACTTTATCAGATCAAAGCCTTATATGTGACTTAGGGAAATTTTAAGGAAAATCATCACTATTATTTTATTCTATCCAAAGAAAGAAAATGAAATAAAAGTTTAAAAATGTGTAACTCTTTCAATCAGCTATAGGCTTTCTCCTTTTAACTGTTTTATCTTGTTTTTAACTGATATATTAGTTTCTTTGAGAGAATGTAGGGACACAGTTTGTATATGTAAAATATTCTTATCTCAGTTATTTTACCAACAGAGTATTTTCACTGTAGCAGCTCTGAACTTATTATTTCAGCACCACGGAGAGCACAGCGCAGTACTCGGGCCTTAAAATTCAAAAAGCTTTTAAAAGTCATAATCATCTGAATCTGAAATTTAATGGCAATGTTTTCCTTTCATTTTCAGACATTTTCTCCTTTTGCATTCATGTCACTATCACAACACTGATGATTGTTTCTTGTTGCTGACGCTCTCACTCTGTTGTTGATCTCAGTCTGTTTAGCGTTTGATGCATCGTGTGGCTAAGCCAGAGCTCCACTCTAAAATTATTAGACCTAATCATTCATTAACCTCCATTAGACTGATAGGAGGGTAAACCTAACGCCTGATTACATTCTCAGTGTGTGTGGACATGAGTTTGTGTGTGTGTGTGTGTGTGTGTGTGTGTGTGTGTGTGTATACGCTGTGCATACAGTGAATGTTTGGGAGTGAAAGATGCACCCTATACATTTCTACACACACACACACACACACACACACACACACACACACACACACACACACACACACACACACACACACACTGCACATGTCTTTATTGTATTGGTACACAGTTAAACAGTGTCCATGTTTTGTGTGTGTATATGTGCATACGTGAGCAGTGGAGAGGGTTTGTCATTCATTAGAGTGGAGCACAATCAGAGGTAAACTAGCCATGGCGGCCTGACTCATTATAAGCTGAAGGTTTATTTAAAACCTCACACTGCCTCATTCCCAATCCACTCACTGCCATATGCATACAGTAATTACACAAGTGAGGAGGAGGAGAAGGTTAGTGGGCTGCTGCTGCTGCTGTGTGTGTGTGTGTGTGTGTTTGTGTGTGAAAGAGAGAGAGTGAGAGAGAGTGAGCATGAAAGCCTGTGTGTATGATTATTTTTCATTCAGTGTTTCGCCTGAGTTCTGCCCCTATAACTGAGGATCTAATCAATCTGCCGGCTATTAAGTTTGTTAATTGATAATGCATACTAATTAGGCCTGGCTCTGTTACCACAGTGATGACGAGAAGGTGATTGTAGGCAGGAGTCCAAATGGACTTTTAAAGCAGGGAGCGTGAGCTGGAGGCCATCAAGCCTGCACATGTACACGCACATGCTCATGGCACCTACACACACACACACACACACACACAGACACACACGTAATCAAAAACTGTAATCAGCATCAAATAAAAAAAATCTGGTGGACTGACTTCACCAAGCTCTGTGAACTTCTGTTGTCATGTACCACGTACATATATCCAAGAAAGATTAATGGGAAAATATTTCTGAAACCTCTTTCCCTTAACCCCCCCATAGGATGTATAAGCACTTATTCAACATTTAATAAATTGAATAAATATAATCATATTATATCAAATATAATAATCATTTAATAAATTGTTTATAGTTCTTCACAGATATAGGGACATTTCTGAGTGTATATCATTGTGCAGTATTAGTCAACAATTATAACTTCTGTGTTGTACTGTACCGTCATTGTCTGCTTATACAGCAGCCTCCACACATGGGCGTCCACATAGGGAGTTGTAGTTCCTGATGAATACATCAATAGACACCCATTATCTCCTTACACCCACATTATAGTGTGTTCCCAACAACAATTTATTAAATGTTTATATAATGCTCATAAATGGTAAAAATGGTGGTTTAAATTAAAGTGTTACCAAAAAAATAATATCCAATAAGGCACCCTTCATAGAGGGTTTTTAAATTGTAACAAATTGCTCTCTTAATGGTCAACATATATTAACTAATATTTAATGTAACTGGCAAAACAGCCAACGTTATTTATTAGTCTAACAGATTACACAACACATACTTAAGTCGCAGGTGTGTATTTATGTATGTGTGTATTTTACCTCTGTTTGTCTAGCTCACAGCCTCTCCATTTTTTATTCTTGCTTTTGTGAATTAGATATGGACACACACACACACACAAATGTGCACACATGAACACAAACCATTCATCACCAGCCCGAGACCCTGAATTATTATCTCTGTGGTTCAAGGTCAAGGAGATGCAGCAGGTAAATTGAAGTCTGAGAGGTCAGCGGGGTTTGATCTCTCTGTTCCCTCACACTCGTTCACAGAGATAAGGAAGACTAAGTGTGCTTTTCTCATGACCGTGATGATAGAGACATTTCCTTCTTTCGTCGTTATCTCGCTCAGCTACGTTGGTCCCTCTGACCTGTGTCTTTTCCTACTGTCCGAAAGAAAGTATTTCCTTTGGCTCACCTGTGCACATGTTGTCACACAGTACACCTGTCATTCCACTCTGCCTCACTCACAGTATGTGTGTGTGACAGTAACAGTAGTTGGAGGACTTGTCTGATTGTCTACTGGAAATCTGCTAGGATGTTACTGTGTACCCTCATTACCTCCCGATAAAGAGCTCAGGAGATGGTCATATCACTGATTTATCTTGCCCACTTTGTCTCTGTGACTGATGGCGTTGTACACACAGGCCAATCCCTCATCAAACTATTCAGTCTTTGACAGCTTGGAATTTATAGATGAACCAAACAATTTCAGGAAGATGGAATCACCTTCACAAAGCACTTTAATTGAGTCATCGTGTGTTTTGATTTTTTTTTTTCTCTCTTTTTAGTTTTATTTGGCTTGGTATTTCATCCTCTGGATGTAAAATTTTAGCCAACCACCTCATGGCTTTATTAAATCATAAATATGAAAACAGAGTTCTGCTTTGCTCTCTTCACCTTTCCTCCAACCTCTTATTACTTTCTCTTTGCCTCTTTTTCTCCTGCCTCTCATCACTTTCCCTTGCTCTGTGTAGCTCCAAATGTGCATGTGTTGCATGCTCTGTGTTTGTGTGTGTGTGTGTGTGTTTGTGTGTGTGTTCACCAAGCACATGGCTGCATGCACTTGTGTATTTGTTTCTCTGCGAGCACTGCATGCGTGTGTGTGTGTGTGTGTGTGTGTAGAGGTGTGTGTGTATGTGTATGTGCTCATGTATGTGTGTGAAGGGGGGGGGCAGAGCAGCCAGCTGGGTTGGAGGGGTAATAAAGAAGGAGAATCAATAGGCCATGCAGTAGAGCCAAGGTGCTGCCATTTATCACACCGCCTCCCTGACTTCCATCATTCATCATGCCCAATGAGGCAGCAAATAGGAAAATGACTATTTGTATCAAACACATCTGCACTCATCCACTGAGGTATTTTATTCCCATTAACTCAAAGAGTAGAATACGCCAGTTTCAGCTGCTGCTGCTGCTGTTGTTGCCGCCGCTGTGTTTGTGTGTGTGTGTGATTCTATTTGTTCAGGCTTGTAGTTGTAGATTCATTGGGAACACATTCATGGCTGCTGTTGTTTTTTTTCCCTGGGAAAAAAAAAAACCAAAAACCCAAATGTGTGCTGTGAGCCCTCCAATCCCTGTATTGGTGTGTTTAGTCTCTATCTCCCATTCTTGCTCTCTCTCTCTCTCTCTCTCTCTCTCTCCCTCTCTCCCTCTCTCTTTCACTTGACCTGCTCCCTACTTTAATCCACATTCCTTCTTGTTTCAAAATCTTCCTCCTTCTGAACCCATGGCGTGATGGTGCGAATAATATGTCATGGCTATAAGGAGCCATTACATTAAGCTTGCCTTTCATTTTCACCTATAAATTAGCCCCGACACTGGTCTGCCCAGGGGTTGAGGTGTATATCTGTATATGTGTGTGTAGCCTGTAGGGCTGCGGGGTATAGAGGGGTGGACTGTGGTCATTATGGTCTAATATCCCATGAAATGGTGAAATTATTATGCAGCCTATTTTATGAGCTGCCTGTGAATATTAAAGAAGGATATTTTGTGTGATACCCCTCCCATAAATCAATGTGATTGTGTTTGTTTTCGGCTCGCTTTCTTCCCTCTTAATAAGACCACAGTTGCTGTAATTCAGGGTCTTTGCTGACATATAAATTTTGAGAACAATATTCAGATGTTCAAGCAACTGTTGGCTGAGAAGCTTGTCACCTTTTCAAGGAAAACAAAAATCAACCATTGCTTTAAGACTTTAACATTAAAAAAAGAGCTGCATCGGTTGATTGGGCAGAAAATTGATCCACAACTATTAACAAACATTAACCAGTGGCGTTCTCTGGCTTCAGCTTCTTGTAAGTGAGACTTGCTGCTTTTCTCTAGTTTGTATGATTGTAGATTCAATATGTTTGGACTCTGGATTATTGGTTGGACAAAACAAGACATCTGAAGACATCAACTTGGGTTTTTAGAAATTTTGATGAGTTACAATTAATTGTTTAATTTAGGAAAAAAAAAAATAGGAGGGTAGTCAATCATAAAAATAAAATGTAGTTGCAGCCCTTGATTAAAAAGCAATAAACACACAAAATGTAAACACAACCACACTTATCTGCAAACTATGTGCACAAAAGGAAAAAAACACAAGACCTGTAGACACATTAAAGTGATATCACTCCTGTAACAAAATCTGGACATAGGGTATAAGATACAGTCTCAAGACCACAAACGCACACACATACACACAGTTGGCGTGGCAAGATAAGACTGTACTAATCTTCATTGCTCTGGCTTTGAAGGAGAGTGTAATGTACCAAGGTCACTTAACACATCTATCTCTCAGACATTCATCGGTGCTCTTAGCGTCCCTCTTTTACTGCTTTCTGATATACGGCTCTCAGTGGGCTGAAGCCCCTTACACATGAACAGGACACACACTCCACCACCACTATTATCAGGTGGATCCTTCATGTAATATCGTATCTAAGTCACACCACAAAGGTGAAGTGTTTCACTGTAGCCTACCTGAGGTTTGGCTTCTTTCACTGATTTAAAAAAAAAAAAAATTTCATTACCTGTAGAAAGCAGGAATTTTCCACCAGTGTTAATGTGTGTGAACAGGGTATTTCCTCGTTTTGTAGAGCTTATTATATTTAATATTTGATATGCCTGAGGTGGACTGTGTAAGAGGCAACTAGGGTTAACATCATTACCTACTCACAGCCTCATAATCATTACTGATTGGACAAATTTCTAAAATTACCTTCTTTATTACCAATTACATAGAACACTTAGCTTTCTCAATATCAATCAGCACACTGTGATAATGCATAATTAAGTCTCACGGACCAATCTGGATGAATTATCTAATATAAACCTAATGACAAAATCAAAGGCTCCTTAATAAAACCCATACAGTCGTATTGTTTGTTAACTGCTGGAAAAGATAGCCATGGGTCCTCTGCTAATGTTCAATAAACCAGTGAACAGAGGCATAAAGCAAATACCATTACACAGCTTCCGTCACAAATGTATATTCTTCAACATCCCACTGCCCTATTATTGTTCCTTTAATCAATCAAAAATAGCCAGTATAATATTTTTGCATTGTATTTCCAAAGCGTTGCTTCCTGCAGCACTTCCTGCAGAGTCTACTGTACAGCTCTCTGCGTTCACCCTGAGTGCGTCTGGGGCGCACATGGAGACGTGACCGTGCCCTGCGCGCCCCCGCCCTGCTTCCTCTGGGAGCCGAGGCAAAGTCACCGACCGCAAGGGGATGGCTTTCAGATTCATAAAATTCATAGAATTCTTCACAAATGGGTGAACACAATTTCCTCCCAATTTCCTCATTATGCAAATATGCAAAATATCAAATCTAGACCAATTAGGGACAGCCACAGCTTCAAATTTACCGCTTTAAGCCGTAATTGCAGAAACCCTCAAATAATTACGCAGCTAATTGGGAATATTTGTGACAGATACAACAAATTCTCCCCACAAATTACATTTCATCCGAGGAACCACCGCGCCCCAGTGAAATCCTATCGAGGTCTAATTTCTCTTACATAATGAAAGGAACAGAAAACTTGTTATCACATTTGAGCACTACGCTGCTTTGTAATGTGGAATGATCAAATAAATTAAGCTGAAATTCATACATATTTCTCTAATCTCTTTCAAAGGCACTTTATTTGTATAGGAAATAACTCCGGGTCGTTCAATGAGCCATAATAGGCAGTTAGAGCGCAGGGGAGCCCAGGAGAGGCAGAGTGCATACAGGACGTTGGCATTTCCAGATGTATGAGGGGGAGTCTCGCAGTCACCTTCAAAACTTCAGCAGCTTCGCAAGCTGGAGGGTTTACCGGAGGTGTCTGCCTCCAGGAAGCTCTGGTCTGTCTCCTGTCCCTCCAGGATGCATCACTTCCTCACAGGTGACCCTCTCCAAGGTCATCAGGTCGTCTTTGGACAACGCACGCCTACACACACACACACACACACACACACACACACACACACACACACACACACACACACACGGTCCATAAACGCCTGGCGCTCGGATGGAGCTGGTCTATGTAAACAGGCAGTGCGCCGGCGGAGCGTAACTGCGCCTATTTGTCAGAAAGTCTCATAAATATGATCGCTCCTGATATCTCCATCTCTGCGTCCCGCCGGATATTTTCCAAATGGGGAGCACAGACACGGAGAGAAAACGCTCCGGTGTTTGCTTTTCATTTTCTTTATTCGAAATGTGACAAATAATAAATAGAATAAAAATAGTAACAGTTAGTAAATAAGCTACAACACATTTAAATGCACGTAATTTATGTTCTGCAGGTTAGGAATTCTGAATTATGATAACAACCGTTTAAAGCACCGGTTTAATCAAGGAAATGTCTGCGAGTGAATTTTTATCACATAAATTTACAGGATGTGGTCTTATTTCAAATTTCCCCGCAGTCACTTCATTTTTCAAATGATTGTAGTTAAATAAGACGATTAAGGAACTTCAAAACAGAATATCCTTTCTAATAACAACAGCGACCGGGCTTCATCAGTCATGTCTCTTAAATTTACAGGATCCACTTTGTTGCAGGTGTAATCACTTTGTCAGCCAATAACTCCAGATGTCTCCTCACCTTTTAAAAGTGCCATGATTTCTTTCCAGTTTGTGCTATCAATCATTTTGTTACAAGTTGTCACTTTTGTGGATTGGTGGATATCTCATTTTGTTCGGTTGGGGGGGGGGGGGGGTTTATGTGATAATAATCTCTTTGAAATAAAAGGTTATGTTTACACATCAACTGCGTTATTTGGAACCAGTGTGTGTGTTAGTGTGCGCATTGTTCACACGGTGTAGCCATATAAACCCATGCAGGTGTGATTGATGAAAGGACGAAGAGTTAGCACCGGGGACGGGAAGTGGACTCAGACTGAGGTGTGCTCTGTTTCTGTCACATGGAAACCCAGTCCATCCCTCCATCCCTCTCCTCCCCGCACATTCCCACAGCACCGCAGCGAAATGTCAATTTCAGTCTGTTTGTATGAGTATTCAGTTGACCTCTCTCTCTCTCCCCACCCTCTCCCTCTCTTCCACTCTCTCTCTCCCTCCCACCTCAGTCAGACCCGTTTATACTGTGATTTTCTGGACACGACCGTCACTGACACCGGATAGATGAGGCTAATCTCAGCCGCAGGCAGACTGTCAGACAGCTTTGCTGAGACTCTGGGTGTAAAATGGCGCTCGGCTGCCCTGCGCTGCTTTGTTTCACTCTCTCTCTCTCTCTCTCTCTCTCTCTCTCTCTCTCTCTCTCTCCCCCCCACTCTCACGCTGAGCGACCAGAAAAATAGGAACACCTGTCCGATGAAATGCACGCAACACAGACTGACTTGTTATTGTAGTGTTTTAAAACATCCTTTCCGTGCTGGAACTACATCATATGCAAATGAATTCTACGGATAAGCAAAAATCATTACAAACTTGCATGATGCAAAAATAACAACACAAATGACCAGTTAAACCGACACCTGTGACAAACACGTCAGCTACGATTAAGAATTACAGGTTTCACCGCAGTTGGCTGTATTACACAACTGGTGGCTCTGCATTACACTGTGCTGGGGTTTCTACTTGTTCACACGACATCTGAAGCTCTGCTTGTGCGTACGTCGGTGCGGGGGGCGGGGGGTCGCTCACATGATGCGCAGAACTATGTGTATGTTTGTGCACGCATGTGGGAGTGCGTCATCTCTAATGCCCTGCTAATTGCCTGACAGTGTTCCCCCACACACCTCTACTAATGTTCCGCTTGCTATTCAGCCTGCGGCCTCTCCTTCCTCCCTCCTCTCACCCCCCCCCCCCCCCCCCCCCCCCCGGTACGGATTGTTCCGTTACAATAGCGGCCCCGTTCACTAATGAGCTTACCTCACCAGAATCGTGATCAGGCTCTTGTGAGGTGTATATGGGCGCAGTAATTGTGAGAATTTGGATTTGAAGATTTGAAGAAGATGCATACGTTTTCGCTCAGGGGCGTGCAGGCCCGTGCGTGAGTTACCTGCGTCCGCTTCAGCACCTCGGACAGCGGCCTGAGGGCCCAGCTCAGGGTGGGGTTTCCTCACACCTTCTCCCGCTCCAGAGAACAAACCCGGTGTCTTCCAGTTTTTCTTTAATCGCCACAATTAGACCCAATATTTTCCTCCGGACCCCGACAGACGTTGCTTGTAAGTCTCTTTTCTCTCCGAGCGTGCCGCCACTCTCATTACACACACTGATTAAAGCATAGATTAGCCAGCAGTGGCCCTGCGCGCTCCTCACCAGCAGCCCGCTCAATATCAATTAGAGGCTGCGCCAAAAGCAGCATGTCCGCCGGTGGCCCTCTGTCTCCTGCCTCCAGCCTGCTCCCAGCGCTGGCAGTCAGCCGCTTTAGAAGATAGTGGCCTAATATTACCAGTAATGAAAAGAAAGGGCAGATAAGGCGGTGTTAATCACGTGGCGCCTTTAGCTGCTCCAAACAACATGCAGCCCGGTTTTAAACTTCCGCAGCCACAGGCCCAGGCTCTCGCACCTCAAGTGGTGAAATAAAGGAAAAGTCACTTAGGCCTATTAGTCAAGGCAGTGCGGCCTACCTCTGCGGAGCTCATTTTGGAAATAATGAATAGTATGTGGATGTGGAATGAAAAGCCTTTCAACCCAGCATCAGTAGGTCGTTCCGGCTTAGGGAGAATTAATTCACATTTCTCCTCTTCTCTGACCTCCTTGCCTGGTTAGAAATGAGGCTAATAGCGGCTGATTTCATTTACTGACTACATTAGTGGAGATATTTCTGTCTAACCTTATTGATTCCATATCTTAAACACCAATCAACCTATATATTTTTTTAGGGGAGCTAGTTGTGTTTGGATATAATGGGCCCATTGAGTTCAATTAGGCTTAAATGACACACAGAAGTTTCTCTATTTGTGTAGCCCTGGAAACAACTGGAAACAATTATATTGGTCTGTGAGATGGTAAACTGTTGAAATGCCTTTGTTGTTTACAGAGTTAATATAATGTCAATGTCGTTTGCAGTTTTTTTATTGTGTTGTGAGCACAGTGACAAATAATAGTTATTTAGTGCTATGTTTTGGAGCATGTAAAAATATATGTATAAAAGAATCGACCTCGTTGCATTTTGATTGATGAATAGATATATCCATATTTTAATCCATGGCGTTTCCTGCTTATTACAGAGCTTATGACTGGAATCCTTATAAATTGTTAAGGGTCACTGTGTGAAATTCCTAAATTTAATTGACTGTCATGCAACAGCAGAAGCCTTGATTGGCTTTTTATAGAGAAAAGCTCCAATGTCCCAAACCTATTTATCCACAATAACCATGTGGTAAATACAGTGTTGCTCCCCCTGCACAACCTTCGGCGTCCACTAACAGACAGCCTGTCCAATTAAAAGTGGCCATCGATTATAGATAGCTGCCTGCTGGCATATGAGGGAGACAATGTTGGACGCTATGCCACTGCCAATACAGGCCACAGTTAGCCACGCACTAACCAGAGCTGACACCAGCATATTAGATCTGGACTGGGTTAATTCACCTGCAGTTGGCCCCTGTGTTGGCTCCATAGCGCGGCGGTTTACCTGCCCAGTCTAAACGCCGATCATTAAGTTGCTTCCAGCAGCCATGATTGGTGCAGAGGGGCTCATATCGTTGATTAAAAAGGAAGGCTGATATCGCACTTATTTCATCCCCCTTCCTTCCCCCCAGCGGTCAGCCCGGAGAGGGCAAATGCAAGACACGTTTAAGAGCGAATCAGTCTCATTCACTGAACAGTGCACGGATTTTTAAGACGCTTTCAGACCACGCCGTCGTGTCCCAACACCTTTCCGGTAAAATTGGAAATAAAAAGCAACAAAGATGTATTTAAGCTGATGGCGCCGTGAGAAAATGACAGCTCTAATTTGTATGTCAGTGTGGAAACAGGCCCGTAGCTCATAGTCATCCCTTGTTATTGTGTGCGAAAGCCTCTGAACCTAATTCCAATTTTTCCCTCTCCTATTTTCCAGCAAGCTGCTTTTCCATTAACTTTGGGAAAACACGGTGGCAGGTCCATTTAAAAAAAAAAAAAAAAAAAAAAAAAAAAAAAAAGCCCCTGCTCCACCCTTCCCATAAGCGCCTCGGCTCAGGAAAATAAGAAATTAAGAGCAGGGCCCATTTCATCATCAGGCCCCTGTCTCCCCCAAACACAGAGACGGCATCATCCGCCAGCGGAGCTCCCCGGGGGGGGCGGGACGGGGGGAGCTTTACCTTAGCATATGTTAACTATTACAAGATGTCTTGATGGAACACAACGAAATGACTGGTAATTGACATAAAATATGACAAAGTGTTTGAGTCTTTGTGAGGAAAGCGTCGCGTATTACGGCGTATCAGCTCCGTAATGCGACTGATTAATGAAAGATCGGCCTCGCACTCACTCAGCTGATTCTGTGAAAAATGAGTTTTGTGTTGTCATTCCGACAAGCCGGCAACCACGGCCGGAAAAGACTATTAGCCGGAATCATTATCAATAGCCATATTTTCAAACTCTATTATGGCAATCAGGCTAGAATTTATTCAATAGATTTAGTTCATTTGGTTGTAATTGATAAATAATCAAAATTTATCAATGTACTTGCACACATTTCACTAACAATCAGGGAAAACTGCCCCATTTACCAGCTGACTTGGTCCAAATTAGAGCTAAATTGATGATCAATTAATCTTGGGAGGGGTAGTGCGCCGTGTTTAGCAGAGGAGCAGCAGAAATGTGGCGGGGGTGGGTTGAAAGGAGGGAGGAGAGAGAAAGAGAGAGAGAGAGAGAGGGGGGGGGGGAGAGGGAGGGAGGGAGGAGACGAGGAGAGGGTGATAAAGAGAATGGATGGATGGGAAAGTGTGGGGTTTGTGAAGTGAGAGACGAGCTGAACTGGCTGGGTGAGTAACGCACTGAAAACACAAGGAAGCTGCGAGGTTGTGATGGGCGGCGACAACAGAGACATACAACAAGTGTGTGTGTGTGTGTGTGTGTGTGTGTGTGTGTGTGTGCTTTCTCGTTTTATTTTATAGGTTTTAATGCATTGCTTTCACATCATGCCAATCATTACACCATCAGCCAGAGCTTATTTCCAGGATGTGTTTTTATGTGCACATGTACTGAACGTGTGTGTGTGTGTGTGTGTGTGTGTGTGCCTGCCTATATAAGTCTCCTCAGAGTGAGTGAGCCTCACACGCTGAAGTATCAGGTAGATCAAGTTCGGCAAGTCAGAGTGAGCAAGGTCAAAGAGACTGATCCCATTTATTCTTTAATTTGCTGAGGCATTAAATTGCATGATGTGGCTTTGCTGCAGGCTGATAATTACCAGCACATGTTTCTAATTTCAAGCTACTCAGAGACACTAGTGACCCAAGTCCTCCCCTTTATCTGGTATTTTAGGAGCACAAGTGTGTGTGGAGCTATGTGTGTGTGAGGATATATTTGCAGGTACATGTGTTTGCTACAAGAATAAGCACAAGTTATTCTCACCATCTGCAACTATTAAATCATAAACAGTGATGTTTTACTTTAGCGTCCTTCTACTCGTAAAGCATTTCTGGTATTGTTATATAAATAAAATCTTTCCTGGCACTTTAAATGTTACATCTGATCACTGGCTAGCCTTTGTCGAGCCTTAATCTGACAGTTTCTGGTGTTAAAACGAGTAAAAGTGGAGTTGTTTTCAGGCTGCAGTGTAGTGAAGGGTCTTGCTCAGTGTGTCTAAGGCTCGCTGGCACCTGTAATGTAAGGCACTCATTACCTTCAATGATGCATTACAGCTTCCTAATGATGGAACCACAGTAATGGACCTTACTAATGACCGGACTTAAGAAAGAACATATTCTAATAGCTGGAGCAGAACTGAAGGGAAAGTCAAGGTGTCTGGGAGGAGAAGGAATTAGATCTGCAGACAGCTGGAGAAGCCTAATTGACTGAGGTCAGCCTGTAAATACAATAGATTACAGGCTATGCTTAATACACTAACTCTGTGAGTTAAATATTTAGCTTCTGTTTTAAATCTGATTAAGATAAAATAGGATTAATTAAAAAAATTGACAGTATTTATGCCTAGAAATTAAATTATCAAAGAGGAAAAAGCACATTCAAGCAAACGCTGCTTTACACTGCTGCCAGTAGTGAGACCTAATGAAAACATAGAGGGCTCACGATCCAGAGGAATCAAGCTTTTATCAGAATTGTGCTGCAAACCTCAGTAGATACTCTCAGCCAATAAACTGTCAACCCAGATTTCAGAGAAGATTTGTTTTGCCGGTGGCCTTAAACTCCTGTGTTTCCGAAATGTCCATTTTCAGAAAGAGAGGAAAACAGCTTTGATTTCAAATTGATCACCATGCATTTGTAGACCCCCCACCCCCCAACACTAACACCAACACTATTTTTCAGCCTTTTATTGATTTTAAGGGGAAAGTGCAGAAATGTGTCAGTCTAGAAGTCCTTTAAATTAGCTACAATTGTTTTTGGCACAATGCACAGGCAGGTCCAGCTCCTTTGAGTTTAAGAGGATGATGCATGATAAATGCATCTATGATTTGGATACATTGTGATTCTAAGCTGCCAGCATCAGCAGGTCCACCGGCCTTTTGCTGGAGGGGCGTTGAATGATTGTGTGTGATGTTTAGTGCTGCCACCTTTTAGTCAATTAGGCGGCTAATCAGACGTTAAAGTCTCTTGGTTGAGCAAGAGTATTTCGGCTGAATAGTCAATATTTATGGTCTCTTTGTGGAGAGCGAGCTGTTCATTAAATCATCACATCATCACAAACATGGCACAGTTTTATGAAGCACTTGGCCTTTTTCCATACAAGTGGGGCAGTAACACTGAAGACACAATTTGACAGGTTTTTCAATTAACGTTTCCAGCTGATGGATTTAAGAAAGAACCAGGACTGTTCTGGTTATGTTGAGAGGTGTGAAGATCATTTTATTTATGATCTGGGAACTGTTGGTGAACTGTACAGTTGAGCCTTTCGGAGGCAAACAAACCTCTTGATTCTGCCACAGTAGATGTCCATGAAGTCCAGTCAATACTTGGGAAAGAGGTGTTGTGTATTCATGAATGTACTTTTCCCTTGGAGATACTGAACCAATAAACACGTCGAAAGACTCCACCTTTTTAGCTTCATTTTGACTGGCATGAGGTGGCTGTTCACGCTGGGTGTTTCTGGGGTCAACTTTTAACAGCAGAAGCAATGAGACACTTTTAGAGCTGTTGAGACAGAACACCAGTGTGTTAATGACACCTTTGTGACTTTCATTGCTGTTTTAATAACCCCAACCAATATCACCAACCACACACACACACACACACACACACATACACACACACGCCTCCAAGCACAGACGCCGCCACCACCACCACCACACCACCCTCTCCGTGACACACGCCTCTTCTTCCTCATTAAGGAAATCGCTCTTCTTTGCTGATTATTTTATTTGAAGCTGTGATTACCGCTCCGTGCACCAGATCACGCAGTGGCGGAGACCAGGCGGAGGGCAGCGGGCCTAATTGGGGCATGAGATGCGCGGGGTGGTGCAGCCAGGCTGGGTGGCCGAAGAGGGAAGCCTCTAATGGGCTTCTCTGTCTGCGGCCGTCCACTCTCGCCTCTCTCCCTGCATCTCTCGGGCTCGGACGCACCGCACATATTGGCCGGCTCCTTGCTCCTTATCCGGCTGTCATCAAATCACCTGCACAAAACTACAGTGTGATTTGTTAGACAGCCGTTTCTGCAGATGAAAAATCGATTTTCCTTTTAGATTTCGATAACTGAGTGAATGCAGATGTCTGCGAGGGCGAAGCGATAGGCCTGAACATAACAACCAGTTCGCCCGCTGGTCCATGTTACAATTTGGTTGTGGTGTAGAGGATCTCATCCCTGCATCTGCCTTTTGCTACTTGTATTATTCTAACCTATTCTGCAAAGGCCCATATGAGCAATGGATTTAACGCAGTTTGATTGCTAAAAAAGCGCGGAGAGGGTGGACACGGAATTCTTGATCTTTGAAATTGCTCTACAAAATTGCATTTGTTTTTGGTGCGCTTCCATTAAAAGTGTCTCCTCGCGTGTAAACAGCCGTTCCGCACTCAGATGCGCCGCATTAACCCGGGAGGATTGTATGTGAGTGTGTTTTTACTGGGGAAGATTGATGTGGTCCAGTTAGGGAGGCTGAGTGAGACATAGACCCATTTCATGTGGGTTCCTCTTATTACAGCAATAAGTTAGAGCCTGAGGATCGGACAGCTGAGGGGATGTCTGCTATCCAGCTCCCTGTGTCCACTGCAACAAACCACACTGTCAGTATTTATCATGCAAGTCTAAAATAACTACAACCTTTAAGTCTTACATTTTACATATTAATAATTTTGAATTACGCTTTGTGCTATAGTACTTTACTTTATACTTTCAAAAATACGTATTATTATTATTATTATTATTATTATAGCAATTGCTGTTGCTTAAATCAGTATCTGTTCATTATTTATTAATTATTGTATTTTTATTGTATAGCCTACAAAGAATGGAAAACATACAACAATACGACTTTTTGCAAAATAAATAAATAGACTATAATAATAATAATAATAATAATAGACTAATAACTGCATTCCTTTTAGTGGTATTATGTACTTTTTTATGTTAGAATTTTCTTAATCAAATGAGTCCCATATAATAACTTGAAAAAAAAATGGCTTTAAAATATTCCTGAATTTGAATTTTTGTATTTTATTGTTACATTTGCTTAATTCGTCATTTATAATAACAGTATCATAAATTATTCATAAATGTATTCAAAATTATCCGTGACCTTCATGTGATAAGTTGATTTATTTTTAAAAATTTTAATTTTGATTTTTTATGTTACACCAGTTGTCTCCATGCTTCTACTAACTGGAAATCAAACAACTTTCGGAGCGTACAAACCGTCTCTCCTGACTCAAGCCCTTCACAAACGCAGGGCTGGCCTTACAACTCCCAGCACAGACAGTCCCTCTCCTCTCTCCTTGTCTACACCTCTGAATCAAACGAATCGAGGCTCTGCTGCTGCTGCTGCTGCTGCTGCTGCTGCTGATTGCTTATCCTGAACCTTCGGGAGCTGGTCACAGCTTTCCTCATCTCAGTGGACCATGCACCAGACCATTTCCTTAAGTTTTCACGCTGTGCCACATATAGGCTACTTCCCCGCGTCCCGGCAGATTGCTGTTGAGGAGCATAAAAGATGAGCTGCCTCCATGTGGTGCGGGAGGAGAGAGGAGTCCTCGCTCGGACGCCTCCTTTGTGCGGTTGCAAAGAAACCTATTTAGTCCCAGGCGGAGGTCTATTCACCAGGCTCACCCTGACATCTGCCAAAAGCCCTCTCTAACCAGCACTGTCTGGAGAAGTAGGAGAGGCGCAGATCAATGACTGTCCTGTTAATTGTATAATAGACCTACTTATGGACCACTGCTAAAGGGGCACAATCGTTTAAGGTCTACCACGTCTGATTTTGTTTGAACCAAACAGGCCTAAATACCTTTAATTGCCCCCGCGCTGATGAAAAGTCGATGGGAGTTAAAGCGGCCGATCACTAACGGAGCTTAAATCCATCTGTATTCGTTTATTTATTTATTTCCTCCATTTGTTTCAACAAATCACCTGCCATGGGGGAATGGGAGCGATATTCGTTTTGTTTGTGATCCAAGGACGGGAGGGAAGTGGGGCTGAGAGGAGGCCTGGTGTTGTAAGGCTCCCCCACCTCCTGATGTTTGTTCCCTTTTATGACTGAAGTCCACACCGTGATCTGTACGGAGTGCACCCTCTGTGCCATTCCTCTCAAAAACAAAAAAGAATACAGGCCTACAGAGGGTAATCAGCTCGGGATGTGCTCTGAATTTATAGGCTTTTTTCGTCAATTTGAGAAATCAACCCTCCCTCTCTGAAGCAGGGTCACTGTTTGTAAACGGGCTATTTGACATAGTCCGGTGATCTGAAAACTGAGATTTGGATTTGGATAATTATTTAATGGTATTACATCTTCTGTCTCGAATAACCGTAAGCTCCCCTGTCAAAGCAAAACAAGCCTTTGCATGACCTCCCCTCCGGTATTTCAGATGTATGCCTATCTACAAACAGGAGTCCCGTCATGGCACAGCCTACATGAGATTAAACAAACACATTAAGATGTTTAACGTGGAATAATTTGAGCATGAAAAGCTAATAAATCAGAGGACGGAATGGCAGAGGATTGGATTGAATTGTAGTGTTTCGTGCACGTTTGAGTCTGTGCGTGTGCGTGTGTATGTGTGTATGGAAAAAAAAAAAAAAAGAAAAAAAAGAGGGGGGAGTCACGTCGCTGACATTTCCGAGCTCTCGCTCTGATTGGCTCTTATTTGAGGAAGCTCACGGGTTCTTTCAACTAATAAGCGCCTCCCCGTCGCTCTAAAGGACATTATAATGCAAGGTACCTCCTTTTTTAACCACAAACCGAATTTTCGTTCATTTAGACGATATATACTTTTTAAATTGCCCCAAAGTTGTAGGGTTTTTTTGGAGCGCATTTCGCCCTGGAGCGGTACGCGATGCTCTCTCATGCCGACCTCCTGGATGCTCGGCTCGGTGAGTTATCATCACTAAACCCCGGCCCTAAACTCCAGTGTAAGATTTCAACTTCTTGTTTAACCTTTTCAAATGATAAATAGACTGTGTAGTTAATTGTGTTAACAGCTAAGTGGTTTATCGTTGTTGGAAGCAGTTCTTTACAGTAATTTATCAGGAATGATCTGACAGCGAAAATTACGGTGTAAAATTATGACTCAAGCTACAGGCTACTGACTTTATTGTCGTGTTTTTTTTTTTTTTTTTTGTTGTTGTTTTTTTGTTTTTTTAAATTAACCTACTGCTTGTCTCTTAAAGAAGCCAGGCGATTTCATGTAACTCTCATTTAAGGATGCTGCGCCTTAAGATTTGCCGTGTATTGACTCAAAGCCTCTCTCCTCCTCATCCCCTCAGGGATGAAGGATGCTGCGGAGTTACTCGGACATCGAGAGGCTCTCAAGTGCCGGCTGGGAGGTGGGGTGCCAGACCAGGGGCATCCGGGAGACATGGCCCCTGGTTCAGACTCAGTAGAAGGAACCACCCTCTTGCCGGGAGAAGACATCGCCACAGTGGGATCCAACTCTGCCGGCATGCCGGTGAACGGGAAGGAGCAGGAGAAGCAGCAGCAGCAACCGCAGCAGAGCTCCGGTCAGTCCTCCAGCCAGCAGAAACAGAAGCGGCACCGGACGCGCTTCACCCCGGCGCAGCTCAACGAGCTGGAGCGCAGCTTCGCCAAAACCCACTACCCTGACATCTTCATGAGGGAGGAACTGGCGCTGAGGATCGGCCTCACTGAGTCCAGAGTGCAGGTAAACGCCCGTGCAATGTGGTTTTTGGTTTGTTTGTTTGTTTGTTTGTTTGTTTGTTTTTTTTACAATATGCAAACACTGGCGTGATGAGGCAGGGTGTGGCTTTGGTTCCACATTTGGTCTTGTAGGGTTTTTTCAGATACAAGTGTCCAAAAACCTTTAATTCCGTCTGGAAGGCAGTGATCAAAAATAAGCTAAAGAGAGAGGATTCAGGACCAATGTCCCCCCTGTGCGTGTGTAAAATATAGTTATGTCTCTATTCACGTTTTTCTTTTTATTTTACTATCATGTATTTTCAGTTGTATGTCACTGATCTCCTCTAGCGATTAGCGTTTTGGGTGTAAATACATGAAAAGTCTAAGCTAACAGCAGCCCATTGGCATCACTGGAACAGTCTAAGTTACCTCAAACTATGACTTAAAGTTCACTATTGTGTAGATTGTCATTAAAGTAATACAATCATTAGAGTAATACAATCCCTTAAAAGATAATTATCTTATGTAGGCTACACGAGTTTCCATGTCCTGCCTCATTATACTCACATAAAAAACAGTGTGTGTGCCTAAAAAAAAAAAAAAACGAAGGATAGATTCGTTGTGCTCTGATATTCTAATAACACTTGTTTTCGAAAAAAGTACGTCTATTTTAATTGAATTATATGATTTAAATATCCACAGTTTGTTCAGGTTTAGCCTGATAGTAAGTAATGTTTAATTTGAAGAAGCCGGCCCCCTCTAATATACAACGTCTCTGTCCAAGGTGCTGAAACATTTCTCCTCTGCGGATAACGAGCAGGAGTCTGGTTCTCTTACTGTCAAAAATATTGAGGTCCCCTTTACAATTTGCAGAAAATACTGCATAAGGCCATCTGTGGTGGCTGCTTCCATAAGATATTAAAACTGGGGGTATGAAAGTTCTTCATATCTTTCTTTACAGCTGCCTGATTTTCATTTGTTTTTGTACAAATCTTAAATTTAGACCTGCAACAACTGGATAAAATTACATAAGTGCTAACGCTTTGATAATTACAAATATATGGAGTTAAGATGGCCATAAAAGTTCTCAAAATATTCTACAGTGTTCTATTTTTTTTTTTAAAAAGAATTTCGTTAAGGAAATATGACTCCCCCCTTTTAACAAACATTTGTTACAACGACATTTATTATGATGGGAATGTGTGGCTTACAGTGGTGACATTTGCCATCTTATTTGATAATTTGTATTTCGAGTAACTGAACATACAAATTATGTTTGTACAGTTTACAGTGGCTAACACACACACAGAGCTTCCTTTCTGAACAAGCCTGCGGGACCAGGCTCTAATAAACCAAACACATTATCAACCAGTTTCAGCCTTATTTATAACAGCGAACGGGTTATTAACCAGTGATGTGAAATTCATGCAAATGATCCCACTGAAAGCAATAAAAAGCAGTATAATCATTAGTCACTTTAATAATCAATTCTTTGCTGCATCCAGTGCAGGATCCCGGGCGCCGAGCGCAGGTCGGCTCCTGCGCGCTGTTGGTGAAGCCGCGGCCTCTCCTTTCAAATGCTCCATCAGCGACGTCTTAATAGGACCCGAGAATATATTGTACTTTTCTTTCTTTTTTTTTTTTTTTTTTTTTAATGGAATGAGAAATTGCATTTTCTTTCCCCCCAGCGAGTGTAATGGGCTTGGGCGCCGTTTTCACGGATGGCTGAGTGGAATGAGCGCGAGATTTTCATACTTTTAACGCGCGCAGGCGCCGACTCGCGGCCCCGCGCGCGCGCGCATTAATCACGCCCGAGGATCTTCATAAAAAGTCAGGCGCGTGCGCTTATAGCCGTGCGCGCGTGCGTGCGTGCGCACGGATGGGTGGATTAGATTTGTCCACGCGGAGTGTGTGGGCCGCAGAAACGCTTGTTTTTTAACATTCGGGGGCCAATTCTTTGAATGAATCTGTTTGTGAATAAGATGTTAGGAAGACGAATTGTTGGAGCCACTGCTGCGGAACTCCAGTGATAACCCCCCCCCCCCCCCCCCCCCCCCCCCCTACAGGCCACTGGGCTGTATTTACAATCACACCCATAACACTGGTGTTTTCACTGCTTTAGTTTCACCTCCAGCGTCTTGGAAAACACATGTTAATATGTAGACTGGAGCCGAATGGTTGGTATTTACTGACTCTTGTTTTTGAGAGGCTTCTCTTAATATTGTAAAGGCTCTGCTTGTCTATTCGGTCGATTGAAGAAGGTTGAGGAAGGACTAGTGCATATTTATTTCCTGTTATTTCATTTCGCTGCAGGTTCAGATTCAGACCAGGCCCCACAGCTTGACGGGGATTTGTGCTTCTCTGCTGCTGTGGCATAAAATGAACAATTACACATCGCCCTTTAGTTGTATTAATATTATGTTGTCTCAAATGTCCTATTACAGCCTAACGTTTGTGTGAGATATGGCGAGATTTTAGTGAGAATATGGTGCCTGATCGTGGGCTGTTTTTCTCCCATGGTCACACTGTAGGCTACTGTGGGGACATGCTTCCAGCAGCCCCCTTGCTGCCCACATTACGGTGTATTATGAACCGACACTGCCTCAGACACATGCTCCTCAGTCTGTCCCTCTGAAGGCTCATGGTCTCGTCTCTGCTTGCAGGTTTGGTTCCAGAACAGACGCGCTAAGTGGAAGAAAAGGAAGAAGACCACCAATGTTTTCCGCGCCCCGGGCACGCTGCTCCCAACACCGGGCCTGCCACAGTTCTCTGCCGCGGCCGCCATGGAGAACAGTCTGTGCTCCTTCCACGCCAACGACTCTCGCTGGGCCACGGGGATGCCGGGGGTCTCCCAGCTGCAGCTGCCGCCTGCCCTGGGTCGTCAGCCGGGCATGGCGCAGTCGCTGTCACAGTGCAGCCTGGGCCCGGGCCCGCCACCAAACTCCATGGGTCTCTCCAACGGCCTGTCATCCAACGGCTCCGGTCTGCAGTCCCACCTCTACCAGACGCCTTTCCACGGAATGTCGGCCTCTCTCTCCGGCCCAACGAACGTATCGGGCTCCCCGCAGCTGTGTAGTTCCCCGGACAGTGACATGTGGAGAGGGACAAGCATCGCGTCACTGCGGCGCAAAGCGCTGGAGCACACAGTGTCCATGAGTTTCACTTAGTGACTTTTCAAAAACAACCCTCCCCGCACCCCTCTCCTCCTCACTCCCTCTCCCAGCCCCACCCTGCGGCTCTGTTTCTGTTTTGCTTTTTTTTTTCTTTTTCCCGCTATTTAGAGCAACACGAGAGAACGAGCGAGCTAATCAGGCCTGACACGTCTGAAACGTGGAGACTGTGTGTGTGACTTCATCTAGACATAATGACAAAAAGAAAAGGACAACACTGATGGACAAATGGAGGAAAAAAAGTAACTTGGGTTTGGGGTTATTTATCTTGTTAATTCAAAAGGATTTTATCAATTACTGATGATAAATACTATTGTAATGATCTCTAGATTATAGGCCCTAATTACTGAGAGCCAAACAACCGTCGTATTTACGTTTTCATTGAGTGTGTCTTTACGCACACATGTTATTGTGTTCAGGTGAAGTTGTGTTATGTCAAACGGTTATTTATAAGATTGGGTATACATTTTGGCAACAGCCTACCACGCACACACACACGCACACACACACACACACACACACACACACACCATACTGTAAGTGGGCCTATTGAACTGCCTCTCAGGCTTGCACTGTGCATGTGGATTTAAACGCTTGGGGTAATTTCAGGAGGAAAAGGTTCCCACTCAGATCGAACAGGTACTTTTGAGGCGACCTCAGTCTCGTCTGCATGAGACTGGAGCATAAATCTAAAGAGGACAAAAAAATATATATACAATGATCTTTTCAGTAGGCCTACTATGTTTTAGGATGTTTTGTGTAGATAAAACATTCTTGCTATGTACCCGCTGGTATTTTTTGTGACATGTTTTAACTTATTGTATGTGCGATTACTTAACACATTTCTTAAATGTTTGATCTTACATCGAAATGCACCACGTTGACGGGTTTGTACCAATTTAAAATGACGAACAAATAAAAGTAATTTTCAAGAATGTCAAAACAAGAATGCTTCATGTCTCCCATGATATTCTAATTATTATTTTGTTTGAAGAATATATTGTAATCTTTAGTGGTCTCCTTAGTAGTCATAGTGGATTTAATTAAAAAAAAAATTGTATATATTGTGTAGGGACGTATGTGGAGTTATGACGACATATTTGTCTTGTCTGCAGGTCTATAGGCTTGGCAGCTGTTTTCAAAGATATCATTTTGGTACAAAAATTTTTGTTTGTGGTCATTGCTCAGTGACCTATTGAGGTTTTTGTTTTTTTTTTTTAACAGTGTTTGAGGTGACAGGGTGAAGGGTTTATGAAGGGTGACTGGTCCCATGGTGGCAGACAGCAGCGGTAAAGATGTCAGTGCCGTGATGTGACGGTCATTGCTTTTAACCATGACGGTCATCCCACTGAGCAGACTGGATGGGCTGTAACGAAACAGGAGGGATCACAGGGCTGTGTGTGTCTGTGTCAACACTATATATCAGCCTAGTTTCTATAGCTCGCATTTTTAGGCTAAAGTTGGCTGCTGTGACACTAACTCGCGAAATAGAAATGACATAATCGATTAGTTTTAGCAAAACTAAACTTTAATATAATATCCAATTGGGGTTGTGATAGAAATGCCAGAGGAGATGAAAACGAAATGGAAACACCGCCTAGTTCCCACAGGAATGTTACAGAAATATTAAGGCAAGTGGAATTCCACCAGAATTTAGCCACCAGATCAATAATCCAATAATTACATACATGCCTATCAGTCTGTATCTGGGTCACAAGCATCTGCAGGCAACTCGGTACACACTGCATTAGAAACATACAGTACCATTTCGCTCTTGGGTGGGTGCCAAATAGCAATTTGTACATATATAGCCCAAATAACCAAATTGTGCTTTCATTAAATCTGGTTCCCAGCAATAATAAGTTTAAGTCAGAGTTGGGCCAGAGCTGAGTCAAGGTGCAGCTTTCACATCATTATGCATACAATTCTAATTTGAGAAATGAATAATGTGTCTTTGGAAACCAAACTTCCTGGAGTTTGTGTGGTATTCAGATACCACAGTGTTGTCTGTAAGCTCGTGCCAGCTCAGCGTATGCTTCTATGAATGTAGGCCCACAGAAAGTACAGGGATAAATATGGGCCCATACACAGACTGACCCTATTCTGAGTCATTTTTTAGAAGACTGAAACATAGAGCTCTGAATTGTGCACCACAGTCTTATTCACAATGCATTACCAATAAAGTGTTCATGTGTTTTCCACTTTTTTTTTTTTTTTTTCAATGCAGCACAAACAGCTGTTCATGGAGGGAGCTGTCTGGCACCCCTTACAAAGTGACGAGCAAAATATCAATTAAATAAATAAATGATAAGATATGTTGATGTTGTGCTTTCCCGTAGGGGCTGCTCGGGGGGGATACAAATGCAAAAATTATTTTGCAATTTCACACAACCTTTTAAAATCGTAGTATCTATGCATATGTTTAACTGCACATTCACTTTAGTGTTGACAACTGAACTGGCGTCTACATTCAAAGAAACGTGGTAGGCTCAGAATATCAGTTGTGTGTTTTTACAGCCAAACACAAACACAATCTTCTGTTTACGAATATTAATTGACATACTGTCATCCTGGAGTTGGTAAACTCATCTCATTATTTCTGATTTAGCATTAGGACCAGCTTGTGGGCTATAGTGTTTACTACATTACACGCATGTCACAACAGACAGAAAATACAGGTTAACGGTTATTAAGCGGTTTAGTTTTCACGCCTTTTGATCATTTGACATTTATTTGAAATTCATCATTACTTGAACATCAGCCCTGTAATAAGAAAAACTCACCTTGTTTGCGTTTCTTCGGTTTCAAATTATCCTGATGTGCAATGTGGGCTAATGTCTATAAACTCAGACGCATCTTCCCGAAAGAAGTAAATAAAATTTTTCCATTATGGAAGTGAGCGGACCTCTTTGTCTGTGTCAAAGATTATAAGTGTCAACTTGAGCCTGAAATCACAGCAGCTCAAATTAATCAGCGTGTTAACCTCATCTCGTTGTCAGCGCTGAGGCCAATTTACGGTCACGGGATGGTAATTGATGAGATATGGCATTACCATAAGCAGTCCCACTGCCTGTAAACTTATAATTGGAGTTTCGGTAACAATGCAGGGGGGTTAAACAAAGGATTAATCATAATTAACAAAAGTATATTACTTTTCCCGTATTAAACAGTTGGTTCCCACCTTTTCTATTAACACAAATTTGTTTGCAGTAATTTACTGAATTATTGAAAATACCAACCCAAGTCAAGACCCTGAAAAATTCATTTATTCCTCTCTGTGCTTTCACATTTGTGTGTGTGTGTGTGTGTGTGTCAAACCCTATGTTTCCGTTATACCCAATTAGCCTGAGTGAAATAGCCTGAAGTTTTCTAACATACAGTAAGAAACAATATTTTTCAAGCTGTTTAGGAGTGTGCCATACGGCAACATAACAAGGGATCACACTGTGATTACATTTACGGACTGATACAATGGCCAGGCCACACTGTTATTTTACAGAATGGAAAAAAGCATAAGTAACTCACCAGGGAGGGTAAAACTCAAGATAATTGAAAATATACTTTTTCATGGGTACATGTATAGTCAATACACACTGAATGCTTAGAAAAAACTGGTTGTTATCAATTGTTTACACTCATTGAACATTACAGTAAAACAGTATAAACCAATATCAGTGTGAATTAGGGATGTAAATGAATGTCATCTGTGGGAAAGAGTAGGCCACCACTCTCAGTCTGACAGTACATTTTTTAGAAGAAATTGACTTTTTTTTTTTTTGAAACAGAGAGAAAAGGCAAAATAATGTCACATTTTTCTTTTATTCTAACGACTGTTTGCATTATGATTTGATGCCACTGCTTATTTGTCTTATACGTTTACCTCTACATCACACATCCCAGCTCTGGCCTATTAGGAGTCGGTATTTTTTTCGCCCCACCCTCCCAGAAGCGATGTAATTACAAGATATTTCATAACAAGAGTTGATCAAATATTGTACCCACTGCCAAACTGACTGCCTGCTCCACCCATCCAGGCAGGAGCTGCAGCAGTGTCAGCCTGAGAGTGTGTTGTTCTGGTAAATCTAGCTCTATGCGTGGTTCAGCCCACTAGATCCAGCCCTGTGCTGACTACTGTGTCCTGGGCTGCAGTAACAGATGTGAAATCACATTACCCAAACGCTGCAATTAGTCTCACTCGCTCGCGGGTTAATGAGTTTGTGGAAATGTGCGACCCATTCCTCATTAGGTAATTTCTCATGCACTGATGAGAGAGGGAGAGAGATGTGGGCATGGCGACTCAGTGGAAATGGCACATAGGTAGTCTGCAGCATCTCATACTGTAAAGCAGGATGCAGCTGAGAGGGGGACACTGCATCTGGATGGTTTTTTGGGGGGGTTGAAATGAAATGAGGCTAGCATGTGTGCTTTTCTATCTGAGAATGTCTGTGAAGTGAATGGAGAAAAAAAAAATCCACCATTCACACTGCCTAGTCTTGTGTATTTGCATTCAAGAGTTCGATAGCAGAGGCCTGCTGGGGTTACATCTGTCTGTCTCCTTGTGGACCTTCTATGCTTTTTTCCCTTGCTGCGAGGCAAGAGAGTGTGTGTGTGAATAGACAGCCCAGGGCAAAGCTCTGTCAGGACACAATGGATGACAACAAAAGAACTAATTAGCAATCAATTACCGACATGTTTCTGTCCTGCACCTTTTATCTGGTTAGAGTGTAGAGCAGGTTACCACTCAACATACACACACACACAGACACCACCTGCTGCCTATGTATGTGTGTGTGTGCAGCCAGTGTGTGTGGCTTTTTTTTTTTTTTTTTTTTGGTGAATTTGGATTATTGCAGGGACGTGTGTGGTAGCCCAGTGACACATGGTTTAATGCAAGAGAATGCGACCTCTCTGATGTGTGAGATAAAGGTGAAAAATCTTCAAATTAATCCAATTAGGACCTTTAGAGGAAGTTGCTTTTCACTGGGTTTTTTTTTTTGGCTAAGAGTGTAAAAGGCAGTTGTTCATTAGCCTCATCTGTGCCAATCAGCCTCTAAACTCTTCTTTGTTGTGTCTCATTGCTTCTCTTTATTGTTGTGACTACTTGCGGTTGATCTATAAGAATTTACATCTACAACTTCATAAAAGCCAACATTGATAAAGAATTTTTTTTAAGTGTTTACCTAATTTTGGTCTGTGGCTCGCTCATTTCAGCATCTCCCCCTCCACTGCTGTGTAACACACACACACACACACACACACACACGCACACGCTCACACACACACAGTGACATCTGGGGGGAAAGTGTGCTGTGAGGAGGCTGCGAGTGCCTCTCATGATAACAACTCTGCATCTCAACAACCTGCATCCATCATCATCAACACTAACATCTGCTCTGAGCCTCAGCCTTAAATCTCTTTCTAACCCCCCCCCCCAGCCCTTTACCTCTCTCCACTTTCTACCCTCTCTCCCCCTTTCCTACTCTCTCCTTTTTTTCTTCCTCTGCTCCTATTCTCTCCATCTTTTTTTCCCCATGAGAAGCCACTGTATCTGCCTTTTCTTTCTTTTTTCTTTTTTTTTAACCACTCTGTCCGATCTGCTTTGACTCTCATCCAAATTCCCTCATCTGCACGGCTATGTGCGGATGTGTTTTTTCGTTTCAACCATCCTTAAAATCAATATTTAATGATGATGTTATCAGTGCTTTTATGTGTAATTTACCCAGGGTGTCAGTATGAATGAGACACTGTCAGCTTTATGGCGTCAAGCATTTATTTTCTGTTAATGGGTGCTCCTGGTGGTATACAAACCAAAACCCATTGGACGTCTGATGGATTTGTCTGTTTCATTTCTGTTCACACATGCGTTCACAGCCATGTGTGCATGCATATAGTACATGTCTACCTACAATGCGCGCACACACACACACACACACACACACAAAGTGTAGTTGATTATACAACAATGTAAACTATAAAACAGGAAACTTACTTTATAGTGCAAGAATAACACACTGAATGTGTCTGCATTGTCTTCCATTGGTTTGATATTAAAACACAATCTATCAAAGCAACTGTTTCAAAAGAGACTGCATTGCCCGATTCTGACATTTTCCAAAGCCATGACAATTACTTCACTTCTTCAGCTCTGGGAGCCAACATTGTTGAGAGGCAATAATCATGATAGTTTTCTCAGTCATTTTTCTCCCAATAACAAGCCATTTTTAATCCAATTAGGAGTGCTAACGTGAGAGGCATAATACCACGGCCCCTGGGACAGATGAGAGAATATGCAGGACATTTATCCCGACAGTCAATATTGGATTTCTCACTAAGCAGCTGTGCCTGCTCTCTCTGACATTCTCCACCTCTGCACAGTGATCCGTCCTGATTAAACCGGCTTTTCTACTTTATCAACATTCATTACATGACCTGGTCATGCATGGCCACAGAAACCAGGAATAGAAAATTTACATGCTTCACGTTGGGGTTTTCCTTTTGCACTGTTTCTCTGGATTCACCTGTTTAGTGAAAGATGATCTATCACATGGCTCTCTTCTGGATCTTAGATGGTGCCGTTGAAACTCTATGAGGAGATAGTTGCGTTATGGTATTCCCCAAAAACTTTCCTCACCTAGACTGACAGGTTAGATGTCCGTTTACACGCTGAACCTGAATGCAGGTGGCTAAGCTAGTTTTGCATTACCACATGGTTCTGTGGTTATAATATCCAGCAGTTGTTTTTCTTCATTTCCTGATCTGTGTTTCCTGATTTTAACTGAATTTTGAACACTGAAAAGACAAATTTCTTGTCCCATTTCTTGTTTGTTTAGTTCACGCACCTCTGCTTAAATATAGAAAATGCAATTCAGTGTGCAACACTTCATGATAAGACAGAAAGCAAGAGCTGTCAGTATTTTAAAGCCAACAGCAGTTAAACATTGCCACCTTCTGGTGGCTGCAGAGAGGATCACAAGGCAAAAATGTTCCTTATTAATTCATACATTTATTTATTTATTTCTTAAGAATTTAGACAGATGGTCAATAGATTTTATCTCATCTCGGTATCACTTAATGAAATATGTCTGTTGATGCTACAGAGAGTTGTACAATTATTGTTCTATCAAAACATCGCTAATAAAAGGCAGAAAATGCATGAAAAAGAGGGCTGCTGTTTATAGCTGATTGCAGTCGATACATTTATGCAGTGCACTGAATCATTGTCATTGAGTGCATTGATTATGTGGACTAATCAATGTTTATTAGGCTGGAAAAGACTGACCAGACCACATGGAGGCTGAATGATGAAGGAACACATTTACTGAGTGTCAAAGGCCCACCCACCTGCCCTGAGCAGACATGTTTGAGGGAACTTCAGCCAGGGAACTTCAAACTGCATGTTTAGGGGACAACCAACAGTTTCTCTATCCAAATTGGACATAAGATCAGACAGAACTGAGTTAAAGGAAGCAGATTTTGCTGCCATTCAAGGTAATCTAACTAACATACACAGTGGGACAGAGTCAAATTTGCAATTAGCCAAGATTGAGCTCATTTGAGATTTTTCAGATTTTGTTAATTTGTGCTAAAAGATGAAGAGTTTGATTTTAAAAAGTCAGTGTTGAAAAATGCATTGCATCAGTCCTATCATCTTTTGTGGTGCCTCTGACTATAGTGGCCCAGTAAATGAATTAGCTTCCCCCTGCACTGAAACCTAAGGCTTAAGTTGTCATGAAAACCTGGTTGCAATACAGAGGTACAATAGCCCACAACAGTAACTGGGGACAGTCCCTGCCCTGTTATACACTATATCTGTGCAGGTTTGTTCATGTTGAAACCATCTCTCTGTGTTTTCCTCTGAACCCCTCTGACTAAAACACATCATTCTGATAGCTATGTATTGTTTGTTTGGAAAAAAACAAGTGATATTACAAGAAAACATACTGTATCAATGATGTCTCTTCATCATTTCAATTACTTTTAACTTTATCTTGTATCTTTTCCACCAGTCCAAACTTGGACATCCATGTCACAATAATTGAGGTTTAGATCGAGGCTTGAGTGAGTCTATGAGTAAACCATGACAACAAAAGCCATTATGATAGACTCTAGTTGGATCAATTAAACAAAGACTATATAGATATTAGTGTAATGTGATGATGTCATATACAAACCAAAACTCTGATCATGTCAGTCTGTCTGACTGTGTCTCATTGGGTAAAGAGGTCTCTTGCTGCTTGGGAACAATTACTCCACAGTGCATTCTGTAATTATACTATTATGCTGAATTATTCTCTGCATCTGCATGCACCATCAATCATCACTGCATAATGTGTAAATGTGTTTTTTTTTGGTTTGTTTTTTTGCTTTACAAGGCCAAACACAAGATATTCAATATGTTTAATAAAGATGTATAATACCTCAGCATAATCAACATCATTATATAGAATGAAGGTTTGTCTACTAACCTTGTCAATAATTGGTTAATCCAGGAAAGTGTGTCGTCAACCTTAAACAAGCTCGCACACACACAGAGAATAAGAGAATAAGTCAAACCAAGATGATTTTTATGAAAGTTTATTTTGCATATCCTTAATATGCAGTGTCTCTATGACTAATGCATATATGATTCATTTGAATTTATCCTGACCACAAAATGTATTATATAAAAGACTTTCACCAGTAAAGTGAATCAAACAAACAGGCCAGCATCAGATGGGAGTCACCAGATCTCCCCTGAAGAACTCCGCTGGAAGATAATTAAAAGAAGAGTGTGTTATCCATCGCTCCTCATTAATGTGCTTTGAATTAACCACTTTCAGGGGAGAGGAATGGGGAGGAGGGGACAAGCAAGAAAATCCATGCAGGCTTTAAAGTAATCTCTCTCTGTCAGGTCGGTCCAAACGGGGAGGGTCGGCTCATTATGGCCCCCACAGGAGATGAATGGGTCAGTCAGGCAGCAAGGAGAGCTGGGCTGGACCGCTGCGATGACAGACAGGTCCACACACAGGTTTTTGTGTATGTATGTGTGTGTGTGTGTGTGTGTGTGTGTGTAAGGGCATCAACACACAATGAACAACAAAGCAAAAACACTTAGCTATATGTGCTATCTTTGACAGGGAGCAGGTGGGCAGAAGGAGGCCGCATGCTGGGACACAAGGCAAGGTTAAGACGCTAATGTGTGGAGTCAACAATCATTGTGATTTCACTTTGACAACATGGAGGGGCGCCTGCCACATCTGGCCAGCTGAGGCAATCATCATGGTCACAGAGGGCACTCCAAAATCCACACTCCTTAAAATTTTCTGAACCGCTTTGGTCTATAAGAAAAGAATTGGTTGCATTTCAACATGACTCTTAACTTAGAGTTGCACCCTGTTGACTCAAAATAATTAAAGCTGTTCCTACATTTGCCACCAGATGGTGTTGTAGTCTTTTGTCTTGTTGAGACCCAGGCAGCTGACAGGGAGCTGTTGTAATTCATTTCATTTTAAACATATCTTTGCTGCATGTCATTCATCCTGTTCCTTTACACTATCCTGAAAAATAACAACAAAAAAAAACAACAAAAACATATCTAAATTTCATGTGATGTTTTCACCAACAGCAGAGCAGGGACAAAAACACAAACACTCACTGATTAGCTATCCCATAATGTAGGCCATGTGGTTGTCCATCTGTGTTTTTAAGTCACATTATCTTAGTGGGATACTTTTGGTTTCTTAATGTAATTGCTGATTTTTATCTTGCCGCTCTTGCATTTCTTTTTAATCCGGATTTCTGCAATGTGACACATTTGCATCAGAGGTTAATCAGGACAAAATGTTAATTCATTCATTCAGGGTTTTCAGTGAAAGGATGAGGGTTTGTGGGAGGTAATAAGGGAAGAGGGGTTAGATAGGATTAGATTAGATTAGATCAGAGGATGAACTCTGCGAATAGACCAGCAGAATAGCATAATATGAATTTATATATCTGTTCATCGTTTAAAGCAGTAGCTATAATGAGACTGTGGGGTGACTTGTTCATTAAAATCTATTGATTCATTTAATAAATTGGATTTACACAATTACAGTATGTATCACAGCACTACATCGAACACGTGGTAGCATTTATGAGAAATCGCCAGGGGACAAGCACTTGTAGCTCATGCCGCCGCATTAAAATACGCATACACACACACACACACACACGCACACACACACCATCTAGCATTTTGCTAACATTTTCCTTTCCCTCTGCTGTCATTCACATTAGCAAAACACACTTTAGCAGCGAGAGTTCGACTAATAGGTTCAGACATCTTCTCAACACAAGGGCATTGTAAGACAACTAATTATTATCACTGACCACTGGCTTTCAATGAAAGTAATACACCTTGAATAGGTCATCAGCGTTGTAGACAACAGGCTAGGGGTGTGGGTGGGGGGTGGGGAGTCCTATTTGTTTTAGTTTTTTTAGTTTGCACCCCTGTGTATGGCATCACAGACCTTCATCACTATGAGAAAATGTCAGCTATCGTTAGCTCAAGATAATTGCAAGCCAGAGTTTCACACAGAGTCTCTCGTCTTCATTTCAGATGAATGAGAGAACGTGTGGGCTGTTCCATCAGAAGTGGGTATGAACGCTGACAGGGTGATGATCATCTTGTACACACGCAGCTACATCTCAGTTTGACCTTTCACAGTGGCAGCATGGACACCAACAATTAGTCTCATCTAAATGAATTTGTTATGTCACTCCAAACCAAATGACGTCACAGGCTCTCTCTCTCTCTCTCTCTCTCTCTCTGTCTCTCTTTCTCTTGTTCTCTCTCTCTCTTTCCAGCTGTCTCCTCTCCAATACGTTCTGCTCCTTCTCCGTTCTTTGTATTTTGCAAAATGTGACTCCACACTTTGTTCTTGTTTTGGTAAAAGATGTCTGTGCTTTTGGATGCAACTGTACATCTTAATGCTCTGGCTCCGTGGTTGGGTCTCGGCAGTAGAAAATCACCCAGGTGGGATCAAGTATTAGCTGAGCAAGTGGCCATATTGTGAATACCTCTCCACACAAACATGGAAGGAACAACACAACCATACACTTAATAATCTGTCTCTGACAAAATCTACTGGTGCTCTATGGTAGCAGAAGTATAAGTCATACTAACTGCATATGGAACATGTGCCTGCCAAAATAATGGAAACACCAGTGTTTCATCAAATGTTAAAGAACTGTCATGTTATCTAAACAGTATTATCCTCTGGTCTGATTATGTGGTGATCTTTGTATGCTTCGGCTGAACAAAAGTAGTGTTACAAGCTAACTCATTACCTCCACCAAGGAGGTTATGTTTTCACCTGTGTCTCTTTGTTGGTTTTTTTGGTTTGTCATCAGGATTTTACAAAAAGTGCTGAGCTGATTGGCACCGAACTTGGATGAGGAGTGGGATATGGGTCAGGGAAGAACCCATTAAATTTTGTGACTGATCCAGATTGTTCACTATGAATTTAAATTTTTTCCTCTGAAGTTTGGTGTATGCTGTTTGACATGGTCTTGGTGGAATGTCTACACTCTCCTGACCATGTTTTGTAGTTACAGAATGTGTTTTCCATTCTGAATATAAAAAATATAAATACTTCTTGAAATTGCTAATTGGGTTTGGTGATAGGTTTTTGCCACAGTATCAATCTACCTGTTTAGTTCACAAAGACAGATCACAAAAACCTTTCCATGATGTCTCTGTTAATGACAGGGAGATGGAGGAGTTTCTTAAAAAGTAAGTAAACCCAATTCTCCCTGTATGTCTCTCCTGTTTCGCCCACGCCTATAACCGGCATGGTGAGCCAGATGTTGGCGAATAAACTGGTCAAGTCTACAGCACATGGAGGAGGCCACGAATACAAGGCCACAACTGACCTCAGAGTGGAGAGAAGGAAGAGAGGAGGACCAGGTGAATGGCCAAATATGTTACAACTTGCAATTCCATGTGAAGTAGATGGTAATCTACATCCTTTCCAGGGAATCCCTGTCTCCTAGGAATAAACCTTAAAACAGAGGGGTTGAGAAAATTAAGACGCACATTAGGTATTAATAATGATTTAGATGATTTAGTCCAGCACTAGTGCTATTAGAAAACCTCTCTCTAGTCAGCATTTGCTCTGAGGCAAAGGTTCACAAACTATCTACCACAGACTACCTCACAGAGGATTAAAGAAAAGCCTAAGGACACCGCTGCCCCCTGATCCCTCACTGGCTTCCCACTCACCCGTGTGTCCTTGTTAACGAAAGTATTTTATCCCTCACTAAATAAAAACATATGTAATTTTTTTTTGTTTTAGTTTGTGCAATATGAGATATATCTCATATATGACATTCCCTGTGTGTGACTTTATCATTTCATTACACTGTGCCAATCATCTATAGAGTTACTCTACAAATGTGTTGCACATTTGATAAATTCACGTTTTACGAGATTTTTATTTGAATATTTGTCATATTAGCTTCATTTTCATTGATAAAGTGACTCCATAATGTAATTACCACCGAACAATAAAAAAAAAAGCCTACCTGAGTAATATCGGGAACATTTGGCAGGACGTAAGCTATATTATGACTTTTAATTAGATTTCTAAATGACACGCAGTCGTTTTTTTTGCTGCCACACAGCCAAGCATATTTAAATGCCTTAATATGTCTTTGAATGGCAGCTTTTCGCGGATTATCTGAATCACTGTTAGTCCCCTCGGCTCAGTGTTTTCCACTGACCCTCTGATGTAGGCCTGCCCGTCTGTCCGTGCTGCTATAAAAGCTGCCACCTCACAGCCAGCGCCGTTATTTCCCCCCCTCAGCTTCAGGAAACACTTCACCGAGAGACGCGCTTCACAATGTCCCTGGCTCTGTGCACACAGCTGCTCCTCTTCCTCATCTCCCTTTCATCCAGGATGGGGCTCAGTCGCTACATTGAGGTAAAATCCCATTTTTTTTTTTTTTTAATAGTTAAACTGAACCAAGGGGGAATTATTGATTGAGGTTAAACTGGTGCCTTCAAAGTAAAGCTATGACCTGGAACTTGACGTCTGCTTCTGTCATGTTTGATTCAGGACATCGAGGCGTCAGATGGATTATATTCTCTGCTCAGTTTGGACCAGAAAAGAGAATCAGAGGATTTTATTTTCCGCCGACCTCTCAGTAAGTGCTGCTGTAAACAATGGCTTTATTCAGTGGCTGATTATGCTTAACGCTGTTAACCGACTTGGCAAATAACAAGGAAACCCTTTACATAATTAAAAGTATTCAGTGTAGCTCTAGTGTCCAGGCAGATACTGTAGAGTCAGTCAGTCAATCCATGCCCACAGTTCATACATATGTTGCCCCTGTAGTAACTACATAGTACCTGCATTTAAATTTTCCAATAATGAACACAGTAAAAATGTAAGAATATTATCAGTGGAGAGGATATTAATGTTTATAGGTCCACTTCTATATGAGTTTATTTATCACTCTGAGTACATTATGGCACAAATTCTCCAGAGCTCAATCACCTCTATTGTATAAGCTCCCCAGTCAACACTTGTGTCTTTTGGTAGCCGAAAGCTTTGTTGTGTTTGACCATAAAGCTGATCACCATCACACTTTCAGCTCATGACCAGTTCTTAATATTAAGCTAAATCGTTGAGGTTTTCTTGTGGTGAGACGATAAGGTGGCTGAAAGTTTTTCTGTCAATCAGTTTGTCATGATGAACAAATAATGTGTGTGTATTTGTGTGTGTGTGTGTGTGGTTTGTAGGATGCTTGGACATGCTTGCCACGGATGGCTACTTCACCTTTGATGCATCTCGGCCACAGCTGGCCTGTGCTGCTTTCATCATCGCTGAACCCAGTGAGGTCATCAGTCTGGAGCTGTCTGACGTCAATATCGACTGCAGCGCTGGAGATTTCATCAAGGTCACCCCCCCCCCCCCCCCCCCCCCCCCCCCCCCCCCCTCGCACCCACCCACCACTCACCAAAAAAATAACACCCACACATCCCCGACCCTCTCAGAGTGCGGAGACAGGAAGTTCAGTGCTTTGCCATTTAAACCCTGAATTTATTTCATCCTCTGCTCTTCGATTTAAATGGTGCCAAACAGGGTTAAAGAAGCGCTTAACGGCCAAACACCACACTCTGCATTGGTCACATCACCCAGAGGCAAGTGTGGGAAGAGGAGGCTTTGGTTCTGAAGCCAAGCCTGCCAGTTACACTGCGGTGTCAGTCCACGTGGGCCACACTGGTAAAAGACGTGGCGGGGAGAAGAAGGTCGGGAATTCTATCACTTTATTACTAACACTGACTGGGTTCGAAGTGTTTCTGTGTGTGGCTGTGTGTAACCTGCACACATCCGCGTCGAGAGGAAGATGCTCATCATGCTCAACAAAACCAAACACCACACGTCTTAGTCTTTTTTTAACACGCTTGTCTAAACACGATTAACTGAATATTTATAGAACAAAATTCTCACTGGATAATGGTGGTAATGAGAAAAGATTCACGATTCAGCATTGGGGATGGTGCTATATGAGTCTTTTTGGATTGACAGCCGTAGAAAAGCCATCTTAATTGCCCTTTGAAGGTGAAATGTATTTACTGTTTTGATGCAAGAATGCTCGAATCAAGCTCAAAAGGAAAGCATAATGATTTTTGGAGACTGGCTTGCTGGTCAACTGAACCATTAACTCAATGTTATCAGTTTTTACTCTTTTTAGGCTCTATTTGTTAGGGAACCACATATTAATCCACTATTAAATTTAGCTGCACAGTCTCCAATTGGCAGTCATGCTCACGCTGAGCAGAAGAAGTCACATGATATTGCTAAATGTTACTTTGATATCTCTATTTATGTACATTTTACCAGTCTTCCTACACACAACGTTCAGAAATTGGTATCTTGTCATGGTTACTCACCTTCCAGCTTTACACCTGCTACAAAACAAGTTCATACGAGTATCTGGAGCACTGCACGTAAATTGATTGTTTTATATATATGTTTCACCTCTTAACTGATGTTTCCCTTTGGGTAATATCAGAATTATGTTGCCAAATGAGAAGAAGGCGTGAATGAAATTCTGAATTGATAAAATGAGTAAAGCGTTGCCTTGTATTATCAGTTTTTATGATTTTGCATCTTTCCTCCTGCAGATGTTTGACGGCTGGGTTCTGAAGGGAGAGAAGTTCCCCAGCAGCCGGGACCACCAGCTGCCTCTGCACCAGCGCTACACAGACTACTGCTCCTCTCCAGCACCGGGATCCACCAGCCGCTCCTCTCAGAACGTCGCCATGATCTTCTTCCGCATTCACAGCCCCGACAGTGGCTTCACCCTCGCTGTCAAAAAGCTACACAACCCCTTTCGTGAGTTCTGCTAAACATCTTTGATTTATCAATTTATGTCTTAAAAGTTTGAAAGCAAAATAAACAGAAACCAAGTCCATAAAAGAGAAAGCCAAATTGTAAAAAAGAAAAAATCCTGAGAAAAAAATATAAACAAGGACCAAGGACTTGCATCTAAATCAGATTTGTGTTGTTTGTGTTTTAAGATGAGGGACAGACCGGTGGTTCTTGCTTGTGTGCATGTACGTGTGTTCTTCCTGAACATTTGTGCTCGGCTGAGCATTAATCAAGGCCGAGAGCGACAGGAAGAGATTGAATAAGAGGGATGCACCTGTTTTCCAGCTGCTTGACAAACACGGTGTTAACACTGTGTCAAGCAACATAACGTAACAATCACGGTCTGGCCATAAGACAAAGACAGACAAAGAAAGAGCACTGACAAAAAAGGGGGTTTGAATGGATTATCTGTGGCAAAAGAGCATAAATCTAAGGCCAGTATTTGAGGTTGTATTCATATATTGACCATTAACTGTAGCTGTCCACAGTATTGTCCCTTTATTTTATCTGATCACAAGTCCCTGCTGTGTGACCCCAAGTGGATAAAACAGCATTAAAATGTCCATGTGTGCAAAGATGTGATATACCTATAATACATACATTTGTAAGACAAACAAGTTCTGTCCCTCAACACCTTTAGACGCCACTTGGCCAATTCAAGTAGCTTAAAGTATAGTGCTCCCTTTGGACGGTCCGTTTTGAAAATGCTGTTATGCAGTGATCTGCATCTGTTCCTTCATAGATGTGAGTGATGGTTACCATCCATACATAAACAAAAGTCATTCAGATCTTGCGCTTGCAGAACAAATCCACTTCATAATATTTATTCTAACAGTTTCCCCCCAGCTTTGATTGGCAAGGCTCCTTTTCCATGAAAATGTTTCCAATGAAAAACATGTCAGCAGGAGTAAAGTGTTCCGACTCCTTTTGGTGCCTGTCTAGTCTACCATGCTGTTATCAATTCAAATTTCATTATTTTCTCATATTTGTCATCAGAACTGGAATTGGATTTCCATGCTCAGCCCTAATTGTGTCCCCTCCCTGCAGTCAGCCTTGATTATGTCCAATTTGTAACATGAGGTGTCAATAATGAGTTTCTCTGGTGATGGGGAACTGCTAATTTGAAACCTCTGCTTCTCTCTCTCTCTCTTTCTCTCCCTCTCTCCCTCCCTCTCTCTCTCTGTGTGTGTGTGTGTGTGTGTAAAGCCTGTAACATCATGTCTCAGAGTCCAGAGGGCAGCTTCACCATGGTGATACCACACCAGCGCAGGAACTGCAGCTTCTCCATCATTTACCCTGTGGAGATCCGACTGACAGAACTCAGCCTGGGGCAGGCCAAAAGCAATGAGCTCAGCCCACAGGTGAGACCCACACACACATACACACACAGAGAAAGAGAGAGACAAGCATCACTGCTTACTGAATAAGTACTCTTAAAATGATCAAATTCATAATGCATTGAGACAGTGGAGGCCTCTTGTTTGACTGCCTTTGTCATTGCAAACAGGCAGTGATGTTCTCAATAAAGTCAGTGATATTTGACCAGCCACACTTATCATCACACAGACCTCTATGTCAGTACAGCTGACAGAATTTCCATTCAGTAGTTTCTGTTCACCATTAAGATCTATCAGGCTCTTGTCAAAACAAATTCTATTTACCAGAGCATGAACAAATCTTACGGCAATAAATCAGAGGGGAGACGCTTGTTCTTGTAGCCCGGTTTAGGACCTTTGATTCAGTGTCCACATCACACATTTGTTTGATAATCCACATAGATCTTGTGATGTGCTCACTGACCAATCAGAGCTTAGTAGGCGTGACCAGTAGGAAGTCATGTAGTTACCTAACTACATTTATGAAAAATATCAACACAAAAACAAGCAGGTAGATGCAGCTGTGCAGGTTTTTGTAAGTCGACTGAAATGACACAAAAAGCTAATTAAGTCTGATTAGTTCCGGTATCATCATTGTCTAATCATCATGGGTTCATGTAATCCTTGTTTTTGAAATAGGAATTTAAAAAAGAATAAGACTGGAAACAGGGGAAAAACAACTAGTCTGACCAAATGTAACAATAAATCCACATCTCTAATTAACATGTTAAAGTTTGGTCCGTGAATAAACATATTTCCAAAAATGTCAAACTGTTCTAGACTATTTAGTTGCATCTGCATTTTTTTATATCATCCGTATTGTATGATTTTTTTAACAATAGTCAACTGCAAGACATTGTCCAAAGAGTTGAACAAAATCAATGTTTTGTCTGGCAAATAAGTTGCACACCCACACTGGTGTTCTGAAGGTGGTCTTCTCTAACATGTGCAGCAAAATCTGATCAGGCTTCCATGGCAAATTGTCTGTTTAATGGTATATAAATAGAGATTATTATTATTATTATTACACTGGTTATGTAGGAGCTTCAATTATCTACTCTCATGAGTAAAACTAAACATTAAACATTACAGTTTTTAAATGTATTAACCTTTTTATTCAAATTTCAGACAGTTTCTCGTGTATGATGTAATGGAATCAGTTTTAATTGTAGTAAAGACAAATTATTGAATCAAAGCATATTTAAAGCAGCTATAATAAATATTTTTATAATAAACAATGTGTCAAATGACGAAGTTCAATGTGAAAGAGAACACTTGCGGTAATGAGAGAATTATCACTGAATCAGCTGCTCTCATTGGCTTGATTTACTTTATAATGAATTTCAGCTCATTATTTACCTCTCATAGCACTGTTCTCAGCCTCAGCAGGCAGCTGTCTCCACCAAAAAATGTTCTGAAAACCACTGTAACCTACCTGCTGAGCAACAAAAGGCAGACAGAACATAGTGGAACATTTCGCAACTAAAGAGCCAGATACTGTATTTCCCTCAGGAGCTGGTAGAGGCCAAAAACCGAGAATGAATGTTGGACTCATATTCATCAGCCAAGAAACACAATGCCAAATGATAATATTGTTCTGTAACTTCTGGATGCGTGTGCGTGTGTGTGTGTTTGGTAACTATTCACAATATGAACTTAAAATTGGATTTGTTGTTAATATGTTGAACTCAGGTGTCTGCACTGCCCCCAGGTGGCCAAAAAATAGTTGGTAGTAGAATAGTAGCAGATTTAAGAAAAATTAACAATCAAAACACTTTCTTAAATATCATAGAGGAAAACAAAAGGTTACAGAAACAGGAGGAAATTAAACCTATTTATAGGCTTGATAACTGCTACTGCCACAATATACACTTATACAACAACACAACCAATATAAGTACGTAGTAGTTTAGTTCATGGAATAGAACCTTTAAAATCGAATTCATTGTGTTTTCCAAAATGTAGCGTTAATCAAAAAATATAAAAATGAAATTTAAGGGTGAACAGAATAATATAAATACTTAGTGGAGCTATCTGTAAGTTTTCTATTGCTACATAGCCATGACTCCTGAGAATGTTGGCAGCTGGTGTGACACTGGCTGCCAGACTGCTGACATTTTGATAAACTGAAAGTCCTGCATTTACTGGGCCAACTACAACAACCTGTCATTTCTACTCAAACGTTGTGGAAAGTGGTAAGTGTTCCAAAAATAAGTGTTACAATATCAAAGATGATTTGTATGAACAGATTTACCAGTTCACATTGACTCGCAGTCCTTGTTTGCTCTTTGCAGTGTTAAATTTTTTGGGGGGCACCAACTATCAATCAGTGGGATAGTGTAAAACCCGGAATGTCATATTTTGCCCCTCTCCACTTGGTCGTCCTCTTCTTCCTGGTGTTTAATAGCTTGCATGTGATACATGTTGGCATCACCAACCCCTCCTGCGAGCAGGAATATGGATTGCATGGGCTAGTACGCACAAGATACAAACAAAACAGGGCCATACTCTTCAACATATTACGCCATTAGTGGTCAACAACTCATCTTGCACTTTCATATGCAGTCTTGATAAGTTACTGGCTTGCTTTCACTGCTGTTCAGCACCAGAATGCTTTGTTGTTTGTATTTTACAGAGGCAGGTGTGGTCGGGCTGTTCAGGGTCAGGTGACTACGTGGAACTGCTGGGGGGGGATGGGGTGGACACCTCTAAGATGTTCCCTGTAGCTGACCTCTGTTTCTCCCTCAGTGGGCTCGGTGAGTCTGAGCCCCTCCAGTTTACCTCTAGTGGGAATTTTCGGTGTGATTGTAACGGCAGATTTGCATAAGAACAGTGACAATTTGTGAATCTGACTTCCTTTACTGGATTATGCAACATATATTGTATTATGATATGCTATATCCTAAAAGACTACTATACTATGTTGTGCTTTACGTAGCAATGCTATGCTATGCCTTCCATTGATTTTCCCCAATACTTACCCTCACCACAGTTTGGCACATTTCACCATGTGTAAACTAAATTCCAGCTACATATTGTGATCCCGCATATCAAAAACCTCTTTACCAAAATGTTACAGCAGCAATACCCTCTCATGGTGAGGACAGTTCCAAAACCTAAGAATAATAGGAACATCCCTCATTGTGAAATCTGGAAATATTTGAAATGCAAATTATATTGTACAACTTTATTTTCACCTAATTATAATATTACAAAAATAAACCAATTGATGTACCAACCAATACGTTCCCATATTTCATGAAAAAATAACCAGTGAAAAATGATGGTAGTGACTCCGCCAATAAATGTGTAAAATCAAAAATATTTTATTAACATTTGAATGAGCAATTCCTACATGTTCAAATGCAATATGCTATAGCACATCCTTTATATGCTGTATTATTTTATCTTTATTGATTTACAATGATCTCATTGAATCAGTGCAATGTATAACACTTCACACATAGAAAAAAGAATAGACTTTAATCAAGGATAGGATAAAAAATATTAGATCTACTCATACACTTGTCATAATCAGGCTCAGAAGGACTGGCTAGAGAACAAAAATGCTCTGTATGTGCTCCAGTGTAAAGTGTCTGTTTTTCTCCTTGACCCTTCAGCCCAGATGAAGATTGGTTGTGATAACTCTGTGGTGAGGCTGGTGTCCAGTGGGAACTATATCAACCGTGTTTCCTTCCAGTACCGACTACTGGAACACAACGAGCTCCCCAAGACCCGAGAGAACAGTCTGGATAACTTTTGCACTGTGGAATGACAGCTCACTAACACACACACACACAAATTGCACACTCAGATTTACAAGTGAACATACACACGCAATCACACAGCCATCCAGTTCTCTGTAAACACGCCAGTTGAATAAAAAAATGTCCCATTTGGCTTATTACGTCAATAGATATTTTGTATTGTCTCTGCCGGATATTTTATTCAGTGCCCTAAATTTGTTGGCTTTGATTGTAGCATATTTATTTGAAGACTTATTTTATTAATCTCAAGTCCATGGATTATGGTGGATTTAATTGTTTTCTTTTTGGTTTGTCATGAAAATCTGTGATACATTATATTTCTTGGCAAACCTTCTCTCTGTTCTTCTTAGTTTATATCAGCTTCAGTATTCTCTGGGAGGTTTTACATCTCTGCTGTCTCTTGTTTATATGACCTTGACAATTTAAAAATAAATATGACTTGCATGATAAAGCACATTTTAATGTACTGCTTTTGTGAGTGACTATTCAATGATCTAGCTCCCATTTCATTACAGAACTTCATGTTTACCTGTTGTATGTTTTACTTGTATGCCTCAAAACCACAATACTGTTGGCTTTGATCAGAACGAGGTTACTGGATGCATTGCCATGAAATTTTGTACAGATGTTCATGTTCCCAAGAGGATGAATCCTAAAGACTTGGGTCTTGTTATTATTATTATTATAAACAAAATCATGTTACATCGTGGTACAACAGTACAACAGAATAAAGCAAAATCACAGGAAATCAATTCTGGGATGTATGATCAAAGAAATTTTAAAAATTGGATTAAAATTAAATATACAAAAGTAAAAACTCTGTTTTTTAAGTAATCAGTAAGATCTTGAAATCCGTTCTGAAACATATGGGGAGCCAGTGTAAAGAAGCTAAAACAAGAGTGATGTGGTCATGCCTCTCAGTTCTGTACAGTCTGGAGTCAATTAATAGATTTTTGGCTATGACAAGTAAAAAGGCTGTTGCAATGATCAAGGCGGGAAGAAGGAAAAGCACGTAAAATTGTGTCTATGTCTTTAAGAATAAGAAAAGCTTGTGTTTTCTGAATATTTCTAAAATGATAAACACATGACTTGACCAACTATGTGGACAATTTAGAACAGACATCATGTCTCCCTCAGAATAAATTGTGGTAACTTTATTGATTTCTTAACTTTACATCTAACAGTGTCATCAGGTCCAAATTTGTACTGGTTGAGTACCTTGCATTAGGGTTAGCTGTACTGTGTGTAATTATCAAATGCTAGAATGCTAACACACAAAACTAAGGTAAAACTACAGTTTTCTCATTTCCCCATCCCAAAGGAGGATCAACAGGAAGGAGCTAAAAACAAGGCATTTGCACTGTTTCCCACGGTTACAAATATTAAAATTTTATCATACACACATCACTTGGGAGATTACAAAGTTTCCAATAATACTAAATACTTCATATCAGCGTGGATCTCTGTGTCATTTATGCCCTGTCAGTCCTAACCACGTGGTCTGCACTGATACCCACAACTGGTTGCATCTGGAATCAGAGTAACTATCAGACTCCTGTATTTCAGCATCTTAACACTTATTGTAATACATTTAATATTCTTTAAATCTTACTTCTGGTCATTTCCATTGAGTTGATTTGATATAAAACACAGTTCTATATCGATAAAAATATGTTTTATAGAGCAAGTAAAACAAGACACTGCCACTGCCCCCGACAGACAAATTGACAAGTGACAAGGCAGTGACGTCCTCACTGATGACCTGCCTTGATGAGAGGACCGACAGACTGCATTTTCATTTTGATCCCTACAGAGTGTAGTGACATGTAAATGTAAATGAATAGACTGAGGGCGCTGTTTGCTAATTTTATTTGAATATTGTCACTGTAGAGCAGATGAAGTCTTTGAAGATGAAATGTCAACCAGCTTTTGAATTTTCATTTTAATATGGTCCTAGAATGCTCACATAAGTATGTGAAAATTCAAACTGGATTACTGCAATTTTTCATTTTATTGTCATACATTTTTTACTTAAATAATGCATCCTGTGGGACATGGAGTCACATGACTGCTGCAGGACAACAGGTGTGCTGACTGGGCAGCTCACACAGGTGCCTTGAGTTTTCCTTGTTCTGTGTCCTGAGCTCATTCTCTGTTTGACCTTCAGTTGAGCTGCTTCCCTCCATCATTTCACCTTTGTTCCTGAGTGTGTTGAGTGAGTAGTTTATTTCATTATATTTCCTGAGTTCAAGTTTACATGATCATTTGAATAGTCTCCAATAGGCTTCTATAATGACTAACATTTTTAATTTTAATCTATTTTTCTGCACTAGATGCTTTAAGGATGAAACGCTAGAACCATGGTTTAAGAATTTTTAGTAGAACCCAAACCCTTTTTAAGTATTCATATTTCTTATTCCTGTGCCCCGGTGCAGTTTGGTCAATATTTGTAAACATAATAAGCACTCAACCCAAAAGTTAGAAACCAAAGGGAGAACCTTAAAATGAGATATGTTCTATAACAATTAATGAGGCTCCAAAGTGGGGCTACAAAATGTTTGTGTAATTTCTTACACCAAAATAGGTGTTTTAAATCGTTAACTTCATATCCAATTAAAAATCTGGATGAGTCCTGTTAGAGGTACACAACTACTGTCGATTTAGGAGTTAGCAAGGTAACTCATTTCCCCCCGGCGGCTCAAAGTAATTTCAGCTATATAACTTCAGCACCCTGACTGATGCAAGCAAGCCTTTGATGTTTTTACACTATAACATTTGCAAGAAAGTCTGTACTTGGAGAGTATACTTCTCTGCTGTATTAGTTCATTTGCACTTAATTGCTCTTGTGGGGGATTCAATTAACGAGGGATGGAGTTCCTGCATTCCACATTTTCATTTGTCACTTAAGAAATTTAATGGATATTTCAATGGAATACACAACAGTCAGGGCCGCTTGTATTGTCTAAGTATCCTGATCTGAGTATTCTGTGATTTCTTGCTTTAGGACAGATGATAGACTTAACTGTCCTCGGGCACAGGAATACTATGCGACATTAAGCTTTATATTTAGTCAAACTTGCTTTCAAATAAAAGAACTGTAAGTTTATGAATGTTGTGAATTTGTAACCGCTTCACAGCTGCTGTTGGTCTTTTACCTTAACTTAGGCTGCAGTTTAGGGATTTTCGCTGCAGCTTATGAACTGTGACCAGCCGATTCGGCCATCTTTTCCGGAGTAATATGAATTTTGGGAACAAACACACACCTGTGACAACTGCAGACATTGGTTAAACAGGAAGGGGCGGAGCTGAGACAGAGCAGAGGGCAGAAAACGGCAGAAGAGCCACTCTTTCGGGTTTAAATATAGACTCCAAAGGACAAGATGGTCGCAGTGAACCATCCCTGGTTCTCTGTGCAGTCTGCGATCTGTAAGTAAAATACTCGGATCCTACTCTTCATCACGCTGGTCTCCAAACAAACCGGACCAAGCAGGAACCCTTGTACTGGAGGTAAGACAACAACTTGAAAGCTTTTGAGTTTACTGTTATCAGAGATCCTATTTGATAAAGAAGATGCACTTGCATGGTAAAAGAAATGAATTGAATAGAACTGAAACTTTGCTCCTTGTTTTGTTTAGGCAGAGTGTTACTCAGCCCAAATTTGAGACGTCCAATAGATTGAACTGAATATTTGTTGTTGCTGAATCCCTGAAGTGATTTTTTTGTGGAATGATATCAGTGATGAGGCAAAGCAAAGACTCTGTGACATAAATGCTTTTGTCAACATCCAAACAGATACAGAGCACTGTGTCCCACCGTGTGTGTCTGTTCCCGCACTGATTTTATTCTAAGGGCCCTGACCAGACGGAGGTTCTGTCGCTTTGACGCTTCTTCCGGTATATGCACAGAACGTTACGGACCACTTCCGCAAAAAACATAAGCCAGTATGTACAATTCCCGGTAATTTTAGGCAGCATATTCAAAGTAGCCTTCAAGTAGTGTCGTTTTTGGTCATCAGATGGAAAAGTTTGAAAACTAATGGAATAGTTTTCTACATAGCGGGACGCTACTGTAGTCTTCTTACAACACTGACATTGAACCGTCTTTTTCAAAAAGATGTCATGTTAATGCAATACGGATCTTTAGGATGCAGCTAAACGCTACTTGAAGGCTAATTTGAAGATGCTGCCTACAGTGACCCGGAAGTTTACATACTGGCTTATACTTTTACGGAAGTGGTCCGTAACGTTCTGTGCATACAGCGGATGCTCTTCATCCACAACGCTGTCTCTCATTTACAGTTTTTATCACAAACACTAACATTTTTGCTTAGTTTATATGGAGTATTCGCTTGGACGGTGCTTTTATTTATACATGATGTGATTATATGCAAGTCTCTCCACTTGCTGGTGGACAGTAACTCCACCATCTCAGGCTGCGGTTGGTGACCGTGGTTCTTGTCTTGCTTCAGTAGAAAAGTCCTAGGCCTACATGTGCCACTCTGCCAAACTTAATGAGGCTGCAGAGTAGAACAAGGACTGCAGTTAACAATGGGTTAGCACTGAACTTTAAAATTAAATGTCTAAATATAGCACCTTTTAATGAGGCGATCTTTAGATTCATCAGAACAGTAGATCATATGCCAAAGTAAGATTGTCCAATATATATGATCATCGACTTGACCAGCCCTGCTTGTGAGAATCGCTTTTCCCGCTCTGGTGGTGGACAGGAGGGCATATTGCATTCTGGAGCTGGAACCAACCACTACGGCTGTATTGTGCAGCTCGATACTGCCAGTAAATTTACTATTGCAATGTGGTCATATTTGCCACTGAACAGTGCCAGCTAGAATTAGGCATCAGGTGAAATAGGCTCTCGTTTTCATTGGCACCACTTAAACCACAATCAATTAATGTAAGCCTGTTATGCTGAGAAATGTGGTGTAAATCTTAGATTAGCATTTCTTAGAAACAGACTCAAACTGTTGTTAGCTCTAGCTACTGTTAAATGTCCCATTTGCTGGCTGTTCTGAAATTAGTATATTTAGTTAGTCAAATTTCATACTTAAAACTTTAGTCTTGCTATTAATGGATAATCAACCTTTTATTTTCTTTTTCTGCACAGAGTAATTTGACTTAAAGGCAATAGAACATTTTAAAGTCATCCTTTTACTGGAAGGGAATCTTCATATCTTTCCAGGATTCCTGTTAACAGTGACTGCAGTTGGAGCTGTGTGTTACCACTTCCTTTGAGGCTGTTGAGGCATAACCAGGAAGAAATGGTAAGTCATGGGCATGATTACACCCCATACCTGTATGGGCTCAAGTTAGTTTTGGTAACACATTTGTGTTCTGCTACTCTATCTTTTAAGAGCCCTTTAGTGCGCCCAATGTAAAAGCCGCCACAAATACAGGCGAGGTGATAAAACATATGTGAAATTGCAATTAATAAAATGTCTATTCTTATGTATTTCTTTTTTCCTTAAATCTGCAAATTCCTTCTGTTTATATGATGTTGGAGCAGTGATTACAATTGGTTTGCACAATTGCATGCACTTCAAAGTTGCAATAGGTCTTGAGTCAGTGGTCAAGCTGAGGAAGTAAGTCGGGGGAGTAAGTCGGGACCTGGGGTCAAACCATCCGCCTCTGCAAGGCATCTGCGGGTCCACCTGGGGTCAAGCCATCCGCCTAACCCCCCCAATGCTAATGCTATTGCTAAGCTACCTTATGCTGCTAGCTAACCTCTTTTGTTTCCTTTTTCTAATGCTTCCGCGCCTGTGACAGCCAGAGCCTCAGTCAGTGGGTTGTCCAGCCGTACCTATGTACCTACATATCTCAGGCACCACCTGACTCGGTCCACCTGGTGATAGTGGTGTAGTTCCATGAAGCAGGTTGTTTCTGTGTAAGTTGGGGGAGGCCAGGAGCAGCAATTCAACGGCAAAATTGCTGTTTGTAGTTGCTGTATGGATTTGATAAACACTGTGTGGTATGGAAAGACACATGGACTCCAGAATAGTAAAGTCTAGTTTTAGAACAAATGCTTGCAGTGTAGTCATCAGTGATACATGTGTGTATATGTACAATGTAAATGTGTATGTGTATTCCAATGGATTAAAAATATGTCCTTGGCAATCAGTATTAAGCAATGACGCATGCATTTCTCTTGTTTTTTTTTTGTAATCCAATTTGTTACAGAGACAAACTCTGAAATAGCTCTCATAGTGCTCGATGATTGCTCAAAATTATAATTATAAGAGGCTTTATACTGAGGGCATAGAAAAATTTACTACAATGTTCTAAAACTTGTGAGAGAAGCCTACAGGTTTGCTTGTGACCCCTTCTCCATCACTGACTGTTCAGCCCCAATGTCTTACTGTACATTTGTGGATCCTTGGTCTGAATGAATGTGCAGCTCTTAATGGGATTATCCCACAAGCCTCAGTGCTCTTATTCCCCTCGACATCCTTTTCACTGGCTCGCTTTTGATCTTCTCCTTACGTGGAATTAATCTCAAACCTGCTCAGCCGTGATGATTCAATTAACCAGCGGATGTCTTTTTTTTCGCTCGATGTGTTGCAATTTTCAGTCTTCATTAGAGAAAGAAATGCACTTTGGATGGCATCGAAAGGAATAAAGTCTGATTATTTGTTTCTAGCTCTGGGCACAGCAGTTTTGAAAAGTCAGTAACGTATTTATAGTGAACTGTGATGGTGTACTGGAAATGAGTTTGTCACTTGTTTGGCCAAGAGGGGTCACAAATCATTGAGGCTGAAATGTGACCCTGTACTGAAAGAGACATGCTTATGTTATTAATAACACAGAAGTCACAGAAAGAGGGAATGATCTTTATTTAAGATATTATTAACACTGGACTGGTCAGTGAATATGCCACAGAGAGAAAACTCTGTTACTGCTATGCTTCTTCATAATTAATTCTGTCCCTTTCTTTCTCCCTTCCCCAAGAGCTGTTTTCCATCAGTATATTTTCAATGATTGTTGGTGTTGGACTATTCTAAATCTGAGATAATTAAGTTTCCGTACCAGGACACGTCTATTCTGACTGTATAGCTTCCTTCTTTTGGGCATAATTATAACTGACTCACTCCTTCACTAGTTAATATCAAAGTGCATATCAACTAAAAGCAATAGCAAACCATCTACTGTGCAAATGTTACTGATTTGTCCCTCAACATGTCACAAACTTATTACTGGATACTAGTCACATATTTTGAATAGCTCCAATGCATAAATTACTGCGCTTTGGTGGTGGAAGAAGTATTTAGACCCTAGACTTTTAAGTAAAATTAACACAATGTAAAAACATTATATTGTATTCAAATTTGTACTTAAGTAATAGTGCTGAGGCATTAACAGTCAAATGTTGTTAATATTCAAAGGTAAAAATAATCATAAAACTCCTATATTGTAAGAAGTGATATTTCCCTGTCTTTGTGATCGTAAAGCAGGTCTAAGTACTATATAAATACTATGAATGCATCAATATGTTCAATCTACACAGAAATGCGTACCGCCCGTATTCACAAACTGTGCCTTAAAATGAGCCATCAGGATTTCTGTAATTTTGTGATGTTGCAACTATACCGTGGCTGCCCTCTGCCATGCCCCCAGCAGGTCCAACCTTTTTTTTTTTTTTTTTTTTTTTTTTTTTTGTGCGTTTTAAATTTATTAAGAGTGCAACACCAAGACGTCATTCTGTTGCTGAACTATCAAGCTACAAGACAGAAAAATGTCAAGGAAACACTGTAATCATTGAATGTCAGGAAGCAAATACATCATTGCACAACTTTAACAAAGATAGTACTATTATAGACCGGTGGCTAAATACCAGAGCATTTTAGTCCAAATTTGACTGTCATTTTGTAACCTGTAACTGAAAATGTGAAAAACAGAAAATGTGAACACTTGAGAAAATTGCAAGTACCTCAGAATTGTATTTAAATAGGCTACTTAGCAATAGTGCTTCAGTTATTGCTCTGCATAATGTTACATGTCCTGATCAGCTCCACGACAGTCTTGTTGACATTCATGGTTCACCTAACACATGCCTATAATGGAAATAATGTGTTTTCAGTGGCAGCAACAGTATGAATCCAGATGTTCTTATTGTTAAAAAGAAAAAAATAAAAATCAGACTTCCTCCAACCTGGATCATATTTTCATAGTTTTGGCTCTTGTCCTCCTCTTTTTTTTTGTTAAGATAACATTTTACACACCTTATAGCAGTTGGTGACAGACTGATCATTTAATGTGAACAATATAAAATATCTGTAAGGAATGTTAAACATAGTGTGACCTCGGTTGAATGAAATGTTGGAATGAGAAAGTACCACCTTTATCCACATAGTTGGTGCTCTGCATCATCTGCACTTTTTCTGATGATCTGATGTGCAGATTAACTATAGGTTTCTGTGAGTTTATTCAAATCATGGAGTCAAAATCGGTCTTTTTTCATAAAAATACATCTTTCACTACCTGTTGTCGATGACATTAAGCGATATTAACTACAAACATTAGAGAATGAATTTCTGGAGTGCTGTCAACTGTGATGAATACTATGTACACACGGGCATAGAGGAGATGTGTCATGAAACTGGAGTGACAGAGTAAAGGTTAAACTGCTGTTGTTTAGTTTTGCCTTTTATTTTTGCAGACCACATTACCTCAAGAGTAACTGAACAAAGGACTTTACAGTTCTTTATATGCAGTCATTGTGTAATAAACCACTTCAAATTGAGATTAGATCTGATAATCTGCTGGATGTGGCCTTGATCTGCTCTTTCAGAAGTGCAAACCAGGTCAATTGGTAATTTCTTGGCTATGACTTCACTTCACAGAAATGTCCATTAAGTATACAACTGCAATATAATTACCCCAGTAAATCAAACTGACCTCTGGCTGCCATTCGGTTGTGTTTATAAACCTTAAAACTGGTCTGCAGCTTTCAATGTAGCATTTTGTTATTTAACATGAGTGATAGCTGATATTTTTTACTCTGTATTGTGCTGTCTTATGATTGCAGTATACCACATTTACCTGAATTTACTGGCAAAATACAGGAAGTTCATAAAAACAATGCACTGGCAAAGACTGAAGTACCCTATAGCACCACATGCCCTTACATTAAAACACTGCTTACTCACTTACTATGGCAATAATGGCTGATCATCAGAAGGAAGATTCTTCAGAATGAGCTATTTAACTTAATCTTCAATGACATATATTTTTTTTAAATTGCCAGAAAGATCAGTTGTTAATCATTGATAATTTATGTATTTGTAAGGTGAATGCATCATATTATATCTAAAGCCTTTAAATCGATATTAGACAGAAAATATGAGAACTGATAGACACAAATGTGTGGACTTCAGTTAGTCTTTTGATTTTTTTTTTTTTTTTTTTTTTTTCCTATACTGCCCTCTACTGTGAAAGATGTGAACTTGGTCCAGTTTGCCATCTCTGATCTCAAGACCCTGCTCTCCCCTCCACGGAAAAGATGTGAAGAATATCGTCATAACTTCTACTTAAAAATACTGGACATTTGGCAGCACATTAGCGAAGTATACAGAGAGTGAAATTTCTCAGTCAACCCTGAAAAGCACCATTGCAGTTTCAAAATCATCCACCTGCCATTCAGACTGCATTCTCACCTGCTTTTTAAAAGCATTAACCTATTATTATTATTATTATTATTATTATTATTATTATTGTTGTAGTAGTAGTAGTAGTAGTGGTAATATGCCAGGTCCAACTAGCTGGAATTTTAGATATTTACAAAAAACAAGTTGGCAAATTGTATTTTCAAAGAAATTAATATTTACTTATCATTTCAGCACATGATATATACACAGATATTTCAAAATATACAGCAATTTTACTAGTTATACTATACAGGTAACCATCAGAATGATCACAGATACACAGTGCAAAAAGTAAATCCTTCTCAATAGTCCTCCAAAGTTTTTGTTTCAACTGGCCAAATATATTTCAAAGATCACAGCTGCCTCCAAAGTTGTTTGATTTCCAGTTTCTCCACTTTGAAAGCTGACCTTCTCCTGTTAACACTTATTCAGACTTTACAGCATAATGCACAGATGATATGAAAATGAGGACACTGGGCTTCAATTGAGGAATGTAATAATGGCTAAGGGCAACAGAAGGAGAGGGACAAAGACGGCAGTGTGTTTTGCTCCATTACACAGGTCTCCAGAACAGCATCTGACCCCCACAGAATAAACATTACTGCACATATCACTCCTCATACAGTGTTTGCTGACCAGGTTTTCAGCAACTGTAACAGAGAAAGACAGGAAATGTTCCTTTAATTAAGTTATAATATTACTGATGCAACAGCATTAGTCAGGAAAAATAAAAATCACACCATAAAGAATGCACAATATTTAAAACCACATGTGGTGGTGTATTTAACCTTACCTATTGTGCTGGCACAGCGGTCATACGAGTGTGGACACATCCACACCTGATTGCAGGTGCCTGGGTGATCACCCCAGCAGATGTAACACTTTAACCCAGTAACTGCAAGTTAAGGACAATGGAAAAAATTTTCACAAAGGCCAAAAAAACAAAACAACCTCAAACTCGCATTCATTTCATTCATGCTGATTACTTTCCTGTTCTTACCTGCAGACAGCATCACACTGAAGAAAGCCAAAGATACACACGTCCTCATTTTGAGCCTTTGATTAAATGAGAAAGTACAGGGAATTTAACTGTGCAGACCTCTGATGTCAAATGAACGTTATCCACCTCCTGTTGTGCTTTATAGCCTCTAAAAAAAATCTCACCACGTTGGCTTAGTACCAACAACTAATGATGCTTGGGCAGATCATGTGTGGGGAGTGTCCACCAGGACCTGTCGTCCTGTAAAGTTAATGCTTTAACATATGATATGTTGCTCTCGACGGTTCCTACAAATTCATCATCAGTCCATTTTCCAAAGGAGTTCCAGTGTCAATAAGAGGTTGCTTAACTTAAGAACTTGCATTGAAACTTTTGTCATTTGTCTTGTATTGACCTGAAACACAACAGCCATCAGTGGTGAAGCTGAGAGTGAGGCTGCCACACCCAGAGATGTCAGTGTAACTAATTAGTGTTTACACAACCCAGTGATCCACAATGAACTTAGGGAAATATTTTTATCATAACTGTAAAAATTTCCTCTAGTAGGCCTCCTAGAAGTGTTCTGTGCGAGGTTCGATCTGGCCCGTCACTATCCCTGCTCGGAAAATGTAATTTTAATGTCCATCAAATAAATCCTAGCCTCATTCACATGTGATAATTGCAGCATTAATTCTTTAGCAGCACACACTCATACACTCACACCGTTTCAGAGCTCTTTAGTTTAAATCTCTAATAGCATTAATAGATCTACGTCATTAATCTGCTGCCAGAAAAGGAAGAGCAACTCTCCGAGCGGCAGGATTTAAAGGGACCATTCACCCAAATAATTATAACACTAATTTCTCATAGCAGGATGCCTTTATTTATAAAGTATAATCCCCACCTCTTCTCGCATTAGCATGTAAGTAAGATGAAACAGGCTATGTTACAGTGTTATGGTGTTAACTAGCCTTTTACCCTTGGATTTAATGCCTTGTATAGGAGGCAGGTGAGGTAGTTTTTAATTCATGATGTTTTTTAATGGTTAAAATACAGTGGAAAAAAATCTGATCATCAAAAGAATATGAACCTACTTGCTGTAGTCTTCTTTGTGAGTTACAGTGCAAGATATGTGGGGCTTCAGCGCTTTATTATATAGGGTTTCAAAGGTTGTGACATTATTGTCCAGTAAAGCTCCATCTTAGGTCTGGCAATTGGCCATGGCCTGATAACACCATCTCAGTCTGGAACTAGCAGAGAAGTAGGAGGTGAACTGTGTGTGTGTGTGTGAGAGAGAGAGAGCACTTAACTTTTTTTCTTTCTGACCTAGTTGCAGCTCTGGTTTATGATCTTGTTTTGTATTTGTTTATGGGTTTTGTAGTTTTATGAAAGCTAAGACTGTCTTTATCTAATCTAGTGTTTTGTTTGTCATATTTTTGTGTATTATCAGCAGAATGTATTTCATTTCTACAGACTAAAAGTTTGATATAGTTTAGTTTAAACCACTAGTAACTAGTAATTATAGTCAGATAGTAAAGAGTTACAATATTTTCCTCTGATATTTAGCTGAGTAGAAGTATAATGTAGCATAAACTACAAATACTCAAGTAAAATACATAAAGTAGTACATAAAGTACATAACATTGTGAGTTAACATACTTAGTTACATTCCACCACTGCTGACAAGCTTAATAATGTTTTATGTTTTAGGTTTCAGTTAATTCTCCATTTTCCACCACAGAGGCTGTAATACATCCAATAATACAACTCAGTTCATCAAGAGTTTATTGTGTTTAGAATTCATGTACATGTAGTGAATTTATTATGCATGTAAATCAGTACAGTGCTATACATGCCACGAATATCTTGTAAGACCAACAGTTTAACGACCAGCGGTTGGAGCGCCTGCTCTATTCCCAGACTCCCAGCAGAGGTGACATTCACTTCCTGAACTGAGGGATGGGGGAGGGGATCTTGATGTCCTGCCCCCTCTCCAGCCTCTTCTCACATTCAATTAGGTAGTTTATGCCATCGATCACTAATTGTACCAGCTCAACCTGTGAACACACGGTTACCAGAGTCAAAAAAAAAAAAAAAATCACATGATATGTGATCATATGTATAAAGTTGTTACACAGGTTCAGGTTACATTTCATTTGTCCATGCAAATGATCTATTGTGGTCTTGATAATGATCAAGCATAATCACTGAGTCACTGAGGCTCAATACTAGTTAGATTAGTTTCTCTCTCATGTTGAAGGAGTGCAAATAAGTGAAATCAGCTGGTTTGGCTGAAATAAAATGAGTATAACTTTAACTCAGCAATTTAATAATTTAAGGCATACGTAATTGCATTTTCTGTCAAATTTTGTCAGCTTTTAAGGAGTATCACTTATTGAGCCAATCACAGTGTTTCACTTGCATTGTGTTTTTTTATTGACAAGTAGGTTTAACTTTTTTTTACTTACAGTGTTAGTATAGTTTTTTTTAAAGTGAAATACTAATAAAATAAGAATACACGTAGTTCTATGTTTGTCCTCCTTCAACCACACAGCAGCTGAGAACCAGTGACCTTTTTGGTTGTGAACTATTATAAGTTGTCTTTAGGTTTAAATCCTCTGTGATTCTGCTGCTTGTTGTCCACTAGGGCGTGTGATGCCCATAAAATCATCCCCATGCCGCAGAACACCAGCTGGTATCTGATTGTTTTTTAACTGTCCAATAAATGAATAAAAGATAGGAGGCAGTGGCAGGTTTAACTGATACCAACAGACTTTGCTCTCTGAGTTTAGCCTTTCAGGCTCCTGCCTCCTCTGTTGCAACTGGAAGAAACCCCAGCTAAAGCCCTGACCTTAATCATCTATGACCTTTTATAGCATTTGATTGATAGCACCCTTTGGTTCACAGGGTGTGAGGAAGTGCTGCATGAAAGGCTCAGCTCAGGGAGCAAAAGTCTTTCAACCTCAACTGGCACATCCCTGCCTGGATTACAGATTAATGAACAGCAGGGGGTGTGGTTTTTCAGAGCCCACACCTGTTGGGATGTCTGCTCTCCTCTGACTCTATCTCTCTTTACCTGCTGCTCACATCTCCTTTTACTTTTCTCTGCTTCCAGTGTTTACCTCTGACTTGCCCAGACGGTCGAGGTTAGAGATGTCAACGGTGTCTCCAGTAGCAGCCGTGTCCACACCCCCTGTGCCTCTCTTCTGCAGCCTCAGGTTATCCAGGATCTTTTTGAAGCGAGGGTCCTGGATCACAAACATCACAAACATTCATCATTTTCTGATATGAGATCCACATTATGGGATGTGTGAAATAGGTCACCGTGCGTGTGGAGTTGCAGTTGCCAGTGTGTTTAGCCCAATACCCTGCTGAGGAAGGGCAGGCGAATATGCACACCAGCCCTGAGCCCAGTGCCGAGGTTAGAGGGGCAGGTGAGGATGTAGCCCAGACGTTCATTCCACATGAACTCCCAACCTCTCTCCTGAATTAGTTGCTCCACCTAGAAGTTACAACAAAAGACCATTAATGTTTCAAATTTTTTGGAACACAGGCTACATGTAAAAGACTCGTTAGACAAAAACACCCCTAAGACAAAACTTGAACTTTTAGCAGAGAAGTTCCTGTTTCTTGATTTTTGATGTGTTAATTCCAGTGTATTTTGTTTGTATGGCCTTGTTTTAATAGAATCTTGTGGGCAATGATGTTGTCAAGTCTTTACAAGTGACAGCTGTAGTTAAGATAAACTGGATGGATTTCCATTAGAAGGTAAAGATTGAGATTGTTATACAAATCCACACTGGTCTACAGAGGCATACATACCTGTTTAAGACCTCTGCAGAACCTTTCAAACACTCTCTTCATGTTTCCGCCTTTCTCCATGGATATGATCCTTGTATGGTCCTCCTCATTGATCCAGATCAAGAAGTTCTTCTCGTTGTTATGCCTGAGGCAGTCAGGAAGGCAGAGTTACGCTTTGGTTCACGGCTGATCATTTATATTCATGTAAAATATTCACTGATGAGAAGAAAAGGTTTTTTTCAATCACATTCAGGATAGGGGTTTGGGTATCAGAGCAACAGTACTTAATCAAAAAGGAATGATCCTGAAGTTGCTGTTATGGAGGTAAAAGAGTAGAGTAAAGGTGTGAAGAAGATCACTTTTTGTTTGGGTCTGGAGGAGTTTTGGGATACTGGTGAGCTATTAAGCACTAAATATATTGGAAAAATAACATTTCCATGTATTGTAAAACTAATGTAAAAACATTACCATGTAGAATTCTAGAAGTGAGTGAGTCTGAATCTGTTTTTTTTTTTGTTTGTTCGTTTGTTTTTTGGGGTGATTTTAAGCCTTACTGTAATAGGGGCACAGCGTCTGCATAATCTGTTCTTACATAATGTTACTGATATCATAATGTTACTATATCTAACAAAACTGGTGAATAGCATCAAATAAGACAGTCCTACGTTTCTCACAGGAAGTTATGGAATAGAGATGGTCGCAAATGAGCAGCTGTTTCATTTGTGTTTCGGCTGATGTCACTATGAACTAAAAATCCAGTCCAGCTCAACCCAGCCACTGGTGATGGCTGTGAATGTCAGACTGAACAAACTATGCAGTGACTACAGCTTTTGCAGGGTCTCTACACTAATACTAAGTATCTTCTTACCAGATCCCACGTGCATCAGGCCAATCTCTGGCCATCCCAGCTGCCGTGAGCAGAGGTGACACAGGTTTATCAAACAGGAAGTGCTCCTGATTGGTCAGTGAAGGGACAGAGGACCAGGAGGGGGGTGGACATTAGATAGCAAAGGACATCCAAAAAAGTACAGAAAGGAACCTTTTCTCTGAGAGTGTTTGTGTGTTCGTGTGTGGGTGTGTGTGTGTGTGCGTGTGTGTGTGTGTGTGTGTGTGTGAGTGAGATTGTGCACTGACATCAATAAGCTGCTGCTGCTCCCTGTCAGTCATCTCTCCCAGGCTGTAGTAGCGACCAGACAGGTCTCCCTTCAGACCCGACAGAGCTGTCACCACCACACGCTCCACTTCACGACGCTCAGAGCGAGAGCAGGCAGGAGGAAGACTCAGTCCACGGATGCTACGGCCAGTACGGACACGAGATGACAGCACATAGCGCTCATCAAACATTCCTGAGGTGATCTGAGGAGGAGAAAGTATTAGGTCACCGTATGTAGGCATAGATACAGGAATTTATGTATGAGGAACATTTAAAACAATGAGCAAAGGAGCAAAGAGAAGTGTAGGTGTAACCTTTGAAGCATCCAGGTCAGTGGGGTGCCTCATTGTGCGAGGATCGTAGCCATTGTGTCTGTCCTTGATAACGGGGTCAAACAGCTCAGCAAACACCTAATGGAAAAAAAATCTAACATTCAGTTTTTCCCATTTTATGATTAAATATGCAACAACACACTTTAAACACTAACTCCTACCTCGTAGCTCTCCTCATCTCCAGCTACCATGCCCACGGTCTTGATGAAGGGGTGTCCGGGGTTGTCTACCCCGGTCTGGATGCATTGGTCCAGGGTCCAGTTGTTGGGGGTTACCTTGTCCCTCAGTCGTGCATAAATAGTTGGGGACAGAGCTGTTGCCATGCAGTTGTTGTGCTTTCTCAGGTCAGGGAAATCAGCACTGTAGAAAGTTAGCAACAACTAAGTTGAGCTGTTTTCATAGTTTAATGTGTAACCCTTCCAAGACAAGTAATTGTTGAAATATTTTGTCCATTAAATCTATCAGAAGTGCTGCTCCAATTCGAGAAGCAGGCTTTTCCAAGACATTGTGCGGTGACAATTGTATGCCTCTGTGGTGACAGAAATAGTCATGTTGAAATTCAGCAGTAAGAGAAGCACACAATGTAGTTCACTTCACTTTGGATCAGGGAGTTTGTTTTATGCATGTATATCATGATTAGTGTCAAAAACTCAAACATGATAACGCAAAATTTTTTTTGTGAACTGCAGGTTTGGAAACCTCAGCCTGCAGAAATAACAGAAATGTGAAACTACATACAAATACAGCCGCACTCACACACACATACCTGGGTGGATAGAGCCTCCTCTTCTCAGCAGCAACAGTGCTGTCATTGAGGAGGTATCCAGATGCCAGTGTGCCAGCTCCTATGCTGGCCAACACCACTGCTGTGTTACGGCCAGAAATCATACGGGTGAAGGAGTTCGCCATGTTTTACGTGATCTGGGTAATCACCTGGAGAAAGGTCAGAGGGCAAAGTGAGATTCCAAGTTTAAATATGTGTGATTTATTTATCCAAAACAAGAAAATAACAAATCCCAGCCCGCCATTGTAAGGTGTTAGTTGTGATTCACAAATGACACCTTTAAATCTGTTTATATCTCATGTGAAAGTTCTGTAAGTTGAGTTATGCATTGGAAACCACAGGTTAAGTATCCATACTGAATGTGGTCATGGTCTCGCAGAGAGCTGAAAATACCAGGATATTTGTCACTGTTCACTTGCAGCAGTGAACTGCATCGCGCTGAGCTATTGGATTAACCAAGCCTGAACTTCACAGCAGCGTCCTGCCTGAATATCACAGATGGCTGAGGAGGGGGATTTCAAAATTGCAAATCATATTGTTAAACCAGAGTGCCCACACCAACCACTCGTAACCTATAAGTATCTGTGCAGAGTGTTTATTATATGTGTTGACATGACTGTGTAAGTGTATGAAAACAGAGAAATACAATAACCCAAGCCTTTGTGATGCACTTTTTTGGGTTGCATTTGTCCTAAGTTTACATTTACATTAAAATGCTTTGACACACATCTTAACAGGTACACGCTCAGACAAAACTACTAATTGCATTAAGCTATCAAATGCTTAAGTAACAGATATGCCATCAGCTTGTGTGATGAGATTATTCTAGAAGCAGACAGAAGGCCTCTGATTGGTCGCCCTGCGAGAGTCACCAGCTCAGGTGATCAGATGATTTGTGATTGGATACTGAGAGAGATACTGCCATGTTAATATATGCCATATTATATAAAGATACAATCGATCAAATATCAGAGCTGACGTCAAGCAAAGAAGGACAATTTATTTCCTCTTTTCTCTGTTATTTTAGGATGATAAGTACAATGTGGAAAAGTAGATGTAACTGAATTATAAGTCAGTATTACAGCACTCTTATGAAAGGCTGCTGTATAGTTGCAAATTGCGCATCTGCCCCGAGCTGTGGGACAAAGTCACCTTTCACCCACACACAGTAATGATTGTAGCAGTTGGTGAGATTAAACTGAAGTGTCCAGTTGGCATCAGTCCTGGACAACACATGATCCTTTCTGACTCCCTGTGCCGGTCAGCTGAGTTTACATAAGACAGAATAAAATAATAAAACAGAGGCAACGAGTGGGCGGGTGGTAAAGAGTAGTCAAATAAATACTGGCAAAACTGAGGGACAGCGAATCGAAGTTAGGAAAAACTGAGTTTAAGAGGAGCTGTGGAAAAAAAATTTGACAATGTGAATGTATGAGAAGAAACCACAAACTCTCACAGTAAAGTAAAGATCAGATAGATTTGGAAACAAAAAGAGGACAGATGAAACTGAATGAAGGATTGAAGGCCAGTGTGAAATGGGTTAAGGGTCAGACTAAGTTCAGACAGGAAGGGTTAAAGACATGAGGACAATTAAAAGAGAGAGTGGAAAAGGTGGGATTAGAGGGATTCCCATCAGAGACTATAAGATTAAATGAAGACGGAAAGAAATTAGCAGAGGTACCTGCACCCTTTGACCTTTCCTATAATGGGGAAAGTCATATTATTAAATTATGTTTGTTAGTTTTAATAGATTTTTTATAATTGATGTTAAATGTAATATGAATAGTCAGTTGCTGCCAAGTGGCTGCTCTCTGTAGATAACAGGCATGTTAAGAGACCCTAATGCAGAGGGTTGCTGTGTAGACTATGCAGTGTGCCGTAGATGTCCGCCTGAGGTGCAAATACAAAACAAAAGGCTCAGGAAGCTGATAAAGAGACTGGAGTCTAATGTTGTGCACATACATGCTGCAAAACAAAGCTTCATTTCTATCATAGATTATTAAAAACATTCAAAATGTATTCAGTCCTTATTAACATTTATTTATACACACATACATCCTCAATCATATAAATGCTGCTTTTTAAGTTTACAGCTGATGCTACCAACAAACATTAGTGGGTGATATTTGAAAGTAGTCTATGTAACAGTTGTAACAGCTGTTGCACTTTGGCGTAGAAACAGAAAGGAAAAAAAGATGAGTAACAGATCTGCAGGAGAGAGGGATGAGAGAGAGTCCATCACTCACCTGAGGACAGCTGAAGAGTGGAGGCAGCAGAGGGCTTGTGTGTGTCCTGCAGCTCAGTCCAGAGAGGTTCAATCTGCAGAGAGAGAGAGAGAGAGAGCAGACTGAAGAACAGAGATTGGATCAGAGCGAGAGAGAGAGATGGGGACATTAGCTCAGGATTAGCCTCTCACAGGGCAACACACAGAAAATCCTCTTTCTACTGTCAGTCAGCATGTCTGCCTACCTCTTCACACATGCACTCTGGGAAAAGCATGTGCACTAACACAGGTTTTTGTGTATTACAGGAACCAGGCCAAATGAATTATATATAATAAAAAAGAGGGCTTTCATGTTGCAGTAAAATATTTTCCACTGCCTAACCCCCTGAAGAAGCCCTGTCCCCACTCCTCTGCAGCAGGAATGGATCTAATGCTCCAGTAATGGGCATGAATGAAACCAGACACTGCACTATCAAGTCCCCCTCACACTGGGGTTTTTCAGCCATCACTTTGGGTGTTGGACTTCACAAATCACTACAACCTGATCCTAGAAGTCCTCTAACACGATGAGCCATGTTTACTTAGGGTGCTAGACTTAAGAATTTACTGTAGATCCTGAAGATTGAACACAAGGCCTCAAAATATTTCTTACAGGTTATGACTCTTTCCATTGGACTCAAAATTTAATGCACCTCTCAGGGCTCCAACCCCAAACCCCAAAGCTATCAAATAGTCCTCTAGCCCCCTGAGCTATCTGTCCAACAACACTTTTGCTATCTTACAGCACCCATAGTGAAGACTCAAGGTCTCTCAGAAAGGCAGCTCATAAGTGTCTGATCAGGGTGTTAGATGAGGTTGTGGGTTCAATCCTCAGTGAAGTTTGAAGTCCAGCTTCTGAAGGATGGAAACAGAAGGTCTAAGAAACACTGTTCAAGTGGTCCTGGTTAACTGGCTTAAGGAGTCAGGGGACTTGTGCGCAGTTATAAGGTCAAGTATTCAATCATTGTGATGTTCATTAATTTTGTCCAAAGGAAAGAGCCGCAACTTCAAGAAATGAAGTTCAAGTGATTCTGATGAAATTGCCAAGGTTGCTGTTGTTGGAGGCCCACTCTTAAGTTTCAAAATCATGGATTTAATTTGAATTCCAACACCTAAAGTAAAAACTCAAAGGCTCGAACAAATGTTGGTCAAATGTCTTTTAGCAGCTAGCACTAACACTTCAGCTAATGTTTTGTTTCCCTGAAACACTGTCGTCTTTCACAGCTCAGAAACTGCAGCAGAAGTCTGTCAACTTAGTGACTTTTACCTAATTTACTCTCCCAAATCTCCAGTAAAAGAAATCCAGGTCCACTGAGTGAGTGCCTGTCTACATATTGCGTTTTCTAAGATCAGCAGAAAAGAAAAACAGAGCAATGTTTACCTCCTGGCAGTGAAAATGTGAGTTGCTATTATCCTGGGGAATAAATGACACATGAGTTATTATGCACATTAAAGATGCTAATGGGCCTATTTGGACTGATCAAAATGTGGGTCATTGACACCTTATCTGTTTACAGGATTAACAGCCCTGCTCAGAATATATCCAGTTCCTGAAAACATTCCTGTATTTCACATGTGTTTCAAATGTACTTTTATATCACTCAGTGTAAAGTCCATTTTGGTGATAATGACATGAAGGGTGTGGTTTCCCAAGGAGGCACAATGCTACACAAACATTCTGTAACATTTTAATTCAGCTTTTTAGACAACATACTTGTCATTACTGATCCATTGTGCCTCTAAATGCCTTACTTTTTTCATAATTTCAAGTCCAGTATTAAGCCTACTTATTGTCACTAAGCCACTTGCTGTTTTTGACTGGAAAAGGGCTGAGATGTCACACTCACAATGTTGTGATAAACTTCAACTAACTAGCATCCATCTGTCCCCCAGAAACAGAAGTCGTGCTGGTTGATCCGCTATAAAACTCCCACTGGGAGACAAATACTTACAACCCACAACTGCCACCCTCCAGCTGGTGTATCTGCACTGAAACTGTCATGAGATCCCACAGTAAAAGTGTGGCACATTTACTTGACAACATTTTTAACGATGAATTGTCTGGACTTTACACCATACCATTTTCCTGCTCTGTCTCTCTGCTTCTTTTCCCTCACTCGAACATTATTTCCTGCAACAACCACAAACATCAATCTCAGTTGTTCTTTCTTCAGATACTGTAAATGGATTTAACATTGTGAGAGTGTTTCCTCTTCATATTTAAACCTCACTTTGATATCATAGCTGGTATATTTAATAACTTAGATGAAAATTTAAGTTATTGAAAAGGGTTTATAGTGACTTGTAAGACTGAGATGGTTTAATAAGACAAAGGGCACATTGGCAGGTCACCCCTTCACTGATGTAAAAACAGGCGGTGTCACTCATGACCACAGGGTGGCAGGATGGCCACACTGCCAGGTCACACTAGATGACAGGAAGTGTGGAGGGATTTATGTCGTTCAACCATGCAACCTGGAGAATAGCCTTAATGGAAACTGTTATTTGGGTTGCTTGGCAGCCTTTCACTGTGTGTGTGTGTGTGTGTGAACTTATGTTGCCCCCCTAACCTACAAAACAGGATGTCTGGGTATCCAACCTAACCATGAAGTAAGCTTAGACAGAGTCCCTCATAAAATTCAAGGCCTACATATTGCAAATATCCCAGGTAGTTATCTCTGAATCATCTCCAACGGTTGTCTGTATGACAACACTAGATCAAGATTTAGTTTTCTTTTAAATGTGACTGTGAGAGCACAGAGGGATGCTGCTGTATCTGTATCTCTACAACATCTGGTTCAAACTGTGAAATCCTAAATCATTCATCCTTGTAGAGCAGCATCAGGTTTGGTACTCTGAGAAGATATAATTTAAAATCTAGTTCTGGTTTCTGGCTTTGAGTGTGCATAAGTGGGTTAATTACTGGTCAGTCCTAGACAATTGGAAGCATGTTAATTCTTGAATTTGGTTAATTCTACTTTCAGTCTTGTCTTGGTCCTCAGAACCAGTTAATACTGTGAATATCAGTAATAAATGTTCGGGATGATTTCCTGGTTGAATTAAACTGTGTAAGGTACTGCTTCCCTTGTAAACTCATGCACACATTTTTTTTTGTTGCCTGATGTTGGCAGTTTCACAGTTAGGCCCCAGTATTGTAGTTGAAAGAGAGAGATTGTTGCAGCATTATGCTGACATATTAAGATTATTTAAAACGAAGGGCAACTACTGCCAGAGGAAGCAGAAGTGGAAGAAACTTAATATCGTTAAAATTATTGCACAGTGCAAACACATAAGGCATGTTGAATTTATTTCCCCTGCATCCACAAGTGAAAAATGCAAACAAATAAATAAACACACAAACAAATACACAAAAATAATATTACAATACAAACATAGCATCCAATCTTCCCAAACCTGTACGTGACGCAGACGCTGAGAATTACACGCGCAGTGCAAAGGACATGTTTTCTCAAAGGCAGAGCCTGAAAACATTTCCTCTAATCAATCTGGAACAAGATTATTGTTTTATGAGGAATCTCCTCTGTTTTCACTGAGGCCTGCGTAACGTCCAACACTGCATAACAACAGACTGCTTTGCAGATGACATAAGCTAAAGACTATGCTTGACTTTGTATGGTACACCAAAAGACAAGCATTCCAGATTTAATGAACAACATATTGTTTTTATACCTTTTAACAGAGCCTCCTGACAGCTACAGAGACAATATTCATATAGAGAAGCAGAGGGAGAAGGAACAGGGAGGGTCCAGTCAGACATGCACAACATGCAGCTGTTGTGTGCATGCAGGACAATTCTTATTTTTCTAATGCTACATTTTTTTAACCTTCAATATATATATATATATATATATATATATATATATATATATATATTAGAATAAATTTAAACAGATTTCTTGCAATATAAGAGCCAGGGATGCAAAACTAGAATTCAAAATAAAAGCAAGAGACAATAACAAAAAAAAAAAAATATTCACAGCATAACAATTCAAAGTATTCCTTCATCAATCATATGATATGTGTGGAGTCACTATATACAAATATAATATAAATACAGTATCTGATGAAATAAATAGCATGGTTAATAACGATCATACTGTCACTCAAGCAAAGCTACATCTCAGAGAGTGCAAAAAAACTGTCCCAGCCTACATCCAAGAGTTACACACTGAGACCTGACTACACACGTCAGAATCAGACAGTATGTCAAAGAAAAAAAAACAAAAAACAAACTGCGCACAAACACTACAAAAGCTTTGGGTCAGCAGAAGGTTATAACAATGTTTAAACACTAGAGGGAGATATTTGCTGACGATCAGATGCGGGAAAGACTTCACCGAGTTTACACTAACATGCTACTGTTAAGTCTACATGACCTATTTTCTGAAAAAAAGAAGCTGAATTAGTGAAACTACAGATCGATTTTTTTTGTTAAAGATATCTGAAGATTTCTGAGCAGGATTTACTGTATATAAAACTTTATGCTTTTAAATTGGCAATTGAGGGGAAATTGACCTACACTAGTGGAAGGCACTGATAAAGTTTTTAATTTAGTATCATTCATGTGGACATTTTTTTTTTACTCAAAAAACAGTTCTCCATTCTCATGGGAAGTCTTTAAGCAAAGGACGACTGAAGACAAATTAATTGTTTTATCAATTTAAAAAATCAGCCCCTTCATCAAAATATATCAAATTTTCCATTCCAAATGCTCCCTAGGTTTCATTTTAGCGTCTTTCTACATTATGTTTGAAGGCTTAAAGGCATTCTGCCATACCCAGCCCACTAGGGGTGCATAGTGGCTTAGAGAGTCACCCTGTTTAAGAGTGAGGCATGCTAAGCTGAGGGTTAGGGGTCAGGTTGAAGGCCATTTACACAGTTATATCCCAAGCTGAAATCATGCAAGTTTTATGCAGTGATCATCATCACAGAAAGCATTTTTGGGGCTCTTGCTCCAGGACATGGCACAGAAATGCACAGGCAACAGAACACAGACAACAGCACAGAGACATGAGCTCAGACATCTCTCTGTCACACTATCTGTATATGCTACATCTCTGTTATACCCACTGTATTTCATTCACTCCATGCTCTCAGCCTTTCCTGTACTCTCAGGCTGTCTGAGGAAGTGTGATGTCTCGTGCACCACACTCTCCACTGAGGAATGATGAGCACAAACACAGCGACATGCCATTTCCTCAAAACCCTCATGCAACGCAGCTCGTTTTCCTTGAAGGCAAATCAGCCCAACGCTTAACAAAATTCTTAGCCTGTCCACTTCTCATGCAGCCTCAGTCGCTTGTAAAACTCTGAGGCTTCTTCGACTGTCCTCATACTTGGCTCTCAAACTATCCCTCACATCAGTCCTTTATTTCCATTTCTATGTCGCTCTCAAAACTTCCTGATTTCCTCTTGACTAATGAGATTGTGTGGGCATGTTGCCCTTGGGGGTCCAGGTTCGGCAGGCTCCCGCTGGCCACAGACAGCTGTAACTCAGGCGGGAAGCCTGGGCTCGATCTTCAGTGAGAGATCATACAGTGTGTCTTCATCCATGATCAGAGTCTTGTCCAGAAGGTACTGGGTCACCTGGACAGAAAATGTATTCAGTGTTACTTTTGTGATGCTCTTGAATAATAAAAAACATAAAAAATTAAAATATGTTCACAGAAGAGTACCTTGGCTTGATGCTCTATTCTGTACGGAGTCTGCTGGAACTGCCTTATCTCTCTGATGATATGGGATATCTAAAGAAAATATGCAAATTAAGTAAACAATTACAGTACAGTGTACATGAACAGAGGATTTCCATCTCCTTTGTATATTTTTTACTCATGTATGTGCCTACCATCCTCATTTTGGAGAAGTTAACAAGACCTTCCTCAGTAAAATTGGGCGTCCCCTCCTCAATAAAGGCCAGGTCTGTTAGATACATTCCCAGGTATGGCACACATGGAGGGTTGCAGCTGTAGGAAGGTAGTGTGAAAGTATTATGTGCGTGACAAATCATCTCAAAATCAAAAGCACATTTTTATTTTCTCGTTTGTGAAAAAAACAAAAAAAAAAAAAACAACAACAACAACAAAAAAAATGTGCAAAAATCTCTCTCACTTTTTCAAGGTTTCCCTCAGATTTTTAAACCTTCCCTCAGAGGACACGGTCTTCTGTAGTTTGTCCATCAGGGCTTTAGCCTGGGAAAGACCACAAAGACACATTCACAATCAGTTTAAAGATCATTATGAACAAGTCAAGACAAACAAGATGGTTGCATTAACCCAAGATCCACTTACTCTTAATAAAAGATAATGATAATAGTAATAAAATGAGAAAATCTAATTTGCCTCAGTCCTGAAGAGGCAGAATTGGTTGGTGGGGAGACAGACTGTCTGGTGATTGGATGATTATGGCTTTAATTGATTTAATGTTCCTCAGAATAAAGCAAGGAGCAGATACTAAACATGACCAGTAAATGCTGTTCTTCATTGTCTTAAATGACATCAATTCAACCAGGAGACATTTATTTATAGACACTCCAGAGACAAAAGTCTGTCTTTTAATCCTCTATGTCAACAAAAACTTTATTTACACTTGTTTTTATGTACAATACTTAGTGACAACAGTGTTCTTTCACGTGTGGATTATAGGTTTTGTAGTGATGGAGAATTATTCCACCTGTTTGCTGACTTTAGCCCAGGTCTTCTTCAAACGGTAGATGGCGCTGCGATTGAGTGCAGATGTGATCTCCAGCACTCCGTTGTAGTTGTTGAGACAGCGGCAGATGTCAGCCACAGCAACCCACTTCTCTATGGAGCTGGCCCTCGAGCCCACGTCGGTGTGGGTCATAATCTGTGACGCCACCAGGTTACTCATCTTCAAAAAGGAAGAGAAGGGAGAATATAAAGAAGATATGTCCTGAGAGTGACAGTGGAGTCAGAAACATAAATGTGCTTAAAGGCAGGGAGAGAGCTTACATCATTGAAGTGTTGGCTAGTTTTCATGATATAGGGCGTCCGTTCTGTCTTATCAACCTTCATCCAGCCCTGGCCCAGGAACTCTCTGAGAGAAGGAGGACAGAGACATCTGAGAAAATATAGCACAGTCATCTCATAAGATTTAAGTTGCATAAACGAAAGCCTGTGACTTTTTTCAGGATTTCTTGAAATTATTATGCACCAGGAGTAAAGGAAGCTGTGTCTCATGAAATCAAGAGAAATTAAGAGCTGAATGGTGATCGATGTGTTATTGTTGGATGAAACTCTTTTATTGCCACCCAGCCAAAATATAAACGTTTGAGGAACTACTACAAACTACAGCTTTGCTTCTAGTTTTAATCATTTAAAAGCTATCTGTATTTCCTTTTTCTTTCAACTGGTTTTAAAAATCACAAACCAAGGAACTGGATAATCTTTCTTAGGTGACAGATTTTTGAGACGGGGCAATTCAGTAAATTTACATTAGATGGGGATAAAATGAGGCTTTCAACCTGTTTTATTCTGCTGTATATGTAATCACATTGATAAATGTGTGTCATTATTTGGGAGAAATACAAACACAGTTGAACTTGAAAAAAACATAATTACATAGTTACTTAGTTTAATTACTTTTTGTGCCACCTAACCCACCTAATTGGTCTAAATCTGTGCTACTGAATGGAAAAATAATTTTTATTATTAAAGAATTAAATGAATAAAAACACAGCACAAACAATCTAACATTTAATTGCAAGTGCTACAGACGTTTCACAAAGCTGGAGGGAGAGACCTGCAGCAGTTTACCACATAGTGATGCCACTATCTTATAGATCAATGTCAATTCATTATCAAGTGAAACTCTAAGTCTCTTCAAATAAAAACTTAATATTTAGAGTTTTAAAGATAAAAAGAAATGCCACCAGTTTTCAATGTTGTCCCTCTGAGCACAGTTTTCTATGGAGGGAATCTTTGGTGATCAAGTGGTCTCAGTATCCATAGTGATGTAGTCTTGTTTGGTCTGATGCTGGTGACAGTGTGAGTGTGTGATGGGAGGACTGACTCATAAGGAATGCTCCTGAAGACAATGTGATCCAGCAGAGTGATCTGCTCAGCCAGCTCCATTGCTGAGAGAGACTCAAAACACTCGGCCTTCGGACAGTCCGCCTAAACACACACACACACAAATATACAGAGATAAAGAGAGTCATAAACAAACAAGAGTGAAACAGAACAAGGGAATATAAATATCTAATTAAGAGGTTGGCTACGATGAATCTGTTTTATGACATTTGACAGTCCCCTGGAGATGGTCACAGTCAGGAGAGGGTGCTTGGAGGAGAGGACAGTGTGTACCGACAGAAGCTTTTCACATCTTATAAAGGTAATGTGTGTCTCTTCGTGATTCCCGATCATTATCCAGCCAAGACCATTAACCAGGGGCGCTTGTAAGTCTTGTTTTCATTGTAGGAACTAGCAAAGGGAGGTACCAGGAAATTATGAGAGGTGTGTATTAATGTGTAAATACATTAGGGAGGCCAGTTTAATAAAACCAAGTAATCCCATAGAGAGCCACATAAATATTCAAATTCAAATTAAAGGCGCGTCAGTCAGCGAGTCTGCAGTAACAAGAGTTTTATGTTGTGCAGCAAAGGGTAGAATTTCCTTTTTTATACTATAAAATATTGCTGCTTTATTGATCCAGCAGGATAATAAGTAGATAATCATAAAATCATAACAAGATGTATTCATGGCTCTCTAAAAAGTATTTAAAGATGTGATGTGCTGCAGTTTTCTCACCATTTGTAAGATGTCTTCTATCCTCAGCTGGGCATCTTCCTGCTCATCTTGAGAAAGGGCACTAGGAGACACAGTAGAAAAAGTAGAAAAGTGTTTTATTCCAGTGCCTCATACATGTGCAGCATGTTTGTGTATTTGCAGCAGTTTTGTGTGTATTTGTGCGTGTGTGTGCTGTACTTTAGTATGTTGGCAGTAGCTTTTCTCTCCTGAGGCAAAAGGTCTGGATCTCGGAGCACTTCCTCCAGGAGACAGATCACCGACATCTTCAGCTCCCCATTCATCTCAAAGTCCTAAAAATAAACACAAATTAATGTCTATATATGAAAGAACCCACATAGTCATACGTAACAGGATTCACCACAACGTGCGTAAAACCCACTAGTTACCCTAACATTAACCTCAACTCCATTCTGATCTAAAAGCTAAAACCTGACCTCAACCAAAGAAGTGAAGACTCATATCTTCATTGGTCGCACTCTCAAAGTCTAAATCTCAAACTGGTCCTCACAAAGATAGAAGTTTGTAGTGAACAAAATCGTCTATCATGGTGTATTTCATTTTAGATAGTGAAAATGATCTATGATCTATGATCTATAATTAATTGTGATAAACTAATAATGTGAGTTGAGTTTCTTTTTGTGAAGATATACATCTTATTCTAATAGTGTTTACTGGGATATTTGACATAACTTCATTGATGCCAATACTATAGTTAAAACAATATCTTTGTTTGTAGATGAGGAATTACATAACGCTGTTCAGCTGGCTTGAAGTTTCAGTCACTGTTTAGGTTGGCGGACTGATACGTCACAGCACAGTGACGTGGGTGTATCACATTTACTGTTCTGTTGTGGTGGGCGCTAAAGCATTAGACCACACTACAAAAGCTGTCTCAGTGTTTTTAAAGTACTTAGCCACATACCAAAAGTAGTTAATGAGTGGTTAACTAACTATGTAGTTAACAGCAAAAATAAAATAAAAGACAATAAAAATTCAATACAGATTTAAAACTTTCCTTATTAGATATTAAGAGGATAGCAGTAAACCACTGTATAAAACCCTGTGGCAAAATATCTGATGGTTGACAAATGTTTGTAGTCTCACTATAATTGTCATCATATCACCTCTAACAGAAGACAGACAAACACATAGGATTACATACATCAACTACAGGTAATGTCATTCTTAATTCCTTTCTCTCCATTAATGACTTCCTCTCATCTCCCCGTTCTGAACAAACACTCGCTATAATCCCTCATGTCCGACTGTCCATTCCTCCTCCTGAACCTCCTCGTTCCCTCCAGTCCTCTTTTCCTTCTCCTTCTCTCTTTCCTCCCCGCTTCATTTAAACTCCTGTTCAAAAGTCGGTCTTATGACCAACTTGTATTGGAGGCCAACTCTTTGGCCTCCAATACAAAAATGAGAGTGGGTGTATATGTGTGTGTTTGTGCTTGTCTGTGTGTTAATAAGCCGGCTAAAGCTGGCCTGTAATGGCAGCATTTTGTATTATTGAAGAAAAATACATAAAACAGATCGATGTAGTTAGACTGGAAGGACCTCTACGCAGGGAGTCAGGCAATTACCTTGATATTCAATTCATTAGAGACACCACTGGCTGTTTAGAAGAAGAGTAGGGAGGTGGGCTGGGGCAGGCTGAGCTGGTTGTCCAACTGACACAGCAACAATATGTGGTGTGTGTGTTTGTGTGCATGAGGCTGTTTACATGCTCAAGTGAGAGCAACGGAGCAGAGAGAGAATGCATCAGACACCTGCTTTAATGAGACCACAGACTTGATCACCCAGGCAAAACAGGGGACACCCACACACATACACACACACTAACAAACACACACACACACACACACACAGACAGTGGTGGGTGCAGACAGACCTGTGAGTGTTTGGAGACCCAGTGGCGCAGCACGTTGAGAACTCTGTTGGTTGCAGCTCGGCGGATGATGAACTCTTTATCACAAGTTCTCTCAGAGTTAGTGAAGACTGGAAAAAGACAGGGAATGTGTTATTGTCTTATTATTGCATGATGATCTGTTGCTTTATTGCATTTACCAATTAAAGCAAGATCCATCAAATGTGTTTAAATAATGTGAATAAAAGTAACAATATCGCAATGAGAATTTTTTTTATTGAAAGTCTTCCAAACTTTTGCTGATTATATTTACATCAAAATGTACTTAACTATTAAAGGTACATTATTCTGAAAATAGTTCCCTTTTAGAGTTCGAATATATTGAGACATCACGTGCAGCAGTGTTTTTTTAAAGGGTCAATTAACCCAAATTGAGGCCTGGATAATCCACAGATAAACCATTCTTATATGTACTAGTTCTTTCACAAAAATGGATTTCAGTGAAAACTGTTCACACAAACGTGCAGTGTGTGGATTACCCACAGCAAACAGGACATTGTTTCAGCTAAGAGATCTTGCAGGTGATTTTTTAAATACAATTTTTCATTGCTTTCACCACCATTTATTCAGTTCATCTCTATTTTATTGGATTAGAAATCTCATATCTAGACAAATAAAAACAAAGCTGTCTACTTAGATAGCCATAACTGAGGATGACTGAAATTCACTTCCACTTTTTGTTTTCCCTGTTTTATTTTGGTCCAGGTGGTGCTACATCTACAAATACATATACAAACTACCTAAACTAAAGCCACCTTATAATTAAAGCAGAGTAAAAATACAATATATCTTTCTGATACTTTTCATATTAACTGAGCTTTAATTAGAGCCCATAGTTTATTCACATTATATTTGTGTGTGCGCTTGTGTGTGTGTGCGTGTGTGTGTGTGTGTGTGTGTACCTGGTGGTGTACCATGTCCTGCGGCGGCTGTGGCGATTGCGAATGCTGAGGCAGGAGAGACTGAGCAACGTGAGTTCTCCCCTGACTGGACTGCAGACGTACAACACATAATTATCATCAAGACCAACAATACTGTTACAATTTTTACTATTGTTATCCTACAGGTGAGGGACCACAAGTGAACACAAATTAACTGTCATTTCATTCTGACAAATGAGACTTAATTAAAACAACTTTATGTATTACAACTTTTTTTTTTCTTTTTTACCTAAATATCAAATTGCCTATTGTATTAATACTTATTAATACTTATTTCATGGCTGGCAGAAAGCAATGAAACACTTGCGTCATTATTCATGTAAAAAAACCTATCAAAAACAAAAGTAGATTCATAAAAATATACTGTGTAAATTACAGGCTACTGTATGTGTTAGAAAACCTTATGCCAAATTACTTATTTGGAATTGTACAGAGAGATCACATTGTTTGTAGACAATGGCCAATTTTATTTAGCTCATGTGTTTATTATCTTGGACACAAATATGTAAAAAAGACTTCTATATATATATTTGTACTGGTTTTGTGAGTGTGTGGAATATGAATTATTTTATAGTAATTATCGATGCAAAATAGGAATCTAAAAAATGACCTGTTCATTATTTATATCTTTATCATCACAGTCATCGTCATTTTTATTACAGGGACAATGCAGACCATACATACACCTCTCATTATTGGCAGTATTTCCAACAACCGTATAGGAATCCTCATTGTGATCACTTTTAATATCACCAATGAAATTATCATTATCATCCTAACTCAAGCTGCAGCTGTCTTACATCCAGGCTAGACTCTCCTTAATGTCATCCAGGAACTTCACTGGACACACCTAAAGGAAAACCATCCCAAGACACTTACGGTCACACACACGCACTCTTACAAACACACAGGGCCCATTTATACCATGGTATGGTGTTTGAGTTTTGTATTATGCTGCTGTACCAAAGATGACAGCCTACAGGGTCAGGGATCTTTGCCTGGCTGTGTAGCCCGTCAGTGGGCACAGCGCTGCCCACTGCAGAGGCCTCTGGCTATGACATTGTGGTCTAATTATGAGTCATAAACCACACACACAAACACACATACACAAATTCTTACCTCCAGGTTGTCTGTAGCGAAGGTGTCGAGGTGTGGATGGAGAGCGACATGGAGACATGTCTCCTGCGTCACTGCTTTGAGGAGACTCTGGGATGATTTTCTCCAGTGACACTGACTCCAGCACAGCTAGACAGGAAGAGAGGAGGAGAGGGACAAGAGGAGCAATAATGATGATGATGATGGTTATGGTCATTACTGTTGCTGCCCCACTTGAATGGAGAACTTTATTATAGTTCACAGGAATCACTCAGTAACTAATGGAACATCATGACTTGTTTTTGTTTCCTGCACATTTCGTGTGTGTGCATGTGTGCTTGCATGCCGATCTGCATGTGTATGTGCCTGCATTCATATAAAATGCCTGCTTTTGATATATGATTCACTCAGTAAGTGCCCAATCAGAATTCTTTTAATTTCTTTAAATACAAACACATATTTAGCCATAGGATTTGCACTCCAACACAAATACATAAAAATTCTGACCAGAAACTAATTCAAGTGTGTCTTGGCGTATTAGGAAGTATTACAACTGAACCTGAATTACTCTGTGGGTAAATATAAAATTAAAGGAAAAATCAACATAAAGTGTGGTCCTAGACAAGCCTCAATAACAGCTTCAGTTTTCCTTAATGTTGATCTACAAGTCTCTGGAGCTCTACAGGAGGGTTGACCGCTATGCTTCCTGGTGATACTCCCTCATTTTTGATGATAGTTGTGGTGAGCATTGCACGTGAATGAAAAATCTTCCACAGGTGTAGAGTTGCATAGAGATTTGGTGGCTGTGAAGACCATGGCTCATAGTATGATTCCCATCATTTTCACATTCATCAAACCATTCAGTGACCCCTCATTTCCTGTACACAAACACCTGCATTCAGTACATTTCTACATTTATTTATTCAGGTTTTTCCTTTAATTTGTCACCCACAGATATTTTGTATTTGGCCTCAAGTACAGTAAACACCACACAGTACCCAATTACCCTACTCTTGTTATAGCTTACACAGCGCGGTGTCTTGCTTTGGGAATAAATGTAAATGTTTCACTGAGACAAATTTCACTTTGATATAACTTGAAAGACACTAGAGAGGCTGACTTTGTCGAACTGTGAGATGTTTCACCTGACCACTCTTCAACATTTGCTCAGAATGTCACACTGGCAATTTGTCGGTAAAAGAGAAAAGGCCAAGAGAAAGGGCAGGATCAATAGACGAATAGAAAGATATTTAAATAGCTGTCTGGACACAGCTACACATATTACTGCAAATACGCTGACTGATTGAGAGCTCAAGAAACTGTGAGACAGTATGCAGAGGAGGTGAAGGTGGCTTAATAGTATGGCTACTAATGAGTCTTCCAAATCCAAGTGAGTAGTTACCAGCTGCCACACATGTAGACACCGCACATATGTGAGTGCACATGCTAACGAGGGTCTAACTGCAGCTTGCCCTTGCAGTGCCGTTTCAGATACCATGAAAATCTGACAATCTCTTTCCAGCCTCAAGACCAGGCTGTGTCACAGCACTATTAGAAGATCTGAGTGTGTGTGGTGGGGAGTCAGCTTATTTGACTCAAGCGCACAAATGCAAGGAGATAATGATGTCCCACCAGGCGCCTGCTCTGCTCTTACAGGGAACACTTCACACTGCGTCGTTTGATGAGTGACCTCCAGCTCTTCATAAGCACTTCAGTCCGCCAATAACACTCCACATGCGAATGCTCAGTCACAGAGAACCTACAGTATAGTTTATATACCTACAGAGCAAATGGCACACACTATAAAGCCTATACTATAAAGCACAGTGTGGGAGCACAGTAGGAGAATTTTATGATCTGCCACTAGTTCACAATTACGTCCCTCCAAAATAATAATCATTAAAATTTAGTTTAGTTTAAAATTTAGGTTTAGTCTTTTTTACTATTACTTTAATTGGTTTGTGTAAAAAGAACAATAATCAGCCTCTCAAAGTATTTCTAGATGCATATCCCCACTAAAAGATCCAAAATGTGCTATTTTATGAGACAATATCCACTGTTTCCTGTTTTCACATTGCTGTGGTCATGTAGAGGTGTACTCCACACAGAGTCGTGGGTGTGAAGGTGCGAAAAAGCTCACTTCCAGTCTGTAATCTCTGGTTAGATGATTTTTGGTTTAAATCAAATTTTTTTAAGTTGAAGTTGTGAGGCTGCTTGTGTTTGTAAATTTTAAATTTGAGAACTTTGGCTTTTTTGACTAATGAAAACCAGGGCTTTGTAGAAATGCGTGTTAATATTTCAGCACTATTATAGTATAATATAAACAAAACACAGCCCTTGTGCCCTTATGTTCTGTAGAGTATCAGTGTTTTTGTATTGTATTCATATGGAGGCTGTGACATACCTCTGCGGATGCTCCGTCGCAGTTTCCCACCGAAGGGGTCGATCCTTGGCACCTCCTCTCCCTCTGCAGTCGGGCCGGGACTCTGGTCCGGGGAGGAAGGAACGGGAGGAACTTGGTCTTGTTGTGGCTTGGAGTTGTTGGGTGGGGGAGAAGTGGAGGAGGGAGGCGGAGGAGGAGATGAGGTGGTTGGGGTTGGGGTTTGAGGAGTCGGGGTCTGGGGGGTGTGGGCAGATGTAGGGCTACTGGCAGCAGACTGGGAAGTGTTGTGGTTGACACCGAAGTTTGACAGAGGACTGGTCAGGTCGAGGCCTCCGACCCGGGCAGTGATGGGGGAGTGGAGGGAAAGCTTTCGTGTTCGGACAGGGGAGGAGGTGCGGGATGGGATGGACAGAGGAGGAGGAGAGGAGAACTTGCGGCAGAGACGAGGAGATTTGTCGTTTGTGTGCTCACCACTTCTGTTATTCTGATTGGTGGCAAAGAACAGCTCCAAGGACCTGAAAGGGGGAAAAGCAATGAGTTAGCAAAATAATAGGTTATCAAAAAAAGCAATAAAGAGAGACTTCAGGAAAATGGGGAAAAAGATGAAAAGGAAACATGTTACTGTGGCAGCTCAAAACAAGACCATGCTAGTCTCTATACCCCAAACTGTAAAAGGTTTATTAGCAAATAGATTTTTTTTTTCAAATATTTTTCCTGTATTAGAGATAAATGCTTAGTTTAGGGTCAAAATAAAATGAGACAGTATGTAATCACAATTGATAAAGAAGAGATGAGTAGTGAACAAAAAAAGAAGAGATTTACATAGTAGCCTACTGGGTGAGTTAGGTGCATTTAATAATAAAAATGTGAGGCATTTAGCTGGTTTATTTTTCTAGTGTGACTAACTGTATAATGAGTAGGCATATATATTGCAGTCAGAGGGTATTTGAACAGTGACACAAGTTTTAGTGAGTTGTGTCTGTACTCGAGCGCACTGTGTTGTAAATGAAACAATGTATTTAAGATTACAGCACTGACTTTTTGCTTATATACTTTATATCCACATCAGATGAATAATGTAAATATTTTAGACTTTTGTATAAATGGTTTCAAATGGACAGGAAGTCGTTGGACAAACAGCTGAAGAGCAAGTATTTCCTCAGTCGGTACTGACCAAAACAGAGCTAAAAAAAAAAGATGCTAATGCTGCTTTGTGTTTACTGGAAGTGTAAAAAGCAATCAAGACTTTATGCTTTAAGTTGCTTTTTGACAGTTTAGTCATAAGATAAGATTGACTGAAGTTAGGTGACTGCTTTGACCAGAGGAGAAAATGTTGCTGTTTAGCTCTAAACATGTCTTGAATGTCTTGTTTAATGTTTATGATCACTATACTGCTGCACTGTCATAAAACTGGGTGGTTTATGTATAAAAATGGCTAAACTTGTTCAACCAGTGTGGATGTGAATACCCTCAACACCTGATTCTGTGCCTGAAACAGGAGCATCATAGCCAACAGAAATGAATCCTGTTCATTGGTTAGAATAAAAAAAAGAATCATCTATCTTTTATTGCACATTATATTTGCAAAATTTAAACGCTTTATTCACTAGGCAATGAAGGTGCAAATCTTCTAATCAGCGAGCATTTTAGTTGTCTGTATTTCATGAAGACATTAACACTGCTCAGAGTCATGTGTACAAAGCTACATCAAGGGAGGAGTAATCATGCATAGATTAACACAGCCATCATTTATTCACATAAGCCTGTTATTCAGCAGGAAATAGAACAATTTTCATCCCAGATTGAGAGAGGATGGAGAGAAATAAGAGGATAGGAAGGAAAAATATACATGAAAGGCAGAAAGGAGTAATGCTGAGGAAATTTAAAGCAAGCACCAGAATATGTTCGAGAGAAGGATTCAAAGCAGACTGAAGAGGAATGACACAAAAGATCAATATAAATGCAGAAGGATAAGACCACCCTTGGGGAAGCGATGCTCCAGGAATAAATACATGCTACAGACCAGCTGCAGACTGAAGACTACGAAACATTTTCCCCTCTCCCCTTCCTGCATATGTACCATCAACCTACTGTAAAATGTCTCAAATGGATGAAATTACCCACCCTGTGAGCTGCGGTTATTCATTCTTATAGAGAGATAGATAATAGGAAAAGTCATTAAAAGTCAAAGTAAAGGTGGGAAAGCCATGCATCAGTGAAGTATCAGACCAAGACCAGAGGAAAAGGAAGAATAGGCAGAAAAAGTAGGAAAGAGACAGTAAGATGGAGGACAGAGAGAGAAGAGTTGGTTACTTGGACTGATCCATGGCTATCTTCTTGATCTTCCGGCTGTAGTCGGGACAGATGGATGAGATGGACAGACGGTCAAATGAGTGGTACTGCGCCCTGTAGTTGGAGAGGACACGAAGAGATGGATGACACAGAAAAATGATTAAATGGATGCATGTGATGGTTGGATTGAGACATGAAAATGCCAGTAGGGGATGTGATGGAGATAGAAGATGGTTCGAGGGAGGATGACTGAAGGATGATAAATGAATCTCCTTAAGAAGAGGAAAGGTGTGTTTGAGGAGGAGGAGGAGGGTGTGAGTCAGAGAGCAGCAGCATATGTTCAGTCTCTCAGATATCGACATATATTGACCACATAGGAGAAAAAATCCAGTGCAAGAAGGATTCAGAGAGCTATGTTAACATTTGTGAACCTTTGCAATTCTGCATATGTGTGAGTATGTGTGTGTCCATAACAGCAGTATGCAGAGACTTTCTAACAGAGTCAACCAAGGACACATTTTGGTTCTAGGTTTAAGGATTGAGGCTGAATCTAACCATCTGTGAAATACAGAAAATTGCAGTGCAACTATCTTTGTCAATAGATGGCCGTTAAAAGACATTAAAACTAGTACTATTAACACAGCAGCATCCAAAAACTATAAAGTATTCGAAACAAACTGTGGGAATACATTAGATCTTTTTCATAAACCTGCTATTGTACCGTCTATCTGGAGAAGGCGGGTGTACTAAAAGAACACTTCGGCTACTCATGTGCCCGAGTGGAGGGGCATTAAGGTCAAAAATTAGACGCATCAAATTTGCGTAAAGGTCTAAGAAAGGGGACTTTTCCCACATGCCCACCCCACACTTCCTGCACACTTCTGGTCCCTGCATGAGTCCTTCCTGTTCCCTTCCAGTGAAGGAGGCCACAGGCCATGGTGAGTTAGGCTTTGCATACAAACCTGCCCTGGGGCAAATGCAAAGGCAGAGCTTTTCCAGTTGGAAAGCTAAGTGAGGGAAAGCAAAGGAGGGAATATAAACACACAATTCTGATGCAGCCAGAGCCTAATAAGAAAGAGAGAGCATGGGAAAGAGCAAAGAGAGAGAGAGAGAGAGAGAGAGCGGGAGAGAGACCCCTCATTTGACACAATATATTCCTATGCCTGTGCCAAAAACTTTGTTGGAGCATCTGTTCTGCTGGCCTCCACACACAGGCTGGTATATACTTCAGCCAATATGTATTTAACCTTGTGGACAGAGGTGGAAGCTGCCTGCCAAATCCAAAGCACTGACCCACACCTGACTACCTCATTCACACATTAAAAAAAAAGAAGAAAGAAAGAAAGGAAAATTAATCCTTGTGTGTATTTGTGTTTGTATGAGCACAAAATCATACAAACACAAATATAGATAGACACACGCACACACCCCAAAATTGGCATGGACAATGTTCATTTAATAAAAAAATCAAGATTAGTAAAGGTTGATTCTGTGAAGATTCATGAGACGCCATCACCTCCTTGGAGGCAGTGAATGTGTGCAGTATGTGTGATTTCTCTCTGTAACTGTGTCTGCCCTTGTCTGTTTTTGTGACTGTACATTTGTGTGTTTGCACTGTATAACCTGATAGGTATTGAGGAAAAGGGCTTCTTGTAGATGTCGGCCAGTTTGTCCATGACCACCGTTGCCGTGGTGAAGATCCTGTATGTGTGAAGGAAGGTGTTCAGGAAGTCTATGGAGAGGAAACGCAGGTCGGTCAGCCTCTCCAGCAGCCGCTCCACGCTGGCGTAGCGGATCTGGGGGACCTTGCAGGAGTTGAGCGTCTTGCTGAAGCAAATGTCAACATCATCTTTATGGAGACGCACATCGGATCTGATGGATACACGTACGCACATGTACACACACACACACATAACCGAGCATGGGTGATTGTTTGGGCTGCTAAGCAAGAAAAAGGTTATGAAGGGAACTCAGCGAAAACAAAATGAATACAAAACCCACTTATTTCAAAGAAGGGGGCTAAAAATAAGAGTGAATACCAAAGAATACTATCAAGCACATTTCAGCATCAGCATAAAGAAATATGAAAAAAAGTATAACACATAACACACAACCTAAAAATTTACTATACATCAACACAACTGTAACAATTTTCACTCAGGTATGCTACATTATAAACATATGTTTTGTCACAGCATCATGAAGAGATGGGTTTTTCTCTTCACACATACAAACATACTTACTTGATCATATGAGGCACAGTGACTTTGGAGTTCTCCTCAAATACACTGGTCATCAAACCATTACAGCGGATATTATCTATACACTGCAAGGACAGAGAGAAAAGAGAATAAAAAAATGAGAGAATAAAGTGAGAGAATGACAACATGAGATGGGAAAAGTGGCAATGTTTGCAAATTATTTTCATTTTTATTGGAATTACAGCATTTAAAGCATCTGATTGTTGGATTCTGAAACTTCACAAATCATGTTGCTGGAAAAAATACTGTATCTTTGCTTTGAAATAATCTGTCAGTCACTCATATGTTTATCTGGTGTGCTCCCTTTCAAAACAAATGCAAATAATAGTTTTGAAATGACTTCAAAAGTCTGGTTGAGACAGGGATGGTGTGAAAGAGAAGCTATTTAAAACCATCAGTGTATTTTTTTTTCTCTGTTAAGAATTAATCCAGTCTGACATGGTCATATGGTGCTACTCTGTTTGTCAAATGCTGAGGCAGTGAGCTGAACTCGCCCCTGGAGAACTGCACCCGTGTCTGTGTTTACTTATCACTAAGCCTTCTCAATGCCCAGCGGAGACAGGCTTTTGCTATTTGGAGGTTCTTGTTATTCTGTGTTTGTCTGAGTGTGTGTTTGTGCGACTTCGTGTATTACCTGGCTAATATCACTGGTCCATGCAGCCTTCTCCTGACGTGATGGTGCCAGTAGCACCACAGTGAAGGAAGGTGAGTCCGATGGCTCGACCACAAGCTTAAAGTCCAGCTGACCAAATACCTGACCACCAGCTTTAGCTGTACGATAGAGGGAAAAGAGAGCGCTTTTTACAGTACAACAGACCACTTAATGGTGATAACAGTAAGAAAAAAAATGCACACACAAACACACACACACAGAGGGTTAATTAAGCAGACCCACTATCTCCATTCTACACACCCCTGAGGCTTAAGTGTAAAGGTGTGTGTTGAAGGCAAGTGTGCATATGCATATGATTGTCTCAGCACTTGTGTTAGTGTGCATGCATGTGTGTATGTGTGTGTGGGTGTTTAATCAATTTCCCTATTTGCAAAATGAATCCTCAGGAAAAAAAAATGATGGAGCTGTAATGTTAAAAGATCAAAACCTGACATTTAAAGGGGTGAACATCTGATATTTAAGGGGCAGTAATTTCTGGACACTTATTGTCTGACATCTAATTAACCTCCATGAGTGGTGAAGGGCCTAAATGAGCCAATAAGAGCTGCCTGTGTGTAAACCAACATGCACACTATGCTTCATACAGTAGATGTAGTAAACTTACACTCCTCGTCACTGGCATCTGTTTCCTCTATAAGTGTGCAGTCAATTAGGGACAAAACTCCACCTTGCTGCAAGAGTAATATGCACAACCATTTACTGACATTTCAGCCAAGCATTACTGTTGATTCATGAAACAAATGTCCTCATTGAGGTAACAGAGGTAAAGGTGTTCTCACCTTTAGAAGGTGCAGTTTCCCCCCGGAGCTGCGTGTGCAGACGAGGAAGTGTTTGGTAAAGAGGAAACACTGCCTTTCCCCTTCCTTCTTCAGAGAGAGAGAACCCAAACGGACCTTACTTAGCTTCCCTCGCTCCACTGACGGCAGCTGGATCAGAGAGCCTGAAGAGCAGGAGGGGCACAGGATTACATTACATTTCATTAAGCTGCCACTAAGCTGAGGCTGGCTTTACTAAGCTTTTGCAGAGGCACACACATGCATTTTTAAACATTTAAACATACTTAAAAACACTGCACTGCATGCATGCATTTGGTGTAACTCTAACCCTAACCTGGCATGGCAAAAACTAAATTTTGCATCTTCTTGAGGGAATGCAAAAGCAGACAGGATCAGTAGAAGTTCGAAGTTAGTAGAATGCACTGTCAAAACTGGTGTTGGCGCTTCAACTACAGCAACTTCAATCACAGCAGAAAAATCACAATCTGCTTTTCTGTGCAGTCAGGAGGTAACTTGATGTTTCACTTAGCCGGTATGCTCACTCACTGCTCAGTAATGCCTTATGTCACGTGGAAAATTGGTTTTAATTTTGATAAGACGGATTAATCTGAACAGTTTTTGCACACTGTAGTAATACCTCTAACCACTTGTTCCTTCAGGTCAGTGATGGCAAATGAAATACAATTTATTTAGTGCAATGGAGACAAAGAATGACTTTGCTTTATTAGATTAGGAAGACTGTTTGTTCTGGCACCATGACACCAAGCTAAGACCTGAGTCATCAGAGATAATCCATTTATCTGCACAGTGAAAGAATGAAGACTTTTAGTTGTGGAAGTCTGGCCCTTTCATAAAGGAAACTGCTACACATATATACATGAGATGTGATCAAACGGAATCAGTACAACACTTGATACTGTCCTCTCAGAAAATGACTTCCAGAAGTTACTAACAGATTAGAACAGATTTGTAGAATCACATTTATTCTGGGAAGCTGTCAGACAGCCAAATCTCCCCTGTTGTAGAAAGTATCACAATAGCTGATGTCATGATTCAGTGACTGAGCTCCACCAAAGTACCATGTCTGCAGCCTGTGAGCACAAGTTAGCAGACAGGTGAACGTTACTGTGAAGTAAACCTCCAGAGATTTGCTATCTGATGAGCAGTGCTGGCAGCACATGAAGGCTCACCCTGCCTGATGAAGGTCTGGCTGGTGTCCAGCAGGATGTCACAGCCCTCCACTATCATCCTCTCTATGGCCAGGTTCTTCCGGATGTTCTCCGTGTCACTCACCTCATCATGCATTACCCTGGCCACACACAAACACACCAGTTAGTTGAATATTAAATAATGAGATGTATCATGAAAGTTCATAACTCTTGACAACCAGAGACACACCTGGACAGTTCCTCTAATTTGGACTTGGCAAACTCAAGACTCTTGCGCTCCACGTGCTCATGAGGTGTGTGTGCCAATAATTCATGCAAGGTGATGATGTAGCGGGGAATCTTAAAGGAGGGTAGAGCAATGTGGGGGGGGAAAAAAGGTTATTGAAACACACAAACAATTTATAAAAAATGCAGTTTATATTGATGGCAATAGATGGAGACCAAACGTGGATTGCATTTGTGCTATGGTATGTTTGGAAAACCAATGTGTGCTGGTGCCCAAGCTCTACCTGGAACATGGGGTAGGTGAGGAAGGTCTCGAGCATCCTTCCCTCACAGGCAGCATTGGACTCATACTGTTTCAGCAGCTTGTCAAAGTCTCTGTTCTGCTTACAGTTGGCCAAAACCTGCAGGCTGTACTGATGGTTTCTCACAAACTCCTGATAGATGTTCAGCATGGGCAGTAGGATGTCAAATAGGTCAGCTAAAAACAAAAGGACAGACACATATACAGTACTGTGCAAACATTTAGGCCCTTTAAATGTTTAGATCAGCATTGAAACATCTAAAGGATAATGGTCAAAATAAAGGACATACAGCTTTATTCTCTAGTATAAATTCATTCAGCTCCAAAATGGTTCAGACAAATTACAAGGAAGGAGGTAGTAGAGGGGCTGTGGCCAAGTTAATGTTAGAGGGAAATAGGGAAAGATATTTTACAACTTATAGCTTTTTTGATGTTTGGCTTAGCTGTGACACAAACACTTACTGAGCAAATAGCATCCAATGTAGCAAATGCTATTTCCTAAAGGGGCTATTTGTAATTTTTCTCTGCCGCTGAACGTGGTTTCCTGCCAGGAGTGGGTAATGGTGATTGTTGCTCAGCAAGAGCTTGACAAGAGGTTATAATATGCCCCTCTGAGCATCTTCAGGGCAGATTGGAGGCTATAGTGAATCACAATCAGAAAGTGATGAGATGCCAGCCAGCTGGTTAGAGTGCTCACATCAGTAGAAGTAAAGACAAGAATTAACATTAGTGTTGGTGTCTACCTCTTAAAAACAGCTCTTGGTGAGTAAACAAATTAAGTTTGATGCTGAACTCACAAGATTTTGTCTAGAGTGCTAAGTAAAGAGCTGTTTATGCTAATGCCGGCTATGTTGTAAGTCACTGCAGAGTTATGCCTTCATTGGTATATTGATATCACCACTTGTGCATAGTCTGTGTATATTAAAAGCAGATTATGTTTGAAGCTAAATAGTTTTGATAACAATATTAGTAAGAAAACAATTCATCACAGAAATTGATTTGATGCAAAACATACTGTCGGTCAAAAATCTCCATTCAGCTTCTGCCTGAAGCAGGGAGTCAGATAAGAGTGGCATGTTTAATCACTGGACCATTTTCTTTTTGAATTTGTCACAAGTAATTTGCTACCACGTCTTTCAGCAGTCTGTCTCCTAGGTGACGCTTATCTGTTGATGGCACTTCTGTTTTAGGAGGTGAAATCGTGGGATGCCTTCTGGTCTAAGTGGTCATTGTCTGTCAAGACAATGATAGTGTGTGTTGCAGACTGAGATAGGGAAGTGTGTGTGTGTGTGTGTGTGTGTGTGTTTGAGAGGCAGAAAGACGTCAAGGCTGACGTTTGACCACTGAAAACCTGACCTTGATGTCACTGACTGGCTGCAGAACAAACCTTATGCACACAGAGTGTATTTGTGTGTTCTGTGTGTTGTGTGCGTTCAAGTAACAGCTTACCCAGCACCAGAGTTGGCCAGTTGGCTATCCTCGCCTTTAAGCCTTGGTGGAAAATCTCATGTAGGAACATAATGGTCTCACTGAATGATAAAAAAATGAAAAAAGAGGTTTTATTGTTGTTGTTTTTTCTAAATCCTCAGTATGTATCTCTGCTTGTACCTCCAGCAAAATTAACACTTCAGTGATTCAGTTTAAAGGAGAAATCAGACAAACAGAACATGTTGGATGAACACATTCACACAGACATACGCACCTGTTGAGGAAGATGCTGCTGACGTCGTCATGGCTGATGGGGGGTTTCTTGGAGCTGGCGGCCATCCTCAGAGGTCTGAGGAAACAGTTAACCAGGATGTACAGCTGGTGGACGTACCTGTCGTCACACATACAGACACACACACACACACACACACACACACACACACACACAAAGAAAAACGTTCATATTCATAAAACCATCTGGGTTTATCCTTGCACAGGCTTTAGACTAGCCATGTACAGCAGTCTCCTGGCAGTGTTGTAGGAATTCACATTTTTCTCCTAAACACATATGGGAGCAATTATGTTTAATGAAAACAATATTAATATTTAGTAGTTTGCTTTTAGGTTTTGTAATTTTGTAATATATATTTTATTATTATAATTTTGTTATCTTACAGTAAGATAGTAGAATTTCCTTTTTATTTGTTATAGGAGAGAGTAGTGGATAATTAAGGTCTTACTGTTTGCCCATTACCGTACATACTGTGGGTTTACAAATTACTAATAATCTTTAAGAATTATAATAAGGTATCTTTTGAAGTCACCAGGGGCCTGTTTGACCAACTTTGCATGCAAGTTTGCAATTTGCAACACGAGATAATTTTTACATGTTTTACCAAACAAAATGTGGCGTGAGTATGAGCAGGACTGAAAAAATGATCTGCACTTTGCGAGTAAAAGTCTATACTGATATGTGAAGCCACCACCCGCACTCTCTGTGTGAGCAGTGCTCGCAAATCACTTCTATACAAGAAGCCCCGGGCCTCCGCACTCTATTACTCCTGCATTATCGATATAAATGTATTTAGTCAAATATATTTAACTCATATTTGACTTGTAAGTATATTACAGCACCAGGTCGTATTTAGTCGTCTCAGCTTAATTTGGTCAAGGAAGCTTCAGGAGATTTGGTTTGTCTGAATTAGAGGAGGTGGTTTTGTCTGCCAGTCAGGGTCTGATAATGTGACTGCGATTCAGTTCAATTTCATTTAATTCAATAGAATTTAATTCAATAAAAATGCGGAAAATTCTGATTTGCAGAAATGTCTGGAATTATCTCATACAACAAGAGATATTAACGTTGGCTAATTTTTGTCGTCTCACAGTATTTATCATCGTATCATCCAATCCTAATGCACGGTGTTCACAGTACAACACATCGTGAACAGCATCCTTCTCTGATGTCTACACAGTAAGTGAGAGAACATCATGGACGGCAAAGCTCGACAACAGTGACAACTTTTCTACAGTGGGTGCTGCGGTACCACTCGAGGCATAATGTATTTACATACTCCGTCTCTGCCTCCACCATGTTGAAGACGATCTGGTTCCTCTTCCTCATGCTCTCGGCGTGAGGAGAGCAGATGTAATCCTGAACAATGATCTTCCACTTCCTCCGACAGAGCCAGCCACGCATGAAACTCTGCACCTGAGTAGACACAAACAAGCAAGCTTAGGCAAGAGCGCGTGGAACACACCTGGCATAGCTAAGATTCTACATTATCTGAACAGGTGGAATTGATTTATTTACCTTTTTGATCTTTTTGATATCTGGGTCTTCATTTTCATGGTTGATATGGTAAGGCCGCATTCGCTCCTTGGTTTTGTTCAGAGCGATAATCTTTTAAGAGAAATTAAGCAACAAACAACATGAGCACAATGTGGATGAGTGAATGTGCGTCCAAAAGACTTTACACATTAGGTTACATAAAAATCACATTAAATAGAACCAACAGTCCTCTGAGGTATGAAGCCATAAGGTTATAGTAACGACGACATTATACTCCGAATGGGACTAACCGTCATTTGTTTGAATACTGTGTAGGTGATAGTCATTCAGTGTGTGATCAGTGAACTGTTGGTGTGTTTTCACCAGATAGACATCAGACTTCCTCATCTTTTACAATCTGGTGCCTTCATTCAGAAACAGAGAATGACAGAGACGGGGGAGGGGGGGGGTGGGCTACTATCAGCTGGTGACAGTAAGCAAATTAAGGCTTATATGTGCCTAATCACCTGTAGTGAATTGTAGGGCACTGCAGGGACTGAAGACAAAGTACAATCCACTGCTGCTGAATATGTTCTATTTCTAGCAGAGACCAATCTGCAGAAACCATATGATAACTATGTCAGTTCTTGTATCATTTTCACAGCCATGACATACTCTCGTCAGACAGCAGAGTCACATCAGCCTTTGACATGAGTCATTTAACCGCTGCAAGTAAGAAAAATCAGCCACATTCCACAAAGGTAATGTCATTTTTCCAGGTTTGAAAAGTGAGCCAAACATGAGACATATCACAAAGGGAATAAGCCAGGCTCAAAATGTTATTAAGCTGTGGAAAAAAATCTCACTTCACATTGTAAACCTAATAATAGATAGCACCACTTCTCTGTAAAAAACAGGGATGAATTTCAAACATAGCCGGTAAAAGGTTTTTAAGGCTGGCTGTAGTACTGTATCACTTTAACCTGTTTGTTTTTACCTCCAGGCCTCTTGACAACATCAGTTTATCACGTGACGAGAAGAGCATGAAACATGAAACCAAAGCCATTTTCAGCCATACACTTTCATCTTCATTTTCTTATTCACTAGCACTATCATGCAAATGGCAGCAGAGTGGAACCAGTCTGCCAAGTGTTGACAGTTACAGTGGCTAGTTGGTTTAATTATTCATAAACACGGAGCAACACACACATAAAACAAACAAACAAGAGTATGTTTTAATGAGATGGATCATCAGTTTCACACTGGCTCTCAAAGTCTAATCCTTTTTTCATGAGCAGCCCCATTACACAGGCAGATGTTTCCTAATATAAAATCTCTCTCCATTGCATTTTCATTATGAACCTGGCTCACTGTATCCTGCCAATGAGATATGATCACAGTGTGTAGCAGTGAGCAGTATCTGCCACACTTGTTGCTCCAAGGGAGAATTACAACTAAAAGCAGCGTAACAGAATAATCCATTCAACAGTGTCAAGACAGAAATAGTGTATATGAGCAAAATCTTTATACAAGCGACTATCGACACAGATGAGCAGAGACAGAATTGGAAATGACTTTGGGGGTGAGATTTATGGAGATGTTAGCAGCTGGAGCAATGAGTAAATTGCATCCCCTGGGGCCAAGATCAGAATTCAATTTCAGTCAAACACCTGTACCTGAAGAATAACTCTGTATTGCCGTCTGGTCATCTCTGCAGCACCTAACACGCATAGGAACCACTTCTCATCTGATACAACAGAGACAGTCAATGATGTGGCAAATCACCGCAAACCTTCAATTAGCTGTTACATTTAAAAAAAACTGTCATGGTAATGCTTTATTTTACGACGCAGTTCTGAATAATTTCTTAATAATGTCATAGTTTCTTATTTTCCTATAAAGAATCACTATATTTGCTTCACTGAATACACTTGAATAATCCCAGTTAGACATAGAGAGTCTTTGTGTTAGGTCAGCTGAACATGCAAAAATGGAAAATTTGTCCACAGGTCAGGATATAATTCAACATGAATAAATAATGTTTTGTTTTGTTTTTTTGCCAGAAAACTTTCACAAAAATAGTTTGATAATCATTCAGAAATAACTGACCCATAGAATGAATATTTGCCAAAACAATCACTGCCACCACTGAGTTCTTCTCAAGTAAGTTTAGCACAACTCCTGCAAACACACAAGTTCTCTAACTTAGCACTGAGCAATATGTTTAAAAACAGTGTCATGATACTAATTACAATATTTTTCCAATATCGACATGTATCATGATATGGAAACTAAATGCAAAAATATAAATATAATAACCAAAGTGGTGTTTATGCAATAACTGTGTCCCACTGTGAGACAAGCTTTTCAAATATGTCAAACAAACATGTCAGTAAGTAATTTTACTAGTTTTTGCTTGAAATTATTCATTTGGACACACAAATTTTGTGAAATGAAAACATGTTACAGTCATATCATCTCAGCGCAATTCCGGTGTAAGATAATAAACGATGGTACTGAATGATTGTTCAGCCCTAATCAGGTATACGCTTGTTTCAACAGTTTGAGAGTGTTGTCAGGAACAAAAGTGCTGTAGTGCTTATAGTTTACTTCAGAGAAGATTAGAGCTATTGATCTAATTACAATAAACCAATAATTACCTGCTGTTGTGTGTGTGTGTGCATGAGAAAGAGAGAGAGAGAGAGAGAGAGAGAAAAAGAAAGAGAGAGAAAGAGAATCGTAATTTGTTCTGATTACTGATGTAGTGGTCAGTTGTGTGTTGTGTGTGAATGTCTGATTTATTGTGCTGTGACGGCAGAACAGAAACGTGTTGCATTCGATAAGCGTAATGGTTCAGTGACTGTTTGTAAGGGAACTGATGGGCTGTCTTTATTGAGCGGTGGGCTTCTCCTCCCACGCTCAGAGGAGATTGAGCACCGTTCACTCTTCCACTGCTATGAACACAACTGTAAGAAATCACACTCACACACACACACACACACACACACACACACACACACACACACACACACACACACACATAATGCACACCCATAGGGTATCTATTCATATACACATATTTCTTCTTGGATCACCTTTCACAAGATTCAAGACAGGAGAGTTATCACAGAGCTTTGTGGGCGTGCTGGTGAGTGAGTGAGTTTTTCCTCCCTCCTGTCAGTGAGTGCTTGCTCTTTGTGGGAACTGTCAGGTTTCTCTCTATAATTAAATAAGGTCTCGAACTTACCCTGTAAAGTGCCTTGAGATAATGTGCATTATGAGTTGGTGCTATACAAATAAAATTGAATTGAATTAAATTGAAGTGAGTGAGTGAGTGAGTGAGTGAGTGAGTGAGTGAGTGATGCTTTATAAATGATGCTATACTTCTTAAAGACAAAATTCAAAACTAATTTTCTTAGTTTTAATCCTGCGTCCCTATGTTCAGTTATGTCAAATATATGTCAAACATTTTCTAAAAAGTCCTTCTCTTTTCTCTTCCTGTAAAACTTTATTATATTTTTGATGACTCATCTTGATCTAAATAAATTTTATACAATCAAATATCACTTGTGGTGACTAGCAAAGCCCATAGTAGCAGCTAGCAGAGTGAAACCATAGATAGATGTCACTTGGCAAAAAACTGATTGAGCTTTCATTCATTCATTTCTCCCTCTTCTGCCACATCATGCTCTAACAGCGTGAGTGAGGGAGGTGTGGGTGGAGGTCCTCTTTAAAATGATACACGTAGTTATGGGTTATAAGTTATAATCCTTAATATTTTGAAATCTTGCATGATTTGGAAACGTCTGCATTTGCTCTTGGTAATGAAAATGAGGTTTGATGAAAATTAAAACCTTGAGGATCATACCTTTAAGGTCTGCATGTGTGTGTCGGTGTCGGTGTGTGTCTGAGTGTGTGCACATGTGTGCTGTACCTCAGATTTGAGCCTCTCAATTTCTGTGTCCTGATCCTCTAGCTGCGTGCGAAGCTGATTGGCAGCCACCTTCTCAGTCTCCACTATCTGTATGAGGTGGATGTATTTCTGCATCAGCACCTCCCGTTCAATGATGATGTCAGAGTAACTGAAAATAAAAGAGAGGTCCACAAATTTGCACAGAGAAGAAGAATCACACAACCTCATAAGACAATAGACTGCATTTTCTCGTATTAGCCTGTACAAGCTGTGTTATGGCAGAAAGTAATGGAATAACAGACTTTATTAGTTGAAATCACAGTCAAATTAATGCTGCTGGGTGAATCAAATGTATGGTTATCCATCTGAAAGGACCATATACTATATATTGCTGCTGACCATAACGTATTCTAGAGGATGCCATAGCTTACTTTTAAGACTGCAGCATAAACTGGGTTTAGACCTGGTAGACTTGTTGCAGACCAGCAGTGGTTTGATTCCATTCACCTCACTGCCACATATCTTAAGCAGTGTCATTAAATGTGGATTTAGTCAGCAGCTCAGAAAGTCTGAATAGTCACTGACCACTCAGCTTGAATCCGAGGGAAACGTGAAAGCACAGATGACACCACGAGCAACTAATAAACCTGAGGTTGTAAAGCACCAGCTATAGAATTACAAGCAATGCCCACCTGCTTTGAAACTATCAAGTGTACATTATCTTTTTCAGACGTTTCAGAACATTGAGTTTGATTATCTTCCAGGTTTAGCTTTCTCACAGTGGGGTTTGTGAATGCAGTGCCTCTCAAAAGCTGTTTCCGAATAAGGACAAGCTTTCTAGAGTACCTGCTACAAGTGCATGCTGGATGCAGAGTAACAAAAATAAAAAAAAATCATGTTTTACTATATTTAGCAAGTAAATTCAGCTCTGAAATGAAGTGAAAGTTAAGAAACAAGTGCAAAAAGCCAGGGTATTCTTTGGAAAATAACCAGCTTCGTGGTCAATTATACATGATTTATATTTAATGGCCTACAACATGTAAAACCACCAGTGTGGCCTTTTAAGTTCATTTTTAATGCTTTCTAATGTTAATGTTCTGTCACATTAAATCAAACTGTGGTTGTGCAGTCTGATGTGATTTTTCCTTTCCATGCAAAGGAAAAAGGGAGAAAACACACATTTTAACTAAATAAGTACTGTTCATTTTATTCCCACAGGAAATAGTCTTTATATAATCCTGTGTGTATACCTGGCCTGCTGGATGGCCTCCACCCATTCATCACACTCACTCTCCTCCTCAGTCCGCAGCTCCAGAGGTTTCTGTCCATCATGACCAAACACGATGAGGAAGTAGTGCTGCAAAAAGAGAGCAAAGATTAAGAGAGAAAAGCTTTTTATACTGAGAGCAAAACAGCTTCTCCTCCTCACTCCTCAGTTATGTCGGCAGTCTCACTCTACAGCACAAAGATGTTTTGGCTGCTCATTCAAGATGCTATAGCCACAGCCAATCAGATGTATGGCACAGACATATGGAAATATTACTTTTCTTGCCCAGATTCATCTCGCATAAAGTTCCACAGCCCTCACATGAACCACGCAGACAGGGAGGGAGACAGGACGGGGGAGGGTGGGTGGCCCAACACACATGACAGAGTTATTTGCTCACTGAAATAAAACATCAAGTCTCGTCTGTGCCTCCCTTCTCCACCAGCCTATTATCATCACCATCAATTAGCCCGCTCTCTGTCTCCCTCTCTTCCCTCTCTCTCATTTCCTGTCTGTCTCTCTTATTATTCTAAAGAGCTTGCCTCAGTTTCTGCCTTTAAAATGCTCCCCCACTCTCACACACAGGCACATGCCATCACATGCAAGCACAGAAACATACACCTACAGTAGCGCACGCACACACCAGACATTATATGAAGTGATAGAGGCTTTTATTCAAATGGTCATGTCCTGGGGCACTGGGTTACCAGAAGAGCTGCTATTCTTAGTCAGGGAAAACAGAGAAGACTGAGCTCTGCATGGACTTTCTCTTCTCTTCATCCAACCACCTCTCTCCTCCTCCCTCTCTCTTTGCACTTCACCTATCATCCCACTCCGCCTCCTCTGCCAAGCTCAACCGGCATCCTCACTTCTCTTGTTGTCCAAACCCACTCTTCTTCCTCCTCCTCCTCCTCCATCTCCACATCCCTCCATACTTTCATCTCTTTGTGCCTCTCTCAGTAAGGACTCAGTGAACCAAACAGAGTCCAGAGGAGAGATATTTACCCTGCAGGAGGATGCATGGGCTTCAGCCCCTGCAGTGGGGATGGGCTGGGGACAGAGTCATCAAGGTTATTGGAACGTGAACACACATACACACACACATAGAACCTCCTCCATCTCCATCTCATCCTCCTATCCCTGCTTTTTTATGTGTCTGTCATTTCGATTCACTGGGTGGCTGGATTTTATTAAATCAACAATAATCTTCGCTCTAACAGTGTTTGACAGGGAGAAAGAGAGACAAAGAGGGATAGAGAGAGAAGCGAGGAGAGGGACTTGTTACATAATATTTCTTAACCCAATACATATTTCTAAATTGTGTCACAACATAACAAGATAACATTTCCATGGCAACCCAATATCTGACACTTCGGCTGTGTTTTGCGCTTCCATTTTCTGCTTTTCAGCGCTGCCTCTATTCATTTAATGCTTTTATTGATACATCCTGCAATTTCAAACACGAGGAGGAGGGATCCTTTAGTACAAAAAGAAAAAATTCAGATTAATGTAGAATTTAGAGCTCTAAATGGATAATCAGAACCTTTCTTATCTGCATTAATCAGTCTTTTATAGATACACACAAACGTTTCCACATCATGTTAGTACAAATATTTTGATCACACAGATGTCCCTGACCTTATTATCACATATCAGGAGATATATGCAGAGGATTCATATTTCGATCTACAATGTTGTAGAGCAGAAGTATAAGGTATCATAAAAATGGAAATGCTCTAGTAATGGAGAAGTATCTTGAAATTGTACTTAAAGGTACGCTGGGGAGTTTTGGACCAAAAGTAATAAAGCAGGTTGTTTGTTTGTATTGCACGTGCATGAAAATGTACATGCAGGCCTGTGACTGACAGCTGGTGGTGGTGATGAAGCGTCACAGTGTCCTCGCAAAGATGGAGAGGAAGATAACTGCCAGCTTGCAAACACTGATATAAACAATGCAGGATTTTAAATCTTCAAAAGAATCAGCTTTGCAAATTTATTTTGAGGAAGGAAATGCATTTGCAGTGTGGTTAGACCTCAAGGATACACACAATTTGGTGACATTGACAACTCCACAGGGGCACAGTACAGTATACTTAAATGTACTTGCTTACAATCCAGCACTGTTTCTATTGAAAACAGCATACACCATACTTTACATCATGTTAATGTTTTGCACTCAGTTCCCTGTTATGAAGTTTTCCCAACTGTCTGCTTAACATGTGTTAAACTGTTAACCTGATATATATTTTATCCTACTTTTACATTTATATTCTTAATTACCCCTACTGCGTACTATTACTTTATGCTGTAGCAGTGACCCAGTTGGCCCAAGGCAATCATTAATGTTTAATGGTATATCATCCTACATAGAGGATTGTGCTGGACCTCATAGCAGCAATGTATTGCACTGAATTACACTGTAACACTTTACTGTATCATCATTAGTCAAAGAGGAACACAGTAAACACCGTAAGAGCTCTAACTCTCCCTGAGCTGTAAACACGCAGCTTCCCAACTCTACAGTACCGTTCAGGACAACCAGCTCAGTCTCCCTTTAAATCGGCTCAAATGTGGCCCCCCATCCCTCAGGGCTTTCACTGTACTGTAAGAAATTTCATTTAGACAAATAAAGACAGAGACAGACATTCTTTTCTGCTATTTCACTTTTTATGTCACTAACGACCAATTTACTGCTCACCTGAAACTTTTTTTCTGAGAAACAGCTATTACAGAAAATGAGACTGTGAAACTGACAGCGTGACTCAAAGGACTGTGTTTTACCACCACAGAGCAAGACACAGACAAAATGAAGGGCAGCAAATTTTATTATTCAGAGGCAGTTTCAGGTCAGTCATTTAAAACCGCCTGCTGTGGGAACTGATGTATGAAGTGAGAAGTTCTCAGAAACAAAAAACAACTTCACTTCAATGTCCAACCGAGACCGAACCAAAGGAAATGTGTCGCAAAAACACATCCTCAGGTTTACAGCACTGCTGTGATGAAAGACTTTTTTCATAACTAAAGATTAAAGAGTCAAAGAGGAACCTGGACTTGGTGGTAATAGATTAATTGGGCAAACGATAAGTGGCGGATCCAGAAATACTCTTCTGTTCTAAATATTTAAAAGCATAGACGACAGAATCGCAGTTGAGATCCACTGATGATTGCAGACTGGAACAGCCACAAATGATGCAACACTGCCGTCTGCTTTGGTATCTGCACTGATGAGAGGCCAAATTGTGTTGTACAGTTCTGCGGATGGACTTTTTTTCCTCTCCCTCTCTCTCAGCTCTCAGCCTTTCGAAGCAACTGGCATTTTACTTCTTTGATGTTGTTTACTTCAGTGGGTAGAAAGAAGCATGTATGCTGAAAGTGTTAAAGGGATTGATTCCCACTGGGGCTAACTACGTATACACTTGTGATAGGCTACTTAATGGCTGCAGAATGGATGCATTACAACATAGACACAATAGACTCACATAGGGTACTTACTGTATAGTGTATTTAGGTTAAGTAGAATCTATTGTTTGGCAGAACAAAGTAACCAGGAAGTTCTGCATTTCCGCCATGAAGGCTTCTTTGCAACATTTACATATATTTCCCACAGGTTTTTTAGACCATACCTTTATGTTCTGGCTTCTAAACTACAGACCATGTGAACTTTACATTTTTGCTAACCAATTTTGAGCGCATGCTTTACAGTTATAGATCTTTGCATGATTTTTTTCCTGTTGTTCCAGGAAGCGATTTGTTTCCATTTATTTCCACACAGTATGAAAACCAGTGAGTGGTCTTCTAAAGCTCTTGTACACCCCCAATCCGTCACAGTGAACATAGTGTTTGGATTCATTTTTGCCAAAGTTTTGTTTTTCTTGTGTACATGCAGGTTAAGTGCTGACTTAAATGTCAGAAGCTGTTAACTCACTAGTCTTAGCAAGAGCCTCAGCCATTGTTGTAATTACAAGAGAAGAGGTCATAATATGCTCTCTGAGCAGCATTACTGATTCAGATCAGCCTGGATGCTACAGTGGCTCTGTACTGGAAAGTGACAAGACAGAACATTACAAGTACAAGATAATTAGTGACATAAATAAAAGCAAAACAAGAGTTAACATTGGCTTTGCTTTCCACTGCTGAAGACAGCTCTTGATGAGTAAAGGAATGAAGTTAGTTGCTGAATTTGCAATGTTTCTCCTACACTGGTAAACAGCTGTTAATGCGTTAGCTAAGTAGCAATAGCAAAATTTACAAATAGCTCCTTAAATGATAACTCTGACAAAAAAAAAATAATGTGAACTTGATGTTCATTGTAATAAATCATACAACCTTGGTTTCAATAGTTTTCATAACGTACTTAAATAAATAGAAACAGTTTTCTCTCATCCAATGGTTCTCCTATGGTTTGGAAAAGGTTAACTGCTAATATACTGCATACTACAAAATATATTGCAGTTCTTTGAATGTGCTAAAACATGCAAAACCACTGGCACGGTTATGAAAATAAAAGGAGGAAAATTAGGTCGTTCACAAATACCAAAAAAAGTTTCACTCTTTGTTCTACAGCACAAATTAAAATATCAGCAACTACTTCCAGGGCTGTACTGTGTTAGCTTTCTATTATAATTAATGGTATACAAAAATGCTCATTCACTTTTTAATCACAAACCCAATGCAAAAGTAGCATTAGCGGAACTAGCAGCCAAGTAGGTCACAACAATGATTGTGCTCTCGCCTCTCATATGTGTATATCAATATCAGTGTCATAACAGTAAGGTTGGACTAATTTTGTTTGAGCTTAATTTGCATAAAGGCATGTATTTAGAGCAAAAAACTGAAGCAAGCATGCAACAGGACAAGTGCAAACTGTAATTTACATCACACAGCAGGATGGCAAGAACAAGTGAAAGTCCAAGTGCAACGTGTGGAAGATAATTCTTTGCTGAGAAAGGCAATCACAGGTTCGTTAATAATATATACTTCCTCATGTGTGTTTGCAGTAAAGATCTGACCACTTTCAGTAGGAATTGTTGTTTTTCTCTCAACCTCTTTATTGAGTTTAGTATGTGCTGATTACAAGGCAGAAACAGTGGGCTTCAGTGGATTCTGATGTATAATGTGGCTCCACCTTTGTACTGCTGTGGAGAACCAGGCTCTGCACAGTGATCCTGTGTCCCACTGGGTGATAATTACCATTACAGAGAAATACAACAGAGAGTTGACTCAATTCATGTGTGTGTATGTGAGACTATAGAGGACAGAGGAACTGATATAATCTATAACTGGGTTTCCTGTGTATGTGTGGGTGTATGTGGGTGTATATACAGTATGTGTGTTTTCCTGAAAAGAAGCAAAACAGAAAGAGAGGTACTACAAAAGAACTACATGTAGTGATTGTGGGTGATTATCAAAACAGAGATAATCTCAAACCACCTGTTGTCAGCAGTTCTCAGAGGAGAACACGATGCCTCAAACCTATCAGCAAGAGATTATTCAAAACAAGTGTCAGTTATTTAGTTTGGAAACACCATGAGCAGGGAATGAAAATATTCTTCTGAAAAAGCCACAACATGTAAGAAAAAATTAGATTAGATGAGGCACAAAAACCCAATAAGATTAATTAAAGGTACATAATATTCTAATACTCTGGGTGTTTTTCAAAATAACTGAGATATCTTGCAGACAGAACCTTTTTGCTTTTCGCAACAGACTGAAATTTCATTGAAAACATGTACAGCTTATTCAGAATTTCCATGTGAAGCTGTTAAATACATTATTGTCTTAAGTCAGATACTGAAACAACAAAAGTCAGTTCTGAGAAGAAGCTTTAGAAAGATAAATAGGAGACAGGGGTGTGGGTTCACTTTTTCCACCCACCAGTCCTCTGGATCAGACTCACAACCTGCCTCTCTCATCTTTATATTCCTCTCATTTCTCAGCTCCTGTCATGTTCCCACAGGGGCAATAATGTCTTCTTTGTGTCAAGTATATAGATTCATAAAACAATCCAAAGACAAAGAAGCAAACTGCTATTTTTCACAAAAACCACGTGCATTCAATAATGTAAATTTTTCCTCATTTACCTTACAGTTGGCTGTACACCCATGGATCTATATGTAACAACACCACAAATTATGAATGAATTTTTAATAAGTGGCCAGATGTCATCCATAATGTTTGCCATAATAAATAATGTAGTAGAGAGAATAATGGCATGTTATGGTTTACAACAATAGTTTATTTTATTTATAAATTATTTATATTTGTGAAAATATGCTTATTCACTTTCTTTCCAACCCTTAGATGAGGTCGATACACATAATTGTCTGTTGTACATAAGGCTACAGCCACCAGCCAGTTAGCTTAGCTTTGTATAAACAGCTAGCCTGACTCTTTCCGAGGTAACAAAATCCACCTACCAGCACATTTTTTATCTCATTTGTTTAATCCACACAAGAACTGAAATGTATAAAGACGCTGAAGTTTAACCTGGACTCTACTCTGATCGTAAGACAAATCTTACGGTGATGACAAGATTCAAGGAAGTCGCTACTCACAGCCAAGACATAGCCCGACACATGGAGTAACCCTGGTAAAGCCGCTTATTGGTTTTTTTCTACTTGAATGACAAAAGACATTTTGTTAAATTGACGTTTTGATACATCTGCTTTGAAAGGGTTATAGAAACATGGTGTGATTAATGAGCTTTAGTTGGGCTGGTAGGTGGATTTTGTTATTACTTTAAAATACTGTCCTTTTTTTTTCCTGTTTCCTTTACATACAGCATATCACCTAAAATGTCAAAAAAAAAGAAAGATACATGGGTGTGGCACTTTTGACATGCTTGATCGTCTCACCTCTTTGTGTAAATCTGTCCCTAAGAGACACATTTTGGAATTTGAGGAATCAAAAAAGCTTTACTTCCCTGCAGAACAAAAAAAAAAAACAAACAGATTTTTTAAATTTCCTGGAGACTTGTCATTGTGAGCAGACTCAAAACATTAATCCAACAGCAGCAATGGCAGCAGCAATACTTTATGTAACCACTGAATTCAACTAATGATGTAGCAGCTAATGTGACAATCACTGAATCAACGTCCCACATCCTGCTGTTTTCTCATCACCCTTCATGCTGTTCACTTCCTCCAAAGAACTTCTTACAAAGTATGAGTCTCTCTCTAACATAATTCTCACGCACACACACACACGCACACACACACACGCTGTATATAAGTATACCAATAACTGTTGTGCCTGCCTCAGAACACTCTCATCTAGGATTACCTGTTTGTTTATCTGGAGATTAAACAGATTGCTCCCCTCCTCCACTGTTTACTTTCACTGCTGTCCTCCTACTCTATGTAACTCAAACGCACACACCTATACACACACATATAATATATAGCCATCATCTAGCTTTTTTCCCCCATCTTACACATTTGTTGCTTTTGAGTTGCTCTGTCACTCCCTCGCTAAGAGGAACTATTGGGAAACCTCCTGCCACACAACTCTCCAATTCATGATCTATTATGCAATAGACCATGTATTGGAGCGTTTGTTCTACGACTCCCACAGTGCAGCAGCAGATGTCTCTAAACACACTGTAAATCTGTTTCAGTACTGCAGTATATTCTTGAGAATTGCCAGTGTTCCTATCATGATCCTGTAAAAAACAGCGCTCATAAGTGTTGCAAAGACAACAAACACACATGAAACTAGTCGACAATACTATTACGTGTCGCTAAAGTTGATTTTATACAGCCCTGGTGGGACATGTGTGTGAGTGTATGTGTCCTTTTCCCTGAGCCACCACTCCACATCAGCACCTACAGCTGGTAACAGGAGGAGCACGTATAAAAGATGGGAGCAGTTCCAGCAATAACAATAACACCACTGAAGAGTACAGAGGCTCGGTGCTCGGACAGCTTTTAACACCCAGGGCGTCCCCACAAACAGCCCAGCACCAGCTCAGGAGGAGATGTGATGATACAAATCTTACACCTGCTGGGATGTTTCTTTTAGGTATTATTCTCATCCCCGCTCAGCCTAACCTGAGGCTGTGTAGCGACTGAGAAGCTTCAGCCATGCCAAGATCAGCTTTCCCAACACACAGATCAATATGGTGCATCGTTTTCATATCAGGTTGATAAAAAAAAAAACAAGAATCATTGAATCATTTCAGAGCTAGGTCTGTAAAAGCCATAACTTTTGACAAATGGTTACCAAATAAAAACCATCACCAAATTTGATGACTTTTACTTTTTCAGGTAAACTGAAGGCACCTATGTATCAAATTACCTTTTAACGACAACACAATAATTAAATGCTCACTTGCGGTTTCAGAAAATTTGTCGCATTTTGAGGCCAATAAATCTTTCCTAAAATCCATTTAATTAACACTAAATGCATTGTTGTGACACTCAAACCTGCATTAATCGTCCCTCTGGGAGCAGAACCACAAGTTATCAATGCAACACTGACACATCACCTTATGAAGTTGGTGAAAAAGTTAGCTTTTTATTTACACATCAAAGCAAAAATGCTAAATGCTATTTAGCGTATTCGCAGCACATTCGTGATTTGGTTGTGTTGTGAGTATCTGCAGTGCATGTGCTGTCAAATTGATGAAGATGTTTTCTGAATTTGCTTGCGTTCTGTCAATTCGCGTGCGTTTTCTGTGGTGCAGTTCGTGGATCTCTCAAGGGAGAATATGTTAAAAATTAGACACCTGAACACGTTGTTTCTATCAGGAGTGTTTTCTTCAAGGTAAAATCCACCCTTGTCGTCATTCATACTCTGATTAGTGCAATATTTTGAACACGAGAGGCAGTTTTGAACACAGCTTTAAATTCTTATCTGACACTAATGAGGTCCATAATGACTCTAACACTTGGCAGAAACCTTCAGAGGAAAATGAAACGCAGCCTGCAGAGGAAAGCAGATCAGACTCTAGGACTACGGGAAGAATTGGTGCCTTAATGCAGACAATTAGTATGAGCAACAGGGCAAACGTAAGGTTCTGAGAGGGGCGTTTCATGCCAGAGGAGCTTCCTAATGAGAAATAATTATTCATTCACATGCACATATTCACTTATACATGCATGCATCAGGAAGTTAGCACTGACAAAGCCGCTCAACAGTGTCACCCCACCTTTTCCTTCATTAGCTTTAATGAGGAGGTAGGCTGTTGAGAAAAACCCTATGTGCCTATAGTTCAAGAAAAACACTCTGTATTAAAGCCAGTGCAGCCAGATCAGACAGGACCTCTAATGACAGTTCCTATTTCACTGTACTATAGCCGTGTGCATTACGCATAGATGGAGGCAAGGTCACAGATTCGATCCCCTTAACAGCCAATTTGTCCATCCCTTTCAAAGCATGCCTGATGACAGTTGTGAACCCTAAACACACAGTATGTAACTTCTGCTCCTCTGAGTCAAAACAATAACAAAAGATGCCGTTGGGTGATGTTGTGAAGTGGCTTGGGATCATGGGACTTGTTGTCTACGCCACCATTGCCACCAGCTCCTCTTGGTTTGGATTCTTTCAGTGTCAGTCATTCAGGGGGTTTTTAGCAGCAGCAAAATTATCCACAGAGGTCTCCTCCTCTCCAAGTCAAACAGACTATTCGATTAGAACCGGTAAAAATACTGAATAAAGTAGTTTCATATTAAAAGTCAGTGTTTCAAAGACAAAGGACAGTCATGGGGGGGGGGCTGGGAGTTGAGCTGCCTAATATTTGATTGAAATTTTCTCTGCCAATTTAAGATCCTGACATCTCATGGCTAAAGTCTTTCATCCAGATTAAATACATAGTTGAAAATGACCAAAGTGTAAAAAGTGTAACTTAAACACGTTGCTTAAAACTGGATAAAAAGGCAAATTTTGAGCCTCTGGCAGGCAACTACAACACCGATGCCTGCAGGGATCCTGGAAGGATTAGATGATCTTTGCAACCTATACACGTAAAAAGTCCATTTTTTCATCAACATGGCAAACAGCCTTGCAAGAAAGGAAAACCTGGTCTTTCAATATCTCCGTCTTTAAGTATATGTTTATGAGGGACAATCTAGAGAAAGACACCACTGTATGTAATGGCTTTCTCCACTGGTCCATGGCCTCTGCTGAACTCTGGGATCAATAACCAACTCAATGGCGGACGTGGGCGGTGGCGGGGTGGGGGGGGGGGCTACATCTGCTGGCCTCTTACATGCACACACACACACACACATCAACATCAGCAATGCACATCGACAGTCGCTGTGGAAACCATTCAGACCAGTGTGAATACTCTCCAAATTATTTGAAGGGTTTGTGTCTACAACAGAGTGAGAGAGAGAGAGAGAGAGAGAGAAAGAGAAAGAGAAAGAGAAAGAGAAAGCGAGAGAGAGAGAGAGAGAGAGAGAGAGAGAGAGAGAAAGCGAGCGAGCGAGCGAGCGGGAGGCAGTAGCTGTGTTATTTGTGTGGTTGCATTGTGGTTCACTGTGGGGGTGTGATGCTGCAGGTTGCTGGCAGACTCACTCGACTGCACAGAGAAACAGAGCAGGAGCGACTGATGGAGAGATGGAAGGCCTTCTCTTACTTCATCCTACAAAACCCGGGATCAGACTGAACTCTGAAATTCTCCTTGATAAGGGATTTCAAAAACACAAGCACACACACACGCAGACTCGTAAGCCTGACAAATTGTCACCATTATTTGGTTTATTCCTCCTGAGTGCATGGTGATGTAGTGATCCACTTACATGGCAGCACACAAGATTTCAGCCGAGCGCAGATAGAAAATAGCTCTAATTAAACATCACAGCTGTAGTGTGAGCGTGAGACAGGTGGAGATGGAGAGTGAGGCAGTCAGTGTCTGTCTGTGTGTCTGTGTGTGTCTGTGTGTGTAAAATGAGAGGATAAAATAAGATCATAATCGCCCAGCTTGGTAACATCAGAAGAGACAGGTTTTATGTTTTCATCAGTGCCAATATCAGCGGTTGGAGACATGTAATTTTGCCCTCAAAAAGAGACATTTGCCCCCCTTTCATCAACATGAATAATAACTCCATTACAGAAATAGAGATATTCTCATCTTGCTTTATGTATGATGTGATTAAAACCACACTCTACCATCTCCTGGCTTTCCTTAAGCCTATCCTCTATTAGTATGCATCTGGAATGAATTATCTTTACACATAGTGTACATTTAAAGAGACAGACATCTACTGTACATGAAGGTGGGAGTCTGTGTGGATGAATAGATTTCTGTGTGATGATGATTGGTGGCTATTTCTGAACTCTCTTCAACTCTTATATGATTAATTGAGTATCCACTCACTGTGTCCTTGATGCTTTCAAAAACTGCAAAAAAAGTCAGTGCTCTCTAGTGTGTTCCTCCCTCTACATTTCAATGGGCGTGAAGCCTGTGCACACACATGCACACAGTTCCCTATAGGCCGGCTGAGAACTGGGATCAGAAAAAGGAACCACTCTTTTATCGCTCCCTGTAATTGCTTTTATTACGTCAAGGTTACGTTTTGTTTTATTATAACAAAGACTGATGCTTTGATCGGTATAACCCTAGGACTGGTGTGAATTGTGACCAGTGCGTGTGCATTTCATTTTTTCTCAATGGAGAGCATGTACAAATGGTAATTCAAATGTTTCCTAGCAACAAGATGTTGGAGCAACACTGCTGAGGCAACTTCCAGGGGCACAGATACTAACAGATTTGTCCAAAATATTTCCCTTATTTTATACTGTAGGTCAGATGGCAGATATCTCAGGACACTAAATATGCCACACACTCTATTTATAAAATATTTATATTTGATTATTTGAATTTATATATAATGAAGTGATAGATAAAGAAAATCTATACTATATGCAATCTGGCATACATGGAAAATGTGCTTTTACTTTATGGGATTAATACAAGAACCTGTTGCTGCATTGTGCCTCCCACTGCCAGACTTACAATGAATCTGACTTTGAGCTACAAAAAAAATTCAGCCTTGATCAATCCACATGAGGAGGTGTTCAGGTTTGTTTAGAATAACTTCATTGCATTCACGATGAAAATGTGACAGACTATGAGGTTTACAAATCAAGTACATTTTTTTGGTTGCAGCAGCAAATATCATGAAACCAAAGAGGGAAAACTGCTCCCAGTAGACGAGTAAAAGAGAGAAATAATATGTGTAACTGATGAAAGCTGAGGACCCGATTATCATTATTATCTCTATTAATATAAGGGCTTGGAAAAAGATATACTGCAACTGCTCTCATCTATATCAGCCAGTTGCAGGTCTGAATCTTTTGGGGGATGGTCACCTGCTCCGGGAGGATGCACTAGGAGCTCTTGACACCGCAGGGCTCTCTGAAACTGTGGAGAGCAGAGAGGCTTAGATGCCACTCACTCTTTTTTTTTTTTTTTTAGTACATTGGTGTCAGTTTGAGCGTGACTAAACAATTGTATCATGTAGTTTTTAATCATTATAAACGAGGTTGATCTGAAAACCCGCAAACAAATCGGCTTCTAGAAACTGCGCTCCCTCTGGGGTGTGAACGCGTTACCCTGCCTGCTCCTTGCGCTGATGTCAGCGGGGTGTGAGCAGATTGTTTGTTTGTTTTTTTTAATTATTTAGGAAGTCGTTCAGGCGGATTTAGATTAGACGTGGGAGCTTGTCCACTGACAGCAGGGGTTTCCGTGCACCGTTTTTCTCACCTGTTTCTCCAGCGCTTCCTTCCCGGTGGCGGACGCCTTGGGCGCCGGGGCGCGCTCGCAGGTGCATCCCTCCAGCAGGTAAATCCCGGCGGGCCGCGCGCTCTGCTCGCTCTCGAAGTAGAAGAGCAGATTCTGGTGGAGGGCGAAGAACTTCTCATGCCAGCGGCTGTTCTCCGCCGCCTTCTTGCTCAGGTGGCCGCGCTTGGTCCCCTCTTTACGCGCCACCGCCGACAGAAACAACGCGTGTCCTTCGTTGTAGCGGACGCTCTTCTGCATTTTTTTTTTGGTTGTTGTTGTTGTCGTCGTACGGAGGGGGAGGGGGGGTTTGGAAGAGAGGAAGAAAAGTGGGGACGAGTCGGGAGTTCTGCGGGGGTTTGCGTGTGAACTTTTCCGACCGGGAGACGCGCGGCTCAGCGGCGCCGTGGCGCACGGAAAAGTTGCCCCGCTGCTGACGGAAGCGCTTCAGCGGAGGAACTCATGGTAAAGATGTTCCGAGAGTCCCACAAGCACTAGAATAAATCCATACTGCTGGCCCCACACACACACACAAAAGCGACTATAACTGAAGAACAGCCAACAAGCGTCGTGTCGATCACAGAGGGGAGAACCCTCAAGTGGACAGTGGCAAGACTCGCAGAGCAGATAAGCTGTAATCGGTATGACAGTGGTTAACTCTCTCACTCGCGCACACACACACACACACACACACACACTCACTCCCACTAGGTCTCTCTAGTCCTCTCTCTCCGGTGATGGGCGCTGATCTTGGAGTTGGCGGAATTAAAGGCGGAGCGTGAGTTGGTTGTGTGTGTGTGTGTGTGTCTGAGAGTGGGTGAAAGAGCTAGAGCTGTAATGCAGATTTCACAGAGGCAAATGTTGTGATTTGTTTCTGCATTATTAATGGATTTGGATCAAAGAGCACACATTAATGAATACATTAATGAATACATTAATGAATACATCAATGTGTGGAATAAATGAATGGATGAATGAATAAATAAACAAACAAACAAACAAACAAATAAATAAATAAAATATTAAATTTTGACAAAATCAGGTGTAAGCCAACAACTGAATGCCGCCTTCTGTCAAAAATCCACTTCCTTCACACTTTCTGATGTTCTTCAATGTGAACCCCACAGATTTTACACATGAAAGTCTGTTTACAGGTCTTTTAGGATGTAGAGGAAGCTGTTTGAAGTCTAATAAACTGGCTCAAGTGACGTCACATGGGACTAAAGACTGCCGGCTTGTAAATTAAAAAATTCTTGGGGCCTGTGGAGCTTCTAAAGCCTGCTCCTCATCTCTGCTTAAGGCTAATGGCTCAAGGTTACACAACACCCTGCTAGTGTTACTCACCTGAATCTGCAACTTAACTGTCAGCCGTTGAGTTGTATTGTGGGTGACAAGGATGAACAATGTGGGTGAACAAAAAGATGACATCTGTGGCATCAACTTTGAGCTTTTTTGTTTTTGTTGTAGTGCAGTGCTAAATCGATGGAAATTCTCATTGACGGTCAAAGAGTAACAAATGTGACAAGTTTGTCTCTTTTTATTCATTTATTCAACCACCAAACCAGATATAACCAGAACCTGGGATGGTTAGAATTATTAGAACACACACACACACTGGCAAAGAGAGCAGATCGCTGTACTCCATCAGTGCTGAGTCCTCATTGAAACTAATTCTTACTTCTGTGAGCATGTATATGCTTCTTTGAGCATGTTCATTCACTGATAGCTTGGTTCTCTCTTCTTCGTGTGTGTGGTCTGATGGTGTTGACCACTGTTGCACGTGTCAAGAGTTCAACCGCTGCCACTCCTCGAGGGAGGATCTGTCTGAGATGCTCCAGAGACCCGACAGAAGTTTCTTCTGCTTCCTGGAGAGACGGAGACAAAGGTGATGAAATGTTGCTTCAACAAAATACTGTATATAAAACAATTGTGTATCCTCACACAGCCCTGTACGTGTTGAGCCTAAACACACTAGAGCCTGACACACAGCTGTGTGAGAGCACAATAAAATCCCCGTTCTTAACCTGCGACCAGCAGCTCAACTCCTCTGTGTACGATTATTGTGTACTCAACATGGCTTCACTCCAACAAAGGACAAACATTTCATATAAGGAGGATTACACTGACAGAGAGATATGGCTCTGTGTGTGTGCATGCACTGACGGATATTTCATATGGTGAGGATTACTTAGGAAGAGTCTGAGCAGCACTCAACTCCCAGCAGGCTGTCTGTTACAGAGCTAGGAGATGCCGTGTACAAATTTACAGAGACAGAAGACTGTATGTGGAGAAAGAGCAATATGCTGACGCTTTGACGGCAAAAGACTGAGAATAAGCCGTATTTCCTCTTCCTAACTGACTCCCTGGGAGAAAATATGACAGAAATTTACCAAAAGCTGTAAAAAAAAATTCTCAATGCAGTTTTATACAAAAATTCCAGCACATTTAATATTCATTAAATTGTCTTTTAGTTAATAACTAGATTAGGAACATGAATGGAAAATCAAGACTTTACGCAAAGAAAATGATAAAAAAAAACCTAGTCTATCATTCCTAATGGTAACTGCATCACAGACTAAAAGCAGAGTTTTTTTTTTTTGGTTTTTTTTTCTGCTGTTTAGTGGTGAACTGACAGTCCAGAGGTGTCAATAGCAGCATCCATTTGAGACTTCATAAAGAGTGTCAGTCTCAGATTTTATGCAGCACACAGGAATTTGCAAACCAGAAAACTTCCTGCCATAAAGCTGCTCGTGGGCGTCTCCTCTGTGGTGTCATCAGGTGGCAAACGCTGAGCTGCTCTATTAATCTGCACCCCCCCCCCCATCTGATTTTCCAGGAATATTGGTGCATTTTCTGGTTCAGACGTGTCAGCACAAGTATGAAATCAAGCTTATTTGAGTGTTAAAGCTTAAACAAACATTCAATTTCGTGTCGGTGGAGCTGCTTGGAGTTTTATTTCTTCATGACACACGTTCGACTGCTAATTTCCAGCTGCCAGGCTTGATTTATGCAAGGGTATAAGGAGATCATTTAGTATTACACTTCTATAAGGTTTGGGGACTTCTGAGAGTCAGATTTTGAAAAAAAAATGTTTAAAAAAAATCAAAGAAGCAGAAGCTGAGATATAACCAAACATTTAGCCTTTCATATGGAAGGAACACTGGAGCCTACACTGCCCATAATGCAACTGTTTTTATGTTAGATGGTGTTCAGACAAAACACAGCCCACTCATTCTTTTGAATAAGACCAGCCTGCCAAGACAGCAGGGGTCCCAACACAGGAGGTTCAGGAAAAAAAAGATCACAGGAAAAAGAACTACAGCTTACCTTGCAACTGTTAGGACAAAGATAAAATAATTGCTGATACTGTGATAACTTTCCAGCTTTGTAAAATCCTGTGTCAGAGAATTACAAATCCCGGTGCACTGGTTTGGTCTGATAAGCCTTCCAATTTGGGGATTTCATTGTCTCACTTATAACTGAAGCAACACGCCATATTTCTTTCTGCCAGGTAAACACCCACATCTTTGAAACCCTTCCTGTTTGTACCGCAGGCTTTCTGTTATAATGTTTTTACTCTCTAAGCCCAAAGAGTGCAGACTTTCCCATACTTTCAAAAGCTCCATTATACAAATGTTTTGACACGCTTTGAGTTGTGCTCCCAGTGAATTATAAACAGATCTTGATGTGTAAATGTGGCACCTCCTAAAAAATGGTTAGGGTGAGTATGTGTGTTCGCTGTACCTCCTGGCATTGACCATGTTCTCCAGCTCTCGGGCTTTGCGAGCGGCAGTCTGTAGTATAGGATCCGAGATGTCAGCCAATCGGGCAACATTCAGGCCGTAGCTCCGCCCCGCAGCTCCTTCAGTTAGCTGGTAGAGGAAGGTGACGAACTCTGGCTGAACCTCTCCATCTGTCAGCATACACACATATACACGTTCAAATCTCGACAAAGTGCCAAGAGATAATTATTTAGAAATTACTCTAGTCAAACCCATAATTTCCACCATAAAACACTGAAAGCATGTTCACAAAAATGCACACACACACACACACAAACACACCATCAGTGTCGGTAGTGATGTCGGGTTCATTAAGTAGGAAGGCCATATGGTAGTTAGACACATGTTCAGGATACGCCCGCTCCAACTCACACAGGGGAGGATAATGGGTCACAAACAGGGTTAGGGCTTTCACCTAAGAAAAGAAAGAGAGTGTTAACATCCAGAAAAGTCTAGTACACAGGTTCTCTAGCAGCTCTTCAGCCCTTTATACCAGGTAACAAAATGTTAAGGACAGGGAAAACTGCATAAACAGAGTCAGTCGGGTATTTACACTGTCTCCACGTTAGTAAGAAAATAAGCAGATGAAGGGTAGAAAAGAGCGTAGCTGCAGGCGGGAATGTCACCACTGCAGTCGCTGCTCTGTGGCGGCCTGCCAGAGAAGCTTGTCACTTCTGTTGTCTTCGGTAGTCATGGAATACATCTCCCCGGTAGGTAAAGTAAAAGTCAGAAAAGTAAGTTCAGGCTATACAGTAATGTCACTTGTGCTGACCCTCCACCTGTCATGTTTGGTTTCACTACAATAGAACTGTCGCCTTCCCACCTACTCACCAGCTTTGCGTAGTGCCTGTGAAAAATGAGATCTGATCACAGGATGCAGGCAAGAAAAGCACAAACCCACATTACAACTGATGTACATGTTGAGATATTGCTGTTGTGTTTGTCACTATTGGTTTAACACATCCATATGCAGACCACAAACAGGTGTAAAGAGGTTATGTTAATAGAATGATGATCACATATGAAAATGACGCAGAGTGCAATAAAACACAATAAATCAACAGCAACACTCTCACAAACAAGCTGAAAGCCATAACCTCAATATAAACAAGACTTACCATCTATAGCCATGCCATATATTTGTATAAAAATGTAACCTCTTACACAAAATATGTATCTTTACCCTTAAGAAAACACTATGGTTAATATGCCTGGTAAGCACCTAGATGATTTTCTCTGTCCTCTTTAACCTCAATGAATATTTATCAAATGATTTTTGTTTTGCTACTTTTTATTCCTTATATAAAATGAAAAGAAGAAGAAAAGAAGAAAAGATACAGTAACACATATACCAAATGGCAGGTAGCAGAGCAAATGTTGCATTATGTAAGACTATCTGTAAAACAAAGAGCAGAGGATCTATATCTGCTGTGCTTTGGCCCAGTGTTACTTAACTGCCTCTGTACCCTGCGGAGTGCTGAGCCAACACTTGAAGACATGCTTTGTGAATATTACTACTGGTATAAACACATATGTACTGTATTGTGTCACTTTTTCCCCTCCATCAGTCTATTGACTTCCCCCCAGTTTTCTGCCTTTCACCGCTAACACCACTCTCTGCTTTTCAGGCTCTGGAGACAGATTCAGCAAAGTGAAAGCACTTCACCTCATCCTGCTACACTTTAATCTTTGTCAGGCCTGGGAGCCACCCAAAGGATACATGACTGAACTCTGGCATTCAGGTTAAGAAAATCACAAAAGGGGGGTGGTGCACGCACTCACTCACTCACTCACTCTCCCAGCCTCTATGTCGAACGCATGTACAAACATTTTCCTCTCAGCACTGCTCTCTCAGGACAGCTGCTGAGAGCTCTTCACTAAAAAAAAATGCATTTCCTTTTCCTGCTTTTAACTACGTAATTGGAGCAGGGAGTGCAAAAACCTGTTTTGACAACGTGACAAAGTGTTGGAGAACAACTACTAATGCTGCATTGAAGGTCCCCAAAATGCTATTATTAATAATAATTAAGTCCAATGAAGACTGTAATGATAACAAATCCATACAGGAGTTCTCATGGTGGAGCAGGCCTGAGTCTTACATCATCACAGCAGACAGGCGGCTGCAGGACTCAGCTGGCCCCAGAATCGCCCTGCTAACTGCTCGGTCTAAGAAAGGTCACGTCACTAGTAATACCTCCCTCTGAAAAAGACGTGCAGGGTCACTCCCACGATTCCAACGCAGACACACAGACCTGCACCCGCTGAAACATATGTACAAGACGTTCATATGCGGGTACACACACACACACACAGACACACAAGCTACTTCAATCACTCCTCTCCACCTACACTTGAAGGTAAGAACAAATAGAGCGTGGCAGAGGGAGGCTGCAGCCTGGATAATGGTCTGATTAGGCGCCAGCGGCAGCTCATTACCAGACCACCCCAGGGTACATTGATAGCCTTGTTCTGCTGAGCTGGACAGCCTGATGAAATTAGTCAATTAATCAATTAATTATAGGCAAATTTTGATGTCAATCTTTTCAGGCAATATCAATTAAATGTCCAAACAATTAGCTGGTGTAATCTTCCATCCATACAGTTGGTTTGAATAAATATGCAGTTTAAAGACACTGAGGCTCTGAAAACTGCAACTTAGCACTTCCCATCGTCTTTGATCTTTTGTTAACTAAACAATTGTTCAGCTAATAAAAAAATAACCAAATCTGAAGCAGAAGTTCACTTAATGGCCACCTGGGGGCAGCTGAACCACAACAGAGTTGCGGGCCAGAAAACCAAAACAATAAGTTGAAAAACATTAAAACACTCCAAAGACTGTTGGGGAAACTGTCGTTTGGTAATCCTCTGCAGGTTTGCCACATCATCATTTGATCCTTATAAATTAAAAAAAACATTGATTAGTGCAGCTTTATGTTGATTGATAAGAAAAATAAAAGCTAGCTGCAGCCCGAGAAGAAACGCTACTGGATGTCTAGAGGATTTCAGTTGAAAAGTAGCACTGACTTAAACATGCTCCTGGTTTAAAAGCGTGTATGATCTTAAATTTCCCAATCCTCTAAGACAACCATGATATAGATGAAAATATAAGGGGAGATGCGAGGAACACTTGGCAGCTTTCTGATCATGAGAGCGGGGATCTGGGTCTTGAATAAGACGAACTTCTATAAATATCCAGCTGTATTGTAAACTATAATCTGCCGTATATTTATGAACAAAAAGCTTGGAGCAGTCAAACTTTAAGGAGGCCCCATCCAGATGGGACAGGCTATACGTTCAGCTCATTTGACACGATGGTTCAGCATCTCAAAGACTGCTGATCTGCCACGTGCCTCAGATAACACTTTCTCTGCATCATGTCACCTTGTCCACCTCGTTTCCTCTTGTATTGGTGTCTGTTTCACTGTGCACCTGTAGAGCATCACCACTCTCCTCACCCGTTTTATAATGACATGCTGTCAGAGATGTGAGGGTGTGGACGCTGGCAAGTGTGCTTCCACTCACTAATCTGATCCCGAGGAAAAGGCTAGTGTCGACACCACTATTACTGTCTCTCTGTCTTGTTACTTCTCTCTGTCCAATTAGACGCAATTCTAACTCAAGTCAGCACCACACAAATAACAAGGCACTGAATGAGGTGCTGTGTGTGTGCATGGGTATATATGTGAGTGTGTGTGTGTGTGTGTGTGTGAGAAAGACATTTAGATTTCGTGGAAATGAAGCATGCATGTGTCACTGACCTTTGACGTCAGTCGTTTTCTCATTGGCCTAAAGATGCTGAAATGAGCTGGTGCTTTAGTGAACCTTCACACCTGTGGTCCGCTTAATCTGGTCCTGATCCAAGAAAAGAGATGGTACATTGTTGCCTTTATTTCTGTTAGTTGCGTGTTATTTTCTTTAGTGTTAACATTGGCTTATTAGAAATTAATCCCACTTGGCCATTTATTTCCCCCCAAAAATGGTGTTGGAAAAATGTTTGTGCTTTTCATCACATCGTCACAAACTGGAATTGAAGCAAAGAACTTGCACTTGTTCAGAAATGTCTGCCACACAACACTCAGTGTAAGTTTGATTGAAAACAATCTGAAAAGAATTTATGAAAGCTGTGTCCATGTCCATGCCGTTATTATAAAATTGTTTTTTTTTTTTTTTTTTTAAGTAGAACAGAACTTAACTAACCTGAATGCACATTAAACAAAGTGTGACAAAGTATTTGGACAACAATACGGTGTGTTTTAGTTAAATCTGACAAATTTACTGAAAACAGATCTCTGAAATTACTAAGAAACACACTGAACATTTGGTATTTTGAGCTTCTCAAAATGTGAAGATTTACTGCTTTTACTGTTTGATATGAGTGTAAATTCAACATCCCTGGGTTGTAAACGATTAGTCAGACACAGCAAACAATTTGAAGGCATCGCACTGGATTGTGAGTAACTGAAATTTTTCATTTTTCATTGTCATTTTTTCAGACACCTGAAGAGGTGAAAGTATCCAGTAACTCGCATGAGAAAAACAAAAACTGAAGTTATGTCAGAAAAAATAAATATAATTTTTTGACAAAAATATTGTTTTCTTCTTTTCTTGTATCAGATCCACCTCCAGATTTTATCCTACGGCCCTTTCTGGGGTCCCAACCCAGTTGGTAACCACTGCTCTAAACAATGTGTGGAGTGCAATAAAACTTAATAATAAAACCAGCAAAATTCTTTCAGTCAAACTTGACGCAGCTAGAAACGAAATCACAGAAAAACAGACAAGCATCTTATCCGTGTGTATGAGTACAGTGCAGGCACAGAGCAGCGCAGAGTGCACTGGAGCACATGTGGGTCTTCGTAGGAGCTTTGTGCATCAGCGTGAGCACATCAGACCATTTACGCCCACATGGAACAATACATTCTTCTGGAAATTTACCCATTAGTGTGCAGCCAAAAGTGAGCTTCAATGAGTCTCAGTGTGAAGCTGAGCCTGTTGCTGTCTTGCTATTACAGTGCACTATGACAATGCATGTGCAGTAACATGCAAGTCTGAGTCATGGTACCAGAGGAGAGTAATGTGTAGTGCTAACCTTAGTGTGAAGCTAATGGCAGGACCTGCTGTTAGCATGAATGAAAGTGAGTGTCCATCTGAGTCTAAAAGTGGGTAATGGCTAAAGAAGAGGACAGTATGAGGTAGTTCACACATCACAGCTCGAAAGGAATTAAATTAGATAAACATGTAGTGATCCACTCTCCTGCTGGGTGTGATTTCACCGTGAAAGCCAGCAACTTCTAGCAGAATAGACTCCTAGTTTTGGTGATTCTCTCTCCTCTGCTTTCCTGCTCTCCTTCTTTCTTTTTTTTTTTCTTTCTGCACCAAGGTTGTCTCTTTTACTGAGTGGTGTTATGAAACCCATCTATATTCTAAATTACCTCTCAGGTGAGTGCTGGGGACAGGGAAAGGTGTGTTACTATAACAACCGAGTCAAAGGAAGCGTAGTCTTGACTTTTGACGTGAACAGTTGAATCTGGCGAGGACGAGGAGGAGGGGGAAGAGTAGGAGGAGGAGGAGTGAGCATGAAAGACTCTGCAGGTCTGCCTCTACCGCGGAGGCCTTTCACTGCAAAGCATAACTCCTTTTGTGCTTTTTTATTTGTCTTTCCTTTAATAGCAAGGCTTCTCTAACAAATCAATGCTGTTATACAACAGGTAGTTCGAGAGCTCCCTCCTCCTGCCAACAGCAGCTCCCTACTGCATTAGCCGCTACTTACACATTTTCATTCTACGTTTTCCAGCAGAATTACATAACCCCAAGATTCTGTCCAAAGATTAATGTGGAACTGGCAAAACATTAAAACTGGAAGGAGGTTTTCAAAGATAAATGTTTATTCATCCATATTTGAACAGGGGTAACGCTGGGCAATTTGGAGCTTTTTGACTAAGCTCTTGGAAAACAGAAAATAAACATATACCAAAATACCAGCTCTCATGGATTGGACACAGCTTTGATTACCCCATAAGGTAGAAGTAGAATAAGTATGCTTTGTGGACTGAGGTGGGAGCTGCACCATGAGGGTCATTCTTTCACAACCACCAGAAGGCACAAATCTCAGAATCTGTGGTTTGCGCAGTCCAGCTAAACAGCTGGTGGCGTGCTTATCCAAACAAACAAAAGTTCCTCAAGTGCGAGATTAAATACACGCTCCATGAGGTCAGCACAGACTTGATAAATCCTTGAGGGCACTAATATCACACACACACACACCACCCAACTGTTAACAACAAAGGACTTCTGTACCCCTCGTGTTAAATAATATTCTTGTAGTTATTGTCTGTGTTGTGTGTATGTGTGTGTTGAAGACTACAATTAAATGGGGGATCTTGACTGTTATATATTGGCAATATCAACTTATCACCAATATATCAGCATCTTGGCAGACATGCAAATAGAAACCGTTGTTTTTCTCCATTCAGGTTTCAACGCTGCAGTCACTTATTATTTTCTTTGGCTGCTTCAGGACACCACAAGGCTGAAAACGCACTGTCAAAATGTCGGCAACACCAGGAGTCACATGAAGACTGTAGCTTACTGTTTTAAAGCTCTGTTTGCGTCTTTGAAAACTTCCCAGAAGAACATCTGGCTCTTTGGCAGCTACTGTAAATGCTTCATTATGTTCACCAGCTAGTCGCTAACTTTGCCTGTGTCCCATGGATAGAGCACTTCAGTGTATCAAGGCTAGTTCACTGCTGCTGCTAGAAATGAGGTTGATAAGAACAGAGTTTGCAGGTCCGAAAAAAACAAAACTAGGATCCTGAACCGATCTGCACAGCTGAAGAGGAACTGCAGAGTTGGGTGATAATTCTCTGTTGGTCTGCTACTAAAACTTTTCACATTATATATGTAATTTGATTCACTATTAATATCTATAATATATATAATATATTCAACACCTTTTTCTAAATGTTTTATTTCCAAGTGTAGTGTTTTTTTTTTTTAAGATTTACTGCCATCTTAGATTTACTGTTACCGTCATCCCTCTGATAGTGTAGTTAATTGGTCAACTGTAAATTTCCTGCCTCCACACACAGAAGATTGCCCACACTGTCAACAGCTGTGAAAATGTTACATGAAAAGGAACAAAGTCTGTTTATCTAATTAATGTGCATTCACACTATTTGACACATTTGATATATCTAACATCAGAGCTGCATCTCCAAGTCAAAACTGTAAAGATCTCATTGGACATAGTGATTAGAAAACATTTAACAAGGATGAACAGGAAGCCTTGTGTTTCTTTAGTCTATGTTTTACAGTGGAAATAGCTGAGAAAATGAACAGCTGTGTCTCCTAACTGATGCCACAACCTCCTCAGGCACGTAGCCCAGGTCCAACTGTACACTATTGATCAGTTTGCTCAACACAAACTGGCAGATACAAGCACTGTACAGCAGGTTCTCCACAAGGAAACAACGATTCGTTTGCCAATGTCAGTATTGATAACCCCCTTTTACTGACACAAACAAGCCCCCCTTCCACTCTCGGTCTCTCAGGGTACCACTCATCTGTTCTGTCAAAATGGAGATACGCAACATTGTGCAACACCCAAAGGACTCCTGACTGTGCCAGTTCACATAATCCCAGCAGATCACACATGTCCAAGAACACACACACACACACACACACACACACACACAGTCTCTCTCAAAGGAATACTGATTCCAAGTGCTCAGAGCTGAAAAGCCCGGTATATCTCCAGCTCTGTGTCTTCGCTTTCGTGAACCATGAGCCTCTGAGCTGTTCTTCTCCTGCCTTTGGCACCTCCCTGCTTTCAATAGACATTTTTATTACAACAGCTGACAAGACTGAACAGGAAACATGTTATTAAGAAATGCCGGCGATGCACATAGACACATATGATTCCTCTAGCTGCAAAGGTGGACACTGGACAGCCTGTCATCAGCCTTCATTATGTGGGTGTTTCATGAGGCCTGCTGCAGCACAACAACCTCTTCAACAATTAGGTATCTAGGGGTCACTCCTCCTCTTTCTTCCTCTCCTTTTCCAATGCATCCTGCTCATTAATAGGATATTAACACTATACATCAAGCTTCTTCGCAATTGTGCTCAGCTTTCACGAGCTGCTCTGCTGCTGAGGCCTCTCTGGTGGCTTGTCTTTCTCTGCAAAAGAAACAATCATGGCAATTTGCAGAGCACATACAATCAAACACTTGCATGCACACACACTTTGACACCTCTGACACCACTGAGAGCCATTAATTTGATGGCTAATTGGGCTGGCTTCAGGATCCAACAATGCATGTGAATTTAGCAACGTGAATGTGAGTGTGTTTGACAAGCATGTTTTTCAAGTTATTTGGTAATTCAGCAGCTACGCTAACAGTTACGTGCCGCAAATGTCCCATCAGTGCTCTCCCTCTCATCTATTTCTCTTTCCCTCTTGAAATATTTAAATCCGTCTTATTCCCATGTTATCAGCACAGAGTGCTTATTCACTAACACACACACACAAACACAGACTTACAACTTCGATGAAGTACTCCAGGGTAGCATAGGCGATGGCGATCCCATCATGGGTGCTCGTGCCCCGCCCCAGCTCATCAAGGATGACCAATGAACGCTCGGTTGCACGGGAAATGATTTCAGAGGCTTCGGTCAGCTCTTCCATGAACGTGCTGCGCCCTTTGTAAATGTTGTCTGAGGCCCCCATCCTGATAACCAATCAGATAAACAACAAAGAGAGGTTGATATAGATTTGATATATATTTATACTAATAATAACTAATACTGGAAGAACAGAATAATTTCAATTGGGGAATAATTTGTTGCAGGAAGTGTCTAAATGATCTGATGTCAAAGACAAAGCCACTGAGAAAATCCACAATCCTCCAGGAGTTTTGCTTTATGCACCAAGTAAAAAGAAAAACAGCCAAACCATGAAAAACAGCCCCAGAGCAAAAACAACATAAAGTATCTGAACAGGGGTGAACAGGGGTGTCATAGAGTGTATCTGCAAAGTACAAGGGGCCTGATGCAAGAAGCAGCCGTACAACAGAACAGCTTCATTCTTATGTGTGGTTTAAGAGGATTTGAGGCGTGTACATATTCTCTCACATTTGGAAGTTTCTCTTAGGTATGAACAAAATTCTCAAGTGTTGCAAACCTTCACACGAGGCATGTACAATTAGCTTTCCTTTCTCCTCAGGGGAAAAACATCCTTCTCACCTAAAATCTTAATGTCTTAATCTTCATCAATTTGGAGTTCAAACATGGCACCGAAGACAAAGACAATATAAAACTGACTATTCTGTTCACCATATCATCATCATCATGGCTTGACAATTTTTGTTAGATTTTATTGGCATATTTTAGCCCAGCAATTTATACATTAGAGTAGTCAACAGCAACAGCCAACAGCAGCCTTAAAGTCTCTGTCCAGCAGCACTGACTGCGTAACATCACCAACTGTGAGCTAAAAAATCATCACATCTTTGACTGTCACATCCCTCTTGACCACAGTTAATATTAGTCATGGACTGCTTTGATCTTTAGGAACATTTTTGTAACTGAAACTTCCTCATAAACAGAGGGGGACATGCTAATATAGTGTAGTATATAAGCCTTATATATATGAATTTTAAAGGTGTCCATTATGCAAATGATGAATTCTCATGAATGTTCACCTCCTTGTGAACAGGTGGCCTTCATCAGGCTGAAGTGAGAGTTTTACAACAAGTTTGTACAGTTAAGAAAGTTTGTTGAAACTTAGGACGTTCATACAAGCACAGACAGCTTTAAGATAAGAACACAATGTTCTTGAGTTTTGTAGTGACTGAAAGAATGAGATCGCAGATACAAGCGGCTGAAAGGGGTTTCCTCTGTAGAGTGGCTGGGCTTAGCCTAAGAGACAGGGTGAGGTGCCCAGATATCCAGAGGTGGTTCGGGCATCTGATGATGATGCCTTCCGGCTGCCTCCCTTCGGAGGTTTTTCAGGCATGTCCAACTGGGAGGAGGCCCCGGGGTAGACCCAGAACTCACTGGAGGGACTATATGTCCCATCTGGCCTGGGAATGCCTTGGGATCCCCCAGGTTGAGCTGGAAGGTGTTGCTTGGGAGAAAGATACCTGGAATTGTCTGTTTAGCCTGCTGCCACTGCAACCTGACCCCAGATAAGTGGATGAAAATGGATGGATGGATGTTCTCGCATGAGGCCACAACTAGATGCATGTAATGAATGTAAAGGCAAACTCTTTTTCAAAATCCAAATCAGAAACAGTGGAACAAAACCACCTTGAACACAGCTGATGTTGCCATCTGTCGAGTCCATGGCGACAGATATGAGCTGATCGCAGGGACACTATGGCAACTTTTTGAATTCTTCAAAGCCAGTTTGAGAGCTCCTCTAATGCTCTGATGCAGACTGACGGACAGAGCAGTGACTCATCTGATACAAACTTGACTTCAGCTGCATCACTGGTGCCACATCTCTCTTCCAGTCTGTGTTTCTCACCTCTAAATCTGCCCGTCGCTGTCCTGATTGACTTTCAACAGAATACCTATCAATGAACCACCAATGGGATTCTGCAGCACTGTAAGTTACTATGGTTACACCACACGCCATATAGGAGAGGGGTGTGGCAGACATGCTGCTGCATTTCCTTAGCCAATTTATAGTGTGTGTGTGTGTGTGTGTGTGTGTGTGTGTGTGTGTGTGTGTGTGCACGCACACGCCTGAGACTCAGGGGAAATTCTGCCGATCTGATCTATACTGCGTGGCAGAGAGGACGGACAGAATCAGATGAAAAGCAAGAAACACTATGTCTGTCCACTAAGGAGGGGAGCACAGCGGAAACACAACAACACTCTACCAGCTGGGTGTCCTGCTGGTCTCATTTAGTCCCTTCTTCCCGCCAAACAAACTGATTCTGAAAATAGACTCCGTTTATCATCACGTCACACCTCTCCAGAAAACATGTTTAGCCACATTTCAAGTGTTTATGTGACACTTGTGGTGTTCCCATTGCTTGGTGATCCCATTGCCTTATTCTATCACGACAGCGCTCTAAGTTTGACAGCTTTCACTCACATTTTCAAAATAGCATTACCAGGCATTTGGCTTTTAGAGCAGAACATTAAAACCCAAGTACAACCACAAAGCCAAACAGAAGAAATCGGATGACCATACAATCTTTACCCTGTCACACAAAACGTCCGAAGTGAGAAACCTATTTTTGAAGTGACACAGTGATACACAGAGGAGATGTGCAGTGCTGTTTCATATGAAAGACTGACACAAAACCTGATGTTTAGCATTGATGTCTGACATTTCTCTTACTAGACTTCACTGTAACAGAACTGAATATATGTCAGAGTGAACCTCAATAAATAGTCAGAGTATATAACACAGTTCTAGCACTGGCACAAGAAAAGCCAATAACATCAGCAATTACCAGGATTTCATGGTGGATTTCTCAGTTTCTTTAGGTTTAATTTTCTTTGTTTGTTGTTTCTGACAGTGTTCTTTTTATTTTTATTGTATTTTTATTGTGTACACTTTCATTTATTAAAACAGTTCACTTATTTGCTGTTTATGTTTGGTTTGTTCTCATATTCTTCCACCCCCATACTGTTAGACTATACCCCCACCTCTCATCCACCATTACACTCAGCGCCAGCGCCCCACAGGGCCGGAGCCCCCTTCTCTATGCCCTCCACACTCATAACTGTGCCACCACTCATCCCACCAGCACCATCATCAAGTTCGCAGTCATCTCAGGAGGAGACGACCTACAGGGATGAAGTGCAAAGACTGGCAGCGTGGTGTTCAGAGGGTAATCTTATCCTGAACTCCTCAAATACAGAAACACTCATAACACACTTCCAGAAGAATAGTGCTAACCCTGATCCATTATACATCAACCCTGTTTTTAGGTTCCTGGGTAAAAGACAACCTGCTGGTGTCCTACTACTGCTGCTCCATCGAGAGTATGCTGACATACTGCATCTCTGTATGGATCTCCAGCTGCTCAGCAGCAGACAGAAGAGTCCTTCACAGGGTCATTAATACCACCCAGAGGATTCACTCATTCAGCTCCCGCTGCCTCAGCAGAGCAGCCAACACAGTGACCATCATCTGCCCTCTGGTAAAGGGCAGCAGGTCCATCATATCATGGACAAACACTGACACTGACTGTTTGGGACCCAAGTGACCACCTGCACTATAGTACTCAGTTACGTTTACAGAACGCTGTACAGATGTTTACATTCCAACTGCTCCTTCATAACTACACTACTTGTGCAGACGACTACTCAGCAAATCCACAGTATCCCAGCTGTTACAGTTAGTTAACCTAAATAAATGCATTTTGTCTTTTATTTATATATATTTCACTTGAAATTAGATTGGTTTGAACTCTTCTGTTTTTAATTGCTGTTTCTTATGTGTGAATGCACTGAGTGAACTGCTACTAAATTTCCACAATTAAGGAATCAGTCAATCAATCAATCAATCCATCCATCCATCAATCTATCTATCCATCCATATTTTGTGATTTTACATTTCTGTCTATTATCATGATAGTTTTATGTGGATTTCAGAAGACTAGAAACCACTTTGTGTAAGCTAACAGTTATCCATTTCAAGAATTACAAATTAAGACTAAATCTTTTTATCTGTACATACAGCGCTGAAGCAAAGGATCAATGTAAGCACATTAACACGTAACCTTTCAATTGTCATGAGTTCTCCTCAGATTTGTCTGAACAGTTTGAATCATGGATTTCTGCACAGTCTGTTTTAAACCTCCAGGTCCTATAAAAGACTAAAGGCCCAAACAGTCCTGTTAGGCACCACAGCACTATAAAAACTCAGAGTAACAAACGAGGCGACATAAGATACTGCATTTCTTCCCACTACACAGCCACTTCGGTGATGATGTTACACAAAGACCCCAAATGGTTTGTGAGGTCTTCCTGGATATTAGCCACATACCACCCCCACCCCCACCCCCTCCCAAAAAAAAAAAAAAAGGAAAAAACAATCTCAAGGGGGAGCTTGTGAAAGACTTTGTGAAAATAAAACACTGTATAATCACTGCTAAGAGTCCATGGTCGATTAAAGGTCCTTTTCAAAACACACTTTTATATGCTGCTTCCTTTCGCTGTTTCCATAACAACCATGAAGTGATGGCAGAAGTGCTCTATAACCCTCAGGACTCAATACCAACAAAAAAAAAAAAAACCCAAAAAAAAAAAACATGTAAAACTGCTGCATACGTGCACATTCACATATTCATCCCTCAGCTGCCGCGAAACACACACACACACACACACACACACACACACACACACACACACACACACACACACACACACACACACTGCTGGCTTACTCTGCTAAAGTCTTTAAAGAAACACACACATAATTATGCCTAAACATCTATATGGCATATGTGTAAAAACCCTGTAGCACAGTGGAGTGGGCAGGAAAATAAAACCAAGACTCCATGAGGCAGCATGCAGCTCTAAACCAATCTCAAGATTATTCATTGTATCCTCATTGATCATCAATCATCTGGATCAGTTCAGACAGGATATCCCATTAAACACCTACGCACCATCTCATTACCCCCAACCCACAAAGTCTGCTTATTCCACCCTGGTAAAACTCACAAGCTCTAGCTCCACGTCTGTCTCCCTCTCGTTCATAAACACATAACATCTCTCATATACACAAACACACAAGATGAAGCAATTCCCACTGCTGTGTCTATTATGCTTGACACAGCAGTGGGAATTGATTGAGCGCTTATTATGAAGACCGATTCTCCTCAGGATCCTCACACTCAGTGATAAGAGGGAGGCTGAGCAGTCCAATTAGAAACAGAGAGGACGCCAGAGGTAACAGAGGAGGTGAAGAGAGGACAGTGGATAATGCCTGGCTGTGTGTGCGTTTTGTTTTTTTTTCTCCTAGTGGACATTCATTAGCTCGATGCATTTTTTTCGGAGAGAGAGATAACATTAACCTGCGACCCTGATCACAGACCTGACTAAACAACAGAGGGACGCACCTGTAAACACATGCAAAATACTGTACTGATTTATATGTGTAGACCTTCACTGACTGAAGTTCGCTCATTCTCTAGCCTGACTCCTATTACTGTGACCTCAAGATGACACCAAATACACTCTTATGTAAAGTCTTAGTCGTAAACCAGCATCAACTGTTTTTTCTAGAAAGGTCCAGATTTTGATAAAAACAGATCAACTGAGGCGCAGAGGTGATGCAGAGTTTGAAGGTGTAACTGTAACGTCCTCAGTTTGAGTTCAGATGCAGAGCTTTGTTGCATGTCACTCCACAGCTCTCTCCCCTCTTTTCCTGTAATCTCTATGCTATCAGCTTACCAATATAAAGTCATAAAACGCTCCCAAAAACCCGGTCAGTTTAAACTTTTCACTCAGATTTTATGTCCCCATGTTCCTATGAAGTTGTTGTCTCATGCTGGAAAAAGACATCGGTTATCTTAGTTCACAAGGAAATAAAAATCGTACTTGTGGTGAAGAAATTCTGAAAATGTTTGAGATAAAATTGAAGAAAAACATGAATGAGCTTCTGATTATCTGGTAAAGTCCTTTGGATTTAGTAAAAGAAAAATGTTAAACTACAGTGTTTTGCTGGTTTAAGTAGTATTTAGTTTTTAAAATCCTATTCACAGCCTTTTTATTCAAAGAAAATAGTTTTACAAATACACTTATATAGTAAGCTTATCCAACTGATTTAATTGAAGTTTACTTTAAATCTTCCTGGTTTTCTTTTGTCAGCGTACAGGATGATAAATTGTATGATCTGGACTGCAATTAATATATCTCTGCATTTTATAATCACTCTCTCACTTCTGTCCACTCAACCATACCCAACCTGCCAGTCTAATAACCCTAAGACCAAACACTAACGCTAAAGTAGACCCTCACAGATGTGAGGACCGGCAAAAATCACCTCACTACACTAATATGAAGTAAAAAAAAAAAAGGAAAGAAAAACGCACACACACACGGACACAAACACACACAGTTTTGGTGTGCTGACAAGTCCCAGGCTCCCACTGGGTTAATACATAAGAACATGCTTAAACCCACAAAAAAGACAATTACACACATCTGCAAGCCATTAGGTCTAATGACATAGTGCAGCAGAGGCAGAATAGCAGAGACCATACAGTATATTGGCCTGTGTTCCACACTAATATGTAGTCAGGGCTGAAAACTACATACAGAGCTTTCTGCTGCTCTCATCATAATGAGAACAATCATCAGCGGCAAAGAAAGATCTTCTCCCACAAAGCCTCATTGTCTGAGGGTTCCTACGATACGGAGAGCTGTACCATACGTAACCATAACAGAACAAAGGAGCTGGTCTTTTGAAACAACTTTTGCTCAACTCCCCCCACCCCCCACACACCTCCTCCTGTGTGGTGAGGAATACAATGGGATTAGAAGGGATCAGTGTCAATCCCAAAAATAAATGTGACCATGACACAGACAATTAAAGTGACACAAGGTGAATGAGGTGTTCTACTGTGTCCTGATGTTCAATTCCACTATTGAGACAGAATCTGCAGAGGTGAAAGTGTGTTGTGCTCCGTCAGTGTTGTCATGGTCACTATCCTCGTCTTCCTGTCGATGGAGACAGAGCTAGAAAAAGTCACTCAGGTATCACTTCTTGAGGGTGTTTCTGTGTCTGTCCATCCATAAAAAGAGAGACTGTAGCTTGTACTGGCATTGTAGTGCCTGTTATGTCATTTTTACATAACGGACCATGAATATATGTATTTGTTGTGTGTGTGATGTCTCAACTGTAATATGCCTGCCAGGAAAACATGGACTGTTACGTGTGAGCTGTGTTCATTTTTTCTGCATCACTTTTATTTATCTCCTATTTCTGTAAAAAAAACCGAACAAAAAAAAAAAACAGAGAGCTTGTTGAGGCCTATTCACAATTTCTAATGTGATAAAGAATTAAAAAAAAAGAAAAAACTGCTGCTGCAGAGGAAAAAATGATGGTATTATCTTTATTGAAAGCACCAATAAATAGGATTGTGACAGGGTCAGAATTTGAAAAACTGTCTGTAATAACTCCCATTCAAGCCCTCCCATGTTCACTCTCCTCCTTCCCAACCTTCCTTCCTCCACTTGAAATAATTCATTAAGAAGAATGATGATAATAATAGCAATTCAATGAGAGTTCAATGAGTTGATAAATGATAGAAAAATAAATAATAACAATACATTTTATCAAATAAAAACAAGATACCCAAGTATATGCCAATGAATATGACGCATCAACCATTTTTTTTCTTTTTTAATTAGATTATGAATGAATGAACATATTATAAACCTCCTGTGAAGGCCCAGTCATGTTTCTTAGGTGCATAGGTTGAGTTGTGCCTCCCCAGACCATTACATTTCACCCAATGTTGTTCGTAATTTACAGAGTTAAACTGTGACACATAGTTTCATGAAACAAACTTTATGTGTAATTAGTAATGAGACGAGATCTTCCTTCTGCTTTAGGTTTGGTTCAGTTTGTTAACTCTGAGCTGCGCTGACAGGTACAGGTAAGTACACCATAGGTGTGATAACTGGTCAGAAACAACTCATCAGGATTAATGAGGAGATCAAAACTTAACCTGTATCATCATTCGTGTTATTCACTACAAACTGTTGTTATACAGAACAAAGTAATATTGGGGATTAAACTGAGAAACTCTTGACAGTAAATGTAATGTTGTTCCTTTTAACTTTTGAACAAGAAAACTGTTTCTCTGTTCTCTCTTCTCGTGTTCGCCGTCTGGTCAGACAGGTATGAATGTTCCTCTTTGTGTCTTTGTCAGTCACTCAGTTCAGTCTGTTCATTGTTCATGATTGCATTTCAATTTCTGATTTTGGACCAAAGGTCATCGGAGGCTAAAAAAGATCTGCCTTATTCTTCCCAGTTGAACATGTTCACACCTGAATTACAGTGATTGTTTGTCATGGACAATGAAACCTTAAATTGCACTGTGTGTGTCTCTTGTCTCAGACTTGTCTCTTGGTCCCTGACACTGTTTTTATAAACTACCTTCCTACTGGTATCTATTGATGGGACCACAGGACATTGAATAATATGATTGGTATGGTCATTATATCTGTTTTTATTCATATAATTAATATTCTGATCTAATTGTGTAGTCTGTATGAATTAGCTCTTTTGCTATTATGTGATACAATAATATTTGTTTCTGGGTTACTGCTTCTGAAGAGTATAGTGTGGTAGAGTACAGGTATATACCTGGAATATATCATGTAAGCTTGAAACCATTTGGCCCGACTAAATTAACATTTTTAATATGCTGCATTTAATTTAATTTAATTGGATTCCCCTCCATTTTACCAAAGGCGAGGCAGAAATCTCAGAGATGGATAGATTATCTCAAAACAAATAAAACCAAAATGATCTGTATGGCTAAATACCAGCAGAGGTACGTTTTAAGGTGATTTTCAAAGCATGGTGCATTCATTTTAATTTAATTACTGTTGCAATATTATTATAATTTCTCTCTCTCTCTCTACGCTGTTTACTGCAGTCTGTTCACAGTTTTCGTACATGTAACAAATGCAGAAGTAAATTTCACATGTGCTTTTGCTCATACCTGGTAAAAATGCCATCCAGTATGCCCAGATAGGCCTCAGAGGCTGGGACGTAGGAGCCCATCTGAGCCATAATACAGATCAAGGCCACCTGGCGAATGTAGGAGCTCTTACCCCCCATATTAGGACCAGTGATTATCATAGTTCTCCTGCCATCCCCCTGGAGGAGAGGAGAGGGGAGGAGAGGAGGAGAATAACAGTGATATAGACAGAAGGCGAATGAGAAGAGAGACAGAATAAGATATTTGCATGCTGTCCTGCACAGCTGAGGAGGTGGGTGGACCAAAAGCTTGGCTTCTCTTCCTACTGGCTTGTGCTTCTGTTGCAAGATTAGCCTACACCCACTCCAGCACTGAGCGAGGAAGTAAGTGTGTGTGTGTGTGTGTGTGTGTGTGTGTGTATGTATTTTTGTGTGTGAGCATGTCTCTGTGTGTGCTGTTGCAATTTTGTTTCAGAACTGTCTCAATGAGTTAGTGAGCAGGCAAATGTCTGTGTGTGTTTTGGCTCAACTTTGCATCATAGCTCTCTCTTTGAGTGCACGTGTGTATGTGTGTGTGTGTGTGTGTGTGTGTGTGTGTGTACCTGCAATTGAGTGTGGTTGGGCACATACTGGTTGTTCTCTCCCATCAGTAAATCTATGGCAGGGTGTCTGCCGTCCCTGATCATGATCTGACACCGATTCTCACACACCTCTGGCCTGAACACAGAGAACACACTCTGTCTATTTGGCACATACAATAAAGCACATTCATACACACCAATCACACACAGTACACATTCAGCGAGTACATGTCCAAAGATGGTATAATTATCAAAACTGACGCTGGGTGCCCTGAAACTGAATCCCACTTTCACAGTGTGCACAATGTTTTCCCTTCACATTTATGTGAGGTATTAATGAAAGAGTCTGACCAATACTGAACTTAAATGGATGATACAGATTCTTGAGGATGAAAATGATAAAATAATTAAAAAATCAAAAAATCGGATAAACACTTCAATTTCGATACTAAACATAAATGAAATTTAAATTGAAGTATTTATCATGCTGCTGTTTTTTTTCTATATCCGCCAAAATTTACACAGATGTGATATAAGAGGCCTGCTGATATGTCAGTCTCGCTCTATTAAAATATATTGAAGTAACACACAGACACACACAAGCAGTAGATGTCTGCTTTCCTGAAATGAATAAAGAGCAATGGCAAAAAAAAGAGGACAAAGCATTCAGGAGAAACAGAAGGAATAAATCTCCACATTCAACAAAAAAGAGCACCTGCAGCACAAGGACAAGTAAACCTTAAATACTACAATGTGTAGAAGTACACAATACATGTAGAGGTGTGTGTGAGTTTTTTTGCGTGTGTGTGTGTGGGAGAGATGTTGGCGTTCTGGCCGAGCACGCTGCTGAGCCCAGTGCACACTCCCACACACAGCCTGTCTGAGACTATAGGACATGACACAGGACACCCACACGCACATACACAATATCCCACACATAAACGCACACACGCACAACACACACACACACACACACACACACACACACAAACTTATGCACAATACAAACTTACACACATACAGAAATATTTACGGTCATCATGAGAGGACATCACCTGCAATAGTCCCCTTGTTTAGCCACCTCAGCCAACGAAAAGAGACAGTCCATGGTTGCTAGGTGACTAATAGCCTTTTTCATGGTGTGATAGTGCTCCCCAAACTGACTACAGAGAGAGAGAGGGAGGGAGAGAGAGAAAGAGAGAGAGGAAAGAGATTTTCAAGTGTAAATTAAGGTAAGTGCATACTGTGTTCTGACAAAGCAGCACTGACAGTGTACTTGACTAAAACGCACTAATTCTGGCAGGCTGAGAGCTGTGGAGGCATCTCTCGGAACCAGAGACCGATGTGTTTTTAGCAGTTCTTCGTTTGAGTTTATGATCAGGTGTATGTGTGTGTGTGTGTGGATGCAAGTTGTGTCTCATACTCGAGAAAATTGATCCACTCCCTCTGACAATCCAGCAGCAGCTGCTCCCGGAGCTGCAGCAGCTTCTTGTAGCGCTCCACCAGGAAGGGAGAGTGATACCTGCTGACCGCCTTGGTGCTGCAGAGGAGATGGGCGAAAGCATGGTTACCACACGACGTCACCATTATCCCACTGTGGGCCCTGCAAGGCATCTGCAGCTTACACATCCAGCAGACATGAAGCAATATTAGCAATCATCTGAAGTTGTGTTTTTGGCCACATGATGAACACAAGTCCAATATTCTCCTCTCCTTGAGCTCTGTTTTGTTTGCTAACAACACCTGAGGGAAATATCTGGCTCTTTAGCTGCTAAATGCTCTACTGTGTTCATTAGCTACTCTAACTCCGGTTTGGTGCGGACAGGTAGCGCGCAGCGGGTTTAATGGGTGTTTGCATCTGGAAACGAGGTTAAGGAGAAGAGTAAGAGTGAACTAAAAGAGTGAAGTTGCGGACTTGATCTATCTATTGTTAATATGAGAAGTAGCAAACCATTTTGGATTAGTTCCATCACCAAACTAAAGCAACCTTTTGCTATGGTCACACTACTGCTGTTGCCTTTTTGTCATTCGTTTGGCTGCACAGTTGGATTGTTTTACCTTGTTGCTTCAACTGCCTGTGTTTTTAATTTGCTGTTGTTACAGAGATATATATACAGTATCAGTATCAGAATTGTCTGATCAGGCCCAAATCCATTCTGCAGCATGACAATGATCCTACACATACAGCCAGAGTTGTAAAGAGCCTCGAGAATGTTTGGAGTGTCGACATACGAATCTAAGTTACATCTGCCAACCAGCATTTCCCATGGCCATATATTGATTTATTATTAACACTTTTTCCATCACTAATTTTCTCTCTGCTCTCTCAGATACTCCAGCCTGCAGCAGTGGATCTGGGCTTTGATCAGCCGGAAAGGGCACACGTCACTCCACTGGCTACACATGGCCGCCTGAATCAAATTCAAGTCACTAATGCTTGCCTTCAGAGACACTTCAGCACCCATCTGCTTAAGCTCAGTAATACAAACTTACGCTCCTTCTCAACCTCTGCGTTCCTCAAAGGAATGCAGCGCATTTCCTGCACACAGGGCAGTTGCAGTCCAGACTGTTCTTATTTGTGGTTCCCCGATGGTGGGACGAGCTACCGAGTCAAAGACGGGGCGTCCCTCTCCATCTTCAACACCTTGTCTCTTAACGCCTCTAACTGCCTGACATGCCTAACTAGCACTTACGATGCATTTTCAGTGCACTTCACCTTACTGAACAGACGTCGCACTTCAAGGTCTCCTACTGTACTGAAGCTTTAGTGTTAGGTCACTTTGGATAAAAGCGTTTGCCAAATGAGTAAATGGAAAAGTTCTAGGAACAATGCAGAACATATCATGCTCTCCATTACATTGTTCAGTGAAAAAGATCTAGAGTTACACAGCTACATAACACTCAGTCTAGACAGCATTAGTTAGTTCAGCAGTGATATTTAAAACAGTCATTGCCACTGTCATATCTGTGTGTGTGTGTGTGTGTGTGTGCGTGTGCGCTGGAGGTGTGAGCTGACCTGCTGATTTTGATCCAGCCGGGTGGTACAGTGGATGACAGCGAGTTCTTCACCTCAACCAGAAACTGAGGGCAGAGGAGGAAGAGGAGGAGGAAGACTTTCATAAATTAGGCCGGAGCAGATGGACAAATTAATGTGTCACTTTTGATTAAAACTGACACACACACTGTTTCAAACACACGCACACACACAGAGAAATCAGATCATCACTGTGAGTCAGGCTTTCACCCAAATCAGGCCATCAATCTCCTCCCACCTGTCTTTCACTCTCAGCCTCAAACACACACAGACGCTACCTCCTGTCCAGAGACGGTGGTGTACTCAAATGCGGGGGCCTTCAGCGTCAGTCGGATTTCTTTGCGGTGGTCTTGAATCTCATTCAGGACGGTCTGGATCTGTTCCCTCCTCTCCTGCAGCACTGGGAAGCCGGACAGATCTGAGAACAGCTCGGTCTTATTCCCCGACCTGCTCATGCACAGAGAGACATTTTCTGAGACATGAGTCTGCTGAGCATAAGGACTTGATGTCACCCTGTAAGAATTATTTCCAGATTTAACACTAGGCACCAGAGTGAATCAGACTGAATGAAATTAGCAACCAAATCAAATTAAATCCATATAGAGGAGTCAAAAAGACACCAGTGGCTCAATCAACAGAGATTTACAAACTTCAAATATGAAATAGCTTTCACAAAAGGTGTTCAAATGTGTATATTCAAATACAACATCAGGTGCCTCTCACATCTATGTCCATGTAAAAAAATATGCAAAATAAAATGGTATGCAAGGCTTGACAAATGCTGCTTGCAAGTTCCCCTTTTCTTAATTTTGAGATAGATAATACAGTACCATCACACGGTACAGTGTACCAGTCAAGTTTATTAGCAAGACAGTCAACTGTATCATTCTAAACCCTCATTAGTGCTGAAATAATTAGTCAATAAGTTGACCAACAGAACCTTTTTTAACTGTTATAACAGTTTTGATAATTTACTTACTGAGCAAAAATGCCAAAATGTAATGTTTTGCAGTTTTTCTCTGTTTGATATCATTATGAACTGAAAACCTTTGGGGTTTGGACTCTTGGTGACCAGTCATTTTTTTGACATTTTATAGATAAAATAATTCATCAGTTAACAAAAAAATAAAAACAAAAAAAAAGCAATAAATGGATCCATAAACTGCAGCCCTGCTCTCCATATCCACCAGACCAGTGAGCACACAAAGCAATTTAAATAATATAACATTGACATGATTGACCAGATGCTTCTGTGCTGACCAATAACAATAACTTACATTATGAGGAACATATCAGTCACCCACAAAGCTTTGTTCAGCAGCAGTAGTAAGGACTTAAATCAGTAGTGACTATTTTGTGTGTTTCTGACTTCTGAATGAAAATTGTAATGGCTATTGTTTTTGCTAACTCTACAGCCCGATAATGTTTTTGTATTGTGAGGCATTGTAGAGCTTTTTGTTGTTTTTTTTTTTTGTATCGCTACTCATGCCAAATACTCAGTTGTTCCTCTTTTTAATCTCCAAATATCTCTTTTTCAAACTGCTGGATACTCACTTGGCCGCCTCTTCATTGAGCACCTTGAGAAAGTTGTGGGCCGGAGCCAGCAGGTCGGGAGTGTCCAACAGCAGGCCACGGAGCAGCACCGAGCTGATCTGTGACTTGATAGCTGGGAGCAAGGCCAGCAGTTCCAGCCCCAGGCGTGAAAGACTGTCACTAATGAGGTAGAACTGCTGCGTGGAAGACTGGAACACACACACACACACATGCAAAGACATGCATAACATTCAGTGAAGCATAAATGCTTGAGCATGTGATGCTTCTGACAGTTGTAACAGAAGCTTCATTTGTGAGGTTGATTTATGGTCCAGAACTAAGAAATACTGTCTTTATTCTCGAACAACATGCAAATCATTTCCTCCTCACTGCTTTGTGTATGCATGAGATTGTGCGTGCTATGTTTCTGTAAACCAGTGAGATTAGATCACTAAATCTCATCTGCACTGGGTATGGAAGCCAAGCTTTAAGAGCAAACATCGATTACTGCCAGCACAGTCGCCCCCCACCCACCCAAAACAAAATTAAATATCACAGCTGCTTTAATGCACTGTCTGTGGCAAAATGTCATTGAAATATAGACGTGGGTTTTTTTTCAGGACTTTGCTCACGGATTTCCTCCTGATTTCTTTATTTACAGTCATTATTGCTCTCAAATAAGGCGACTCAGACTCAGTGAAGAGCCACTGCTGCCATTAACCTATTTTATTTTGTGCAAATTTCAGCTCTTCCAGTAACTGATGACAATCCACAATGTAGGAAATATAGCCGTAAACAGCAGCTACAGTTTTATGTCTCCTCAAGATCAATGCTGCGGCTTTACAAATAAAGCTGGTGATCATTTAAGATGAAATTAACTTAATGGATTAATCAATGTTCCACATTTCACGGCTGAGGAGAAGTAATATTGTAAATTATATTGACTTCATATAGCCATTGGTGATGTCACAGTATAGAACCAAGTCATGAAAGGTTAATGAGAGTCACACTGACAACGGTTTATGGTATTAATCACATGCTGCAGTTTTAATGGTCCTCCATGTCAGCAGCCCCCTTGTTGCTCTTTTATGAACCCAAACAGACAGTGAGTGGAGACCATAAGTGTGCCCTCCCTCCCATTATGTCAATGGAGCCATAGAGACACAGGCCATTACACACAGGTCCATTTATCTACAGATGGGCAAAATGACAATTAAGGACCCTGTGTGTGTGTGTGTGTGTGTGTGTGTGTGTGTGTGTGTGTGTATGTATATGTGACTGTAAGTGTGTGTTTGTGTGCGCCCAGTGACATTTGATCATTTTCTTTTAACAATATATGAAGGAGTCAGGAAGTTGAATGTGAAACAAGACATCAAGATCAGAGCAGAGTTCCTCTCTCATATCTGTACAACACACACACACACACACACACACACACACACACACACACACACACACACACACACACGGGATGAAACCCTCTGACATTTTGAAGATGGGTCCGATGGGAAATGAGATTGTGTCAGACAATCAGGTAAGTGCCACTGAGGCCACTCTTCCCTGTTGTTAATCAAGAGGCATGCCATAAAAGAGACAGTGAGAGTGAGAGAGAGAGAGAATTGTCTTGGTTTTAATTTTTATGCAGAACAGGAGAAGAAGGAAGAAGGAAGAAGGAGGTCTGCTGTACTTGTATAAGACTTTTGTAATCTCTGCCATGGTTTCTAGTTTTAAATAGTTTCACTGCACCCACAGATCTCAGCTTAAGAATGTAACTTGTGTGTGTGAGACTGGAGTAGACAGCGTTGCTCTGATTTCTGCCAGTTTCATTACTTCTTACCTTTTTGTGGTATATGCTGCAGATGCCTCTCTCCAGGTCAGGCAGATGTGACAGCAGGGATCTGATGGAATTTATAGCCACAGAATCAGACTCCAACATCTCCTGCACAGCATCCTGCCTCTCTGAGATGGATCTGTGGGTTCATGGGAGAAAAGGGGGAGCAGGAATTAGGACAAGAAAGAAAGCAAACAGAGAAATTTAAATGTTCAACCCCCAAAATGCCATATTGCTTGTTCAGTTACTTCACTTAGTGCTTTTTTAATAATCTAATATCAAATTATGGGATCTCTGGCACATCCTCTCTGGACACAGTGTAGGTTCTGAGAGTATGAAGATGTGTTGATTAAGTTAAAACATCTTTACAGTACATTTTACAATGGGGCCATATGAGGCAGAAGGTGAGAGTTTAAGAAGATTATAAAAACTGTTTGAAAAAAGGGTTAAAACAGAAAAAACACATATTAACATCTTCTGTAAAAGACACAACGCACACAAAACCTTTCTATCGACATAAGCATCAAGAGAAAATGGACTGAACAACCAGATCAAGACAAGCTTAAAGATGTAATAAATGGACAATGTACTTTGCACGCACATGTGCATGAGTGTCTATGTCTGCGGTGTGTGTCTCAGAATTAATGCGGCTGGTTGTAATCTGGGTTTTACTGATGTTGAAATTCTGTAGAGGGGTTGACTGTATAATCTGAGAGCAGTGCCCAATCCACAGCTATAATCCCTGCCCAGAGAGAGAGGGAGGGCCAACACACCCACACACACACACAGAAAATGCTCACACAATCAATATATGGACAATAAAATTACACTGCAGAGAAAAGACCTGGAATAATGGTGCAGTCTGTAGCAGAGGTGCTGTGAGTCAGTTTCAGCTTTTTATGTGTGTTTTTTCACCGCGTGGTGTTTTTGTAAATAGGAGCAGCTGCTCTGCTGAGTGAAAAATAAGTAAAGTGTTCACATTATAGGTGTTCTCTTGCATCCTCTCCAGCATTGCTTACTTATATGTACCATTGGAGAATTTCACTAAAAGCAGTAATACAAACATCAGAAACAACAACTGGGATGTGGAGATAACTTTAATAACACTCATGTGGTTGCTGAAGCTTGTTTATGCAGGTCAGGAGTATAGAAGTATATAAAAATAATAGCACCTTCTGGTCCTGACACCGTTTATTCATATATTGAATGAACAACATCGGAGGAATTATGCACTTTTGCTTTCTGTCCCATTGAGACAGAGTCAAACAAGAAGTGCTAAAGTTAATGCAAAGATAAATGGTCCTGGACTTTCAGGCCTCTCAGGCGGTGCTTTCTTTCAAGCTGTGTGCACCTGCAGTCTGCAGCCTGTGCCAAAACCATAGAGACACACAGTGTTGTGGATTTTGGAGTTCACGTTAGAATTCAAGTTGTAATAATGACTGAGAAACTTTGAATGCTCAGACGTAGCTCACTTGGACCTTAACAATGCGGAAGTGCCTGAAAATCAAACACTTATGCCCACGTAACTGAACGTAGTTTTAATAGATACAATTTTATTTCATGGATGCACAGCATTTTTCATCCCCACTCTTTAGTTGTCTGATAACATGAACACTTGCAAATTCTACCATATGACATGAAAGCAGAATAAGCGCTGCCTGAGAGGCTTTACTGAAGGAACATGCCCTCACTGTGGTTCTGTGATCCAGAGAGCCTCACAGAGCAGCAAAACTCTTCAGCACTGAGAGTCGTGCTTCATCAGAGGTCAGAGGGTACCCTGTACTCACTGTGGGTCTGTGAGGGGCTGGCTCACCCACTTCCTCATCAGTCTCTTCCCAAAAGGAGTGCAAGTGTGGTCCAACACCCACAACAGACTGCCCTTCACACCACCTTCTGTCTATCAGTATAAGAACACACACAAACACAAAAAAGAGTGTAGATGTGGAAAATGACATAATCCAGCACTGCTGTGTTTTTTTAAGATCAGTAGGAAAAACCATTCTGATATCAGTACTGACAGAGATGAGCAGGTGATGGACGCCACAAGCAGTCAGGTAAGAGGCTTAAACTGGGCTTGAACTCCATGTGTGACATGTGCGTTTGTGTGTGTGTGACATTCTGTGTGTGTGTGTGTGTGTGTGTGTGTGTGTGTGTGTGTGTGTGTGTGTGTGTGTGCGTGTACTGTGCAGAATGTCTGCCCGTCTGACACACATGCCAAAGCCGCAGAGTCGTGCTGAACTTTTGAGCCGTCACCCATGCAAGTCTGACAAGTCACTGAACATTTTCCTTCAGCGTCTCTCATGCATTACATCTAGCTATCTAACTATCTGTAACGCATTACATTTTTACAGTCCACCGTACAAGTGTGACTGTAAACTGATTCCTCCAGGTTGTACAAAGATCATGCAGAAAGTTGTTGCGACATATGTAAAAAAAGAAAAACCAATTTGCACTGGAAGGTGTCTATCTACCTGGACGGCTGTTTACACTGTTATGTGTTGAAGGCTCCCAAAAATGGAAAACTCAAATAAAGTAGGTCAGTCGGTCTAATCCCTGAGCTTTTTCCACTGACGTGAATGTGGCATATATCATGTTCAGGCTTCACCTGTTTGGTGAGTTACGGCTGAACTTCTGCTCAGCAGTCTCTCCCGACCTGGCTCTGGCCAGAGCAGCAGATCTGAGGACTGAGTCAACTTAAGTCACAAAAATGAGAAGATAACATAAAGCAGCTACGATATTTTTAAAACAACGCATCAAAGGACGATGTGAAAGCAATGTGACAACATAAAAAGGTTTGCTTGTAGTGATGAACCCTCAGAGAATTGTCAGCCAAATGTGCAGCTCCCCTGTAAAGCTTTATGAAGCTTTACAGTGAGTTTACAGTTTCAGTTCATTTTCATTTTGTCATTTTTTCACCTTTTGCCTGTTTTCAGTGAAGAACCTCTTACGACCTACTGTATCCTACCTGCTCAGCATCAAACTGCAGAGAGACACAGTAAATCACCCTACCTGGTAAACGCAGTGGAGAATTTAGCATCTAAAGCACCAGATATTTCCCTCCGGAGATCAGAGACAAAAACGGAGCTTAACTCCCTAAAGACTAGATTTCACTTGACTTTATACCTGTAAGCAATGACGTTCAAGTTTCAAATTTTGTCCTGCAACAATTAAGAAGACTGAGAGTCTACAGCCATGCTAGCAGTTCTGTGAGGCTATACTTAGGCACCGGAGGATTATACAGTATGGTGGTGAAAACATCCAGCTGAGATGTGCGTCTACCTGATTGTTAAGGATCTCCAGGTTCCTGAGTGTGGCGGCACCGAGGATCATACCCTCCAACTTGCAGGACAGATGCAGAAATGAGCTGTGTGGAGCGCAAGAAGTGTTAAAATTCAGTTGCATAATGTGAATAATATCCTCTTCCTTATTGTTTTTAAAATGATTTGGCAACATTTCCATAACTCAAAACCAAACCTCTGACTGAAAAATTAGGTTTTTGGGTTGTAAAATGTTGGTATTCAAACTGAGACACAGAGTTCAGGTCACTGTCTGAATGCTTTTCTTTTGCACTTTAACCCTGCAGTGTTTCTGAGGAGAGGAACAACTTCTCTGCTGACAAATGAGTGACATTATAGGTTTCATCTTAAACTTACAACCTCTGACAACACTGTCTTATATGTGATGGTGGAGAATGTCATTCAAAATGTTAAATCAAATATCGGGAACAGAAAACTGCAGGAAGAGATTGTTTTTATAAATGTCAGATGGCCACTGAAGCTAAGTATTACGCAGGCCAAGAATCAGACAGTAATCCATGACTATATTGTTCAAAACTGCAGGAGTTAAGAACATGAGAGTGAATTTCAAAGAAGGAAGTTTTAAAATGTGATGATCGTGATAGTGAAAATTCACAATTTCACTATGACTTTGCATAAACTGTACAATGTTGGCGTTCACCTCAAAAGGTTGTAAAAGGGGTTAAAAATAAAAAATAAAAAGAGATAAATGTTCACTTCAAAGTAATACAGTTTAAAATAAGTTGTGAAACAGTCTTTTATATTACTGTGGGGCAGTGCGTAAATTTCCTCACATTCCTGACCAGAATCCAACTCTCAAAATTAAACATAGACCCAGGAATTCACAGTGGGAAGAAGCTTGAAGTCTGTGTTGCTGTACGTGTTTGTTTGTGTATGTGGGTCTGTGTGTACCTTTCACTCCTAAGAACTCTCTCCAAGTTGAATTCTTGGAGGTACTGGATGAGCGGCCCCAGACAGCAGATCACTGGGCTCTCCAAGGACGCTACACTCGACAGAGAGCGAGCGCCTGGAGGACACAAACACACACACAAACAGCCAGTGATCACAAGCCCGCTCCACAGACACATCCAGTGTTTTACATCTGAAGGGCTGTGAGAGTATACGGGCAGCTGAAGGGAATGTAGAATCAAAGACTGAAAAGAAAAGAGGGATGCAGTGGCACAAACAAACGCACCTTTCCCGTGGGTGTGGCAGTAGAATTCAGTGACTGCGTTCATTGCAGAGGCGAACTCAAACTGAGCGCTGTCTCTCTTCTCAACTCTCACACGGTCATCAGCCTGAGGACTGGAGAGGAGCAACATCAGGGCATTGATTCAAGAGTCCAGTGATGCTTGTGACTGTACAGACAGACTCAAGAAGGACACGCAACATCTGATGTCAGATGATTCTTTCTGTGAGATGAATTAGACACAGCAGCAGAGCATGTTCCAGCCATCCTTTTGTTCAACCAGACTCTACGGATACAAACACACACACGCAGGCAAACCTCAGTCACATGCCCAGACACACAGCTCCCCTGTATCTCCCCATCTCCCCGCTGCTCCACCGCATCACCCTATTGTTCCATTCATTCTCTAGGCATTGCTGCTCTCAAGGACTTGGTTGCTTTGTCCTCTCTGCTGTTGCCAGGGCAACCAAGGCAAGCATGTGGCTGTGGACACAGTGCTGAAGCATTTTCTGTCTTCCGTTTCCTAATGCTTTTTCACTCACACTCACACATACACACACACACACACAAACACACACACGTAGAAGAAACATCATTTTTCACTTCAGCCACTGGTCGGACTGGGAACAAAGATTGCATAGTGTGATCAATAAACTGCATATTGTGCCAGCAGTGCAACTATGACCATTAATCATTTAACCAGTCAACTCAGCCATATTATGAGGTTTACAAGAACATCAAAAACTGCAGATATTGATCCAGGGACAGAGGGAAGTAGTGCAGCATTTCTACAGCAATGTGAACCTGGGTTTAGGAACTTTCAGTCTGAATTGAGGTTCTCAGGAAACTACAAAGTTACATACTGGTTGCCGTTTATTCAAACAACCGAGCAGGGATTTGAGTTTTCCTCATAACGCCAGTCAAAATGAAAGGATAAGTTCACTTTGTGTTATCTAATCTACAGATGATTTGGTTTAATTTGATTTGCGATCCCTTGTTTTTTGGTGCTCACACTGTTGAAAAACTACAGCCACTCCAGCGGTGCACAACGCTCCTATGAGCTAAATGCTAATGCATGCTATCACGCAAGTAATGACAATGTTAACATGCTGTTTAGCAGGTCTAATTATTCACAATGTCAGTCATCTTTAGCTTAGCATGTTAGCAAGATAGCATCTGCCAGCAGTAATCACAAAGTACAGCTGAGGCTGATGGGAATTGTATAAAGTGTATTATAGTATTTGGCAAAAAAACATACTACTGAATAAATCAAAATTGTAACCTGATGATGACGCTGGAGGAAGTAATCAATGAAGTGATTAGAATTCATCCTCAGAGCATACAGTTGTAGTTGTTGGATGAAAAGTGAAGGGATCATCACTTTAGGATCTTTAGGATTCATCGTATGGGAACCAAAAGGCCAACAACATGCAACAAAGCCCCCCCAGGCAGGGAGTCAAAGCATGAATGCTGCTGTTATGTGGTATAACCCTTAACAATTCAGCCACAGTGGCGCCCCTCAACGCCATTCCTCGACACTATGAGCACAAGAAATTGTAATTAGGGTTTAGTCTATCACTGCAGATGTGCAGGGGTGGGTGCTTCATATTAAGAGGTGACACGCCACGTCTTTGACCATGAGGCTTCTTTCTTTAATTTTTTCTATTTCTTTAAATGCTCACAGCACTGTGATAGTGATAATCAATCCAAAGCAGGGACGGCTATAGGTTAAAGAAGAGTATTGAGACCCAGAGATCGAAGGTTAATGTGCACAACAGATTAAGGTGCTCGATTAGTCTGTATGGCTGCAGGGTGAACACAAATCACACACACTCTCACACACACACACACACACACTGAATACACAGTGGCTCTATCTGATACATGACTGCTGTCTTACCATGCATGCACACCATGTGATATTAACTTTCAACAGTGTCAGTCATCGACTTAAAGTGGAAAAGCAGGAACATCTGTATTGACATCAGTGGTCGCTGAGCTCGCTCTGATCCTGACTCATGACTCCAGGCTGTGGATGAGTAAAGCAACTAAAGCTGCACCTAGCTACTGCCAACCTCCCAGGGACTCATTACCTGCCGCTCCATTGACACACATACAGCCCGTTGCCTTGGGGCCCGTCTCAATAGCCCACCCCAGAGACAGGGAGGCTGTTGAGGTAACGTCAACAGGCACAAAAATCCCCCGTTTTAAATGTTCACCTGGGTGGGTCTTGCTTCTGTATGTTTTAATGGGTTGGTGTTATATTAGTGCAATTTTTACAAGTGTCAAAGCTGATTATCAAAACATCTATTTCAGAATATTTATGCATTTTAAGTGTCATTCTTCTCGGTTTGATGACTCATGATTGAGAAAAAAAAAAAATTGCCTAGAAAAATGTCTTGGGTGGATGGTCTGTAAAAGGCCGCACAAAGCTGAGTAGTGTGTGTGAATATAAATGTGATACATTTACTGTCCAAGCTAAACAGACAAACCTGCCCTGTATTTGTATGATACAGGATGAAAACTGAGAAGAGTCTTGTCTCTGACCAGCACAACGCTAGAGAGCAGTGCTGTTCAAACACAATAATTGGACTGGCCTTTACAGGCCCATCTCCACTGTAACGGCTGAAAAAGGAGGAGGGGGAGAGACAAAGGAAGACAGGCATGAATACAAATGAACTAAAATTTCCAGGATTAAATCTAAACTAAGAGGGAAAAAATGAAAGCTTAGGAAATAGCAACTGGTATTAAGAAAAAAAACGAAAAAAAACGTGAATAATGAGCGACGTTCACCCTCAAGGAGTCAAAAGCAGCAGACATGCCTCCCATTTATCCAACCATCGCCTTCTAATCTAATCCACTCCCTGCCACTTCCTCATTTCATTTTCACAGCATAATACAATCACAGGCAGCCTCCAGAGGAATCCGTCCCCACTGGTGTGAACGTGGTGGGTGCAGACTGTCAGCAGAGATGAGCCAAACGGTGGCACGATGGGAGGCAACAGGTCTCTGGACTACAGCAGTTCAGCGTCACTGTTGCTGGCGGAGCTGTTAGTCAGACGAAGTGTTGAACTCCTTGTGATCTTGCGGTTTATACAGCAGCCTGCACGCATTGAATCCAAGTCCGTATTGGCATCAGAGACTTGGCTGAAGCTCTGACTCCCTGTTGTACCTCATGTTCTTATGCTGGGCTAATCACTGATGAGTCGACTGCTGCCAAATTTCTATCATTTGAAATAATGGTGTTATGTTGACTGTTAAGTGCTTAAAGTATATGTTGATTATTTGTCTGTCAGGTACCCATAGGCACACTAAAAGAGGTTTTGCCTGCTGTTATAATTAAAAGATTCCTTCCTACTGTGATTTCAATGTCAGTGAAATCAGAAGTTTATCTAACGTGAGGCCCCCTGCCATCTGTGCTGCACTGCGTTTTTATGTATTAAATGAGCACTTTGTGGGTCTCTACTCAGTTGCAGTGGAAGAATAGTAACAAAAAGAGGACATTTTGTTTAATAAAGGCTGTATATTAGCTATACTGGCGGCAGATAAACTTCTGAAAACACTTTCACACTGAACAAGGACTCTGGATTTGTCCCTCATCACTTACATTGAAAGCTCATAAAAAAAATTATCTTAATCTGAACAAGGAAAGCTTGTGCCACTGTTTATAGTTGTTTTTTTCCTTTTATTTTAACTAAAATGTTCACTTTATCCAAAGTAACATTTTTAATGTTTGACCTTTACATGCACTGCAGTGGTTTTTCCATGATGGTGTTGATAATACTAGTCTGAATACTGTAGTCTGAAAACTGTTATTTAGCAAATTGTAAATGCACATTGTAAAATTAGGATACATTTATATAACCATATATATCTATAGTTTGTACCATCTGACTTCCAAGCAGCAGCAGTTTGGAAAAACAGCGATGGAAGTAAAAAGTTCTAAAGGCTCCCAAATACATTAATCAACATTAGAGCCTGCTTCAGTCTCCAGAGCCACCAGCCAACTATTATTACCTTTTTTTTTTTTTAACATTCAACAACTACTTTACATGTTTGACCAATTATATACATTTAACACATCACCTGACAGTATTGTAAAAACATCTATAAACTTTTAAAATATATAAGCACTGGCTGGAGCCTGTTTCGCCCTGCACTGGTACCTAGGGTGCTGAGGTCCATTATCACATAACCTCTATATGAGACTGCATTGATTTCCTCATCCAGACTGAGCCCTGAGAAGTCCTGACAAAACAACTGTCTACCAGCCTGGGGAAATTTAAACACAATCCCTCACAATTTAATAGACTTAAACTCACAAACAAACACACACGCGCACATCAGCAGTTCAGAATACACTCATGTGGTACACGGGTATGTAGTGCCCTCTAGTGTCCTAATAGCAGATTACCTGGCATTAGCAATGCTCTGTAGGAGTCTGTGGGTTGGTTCGGAGAGTTCAGAGGGCACCAGGATCTCCACAGGGTTGATCTTTAGGACACGAGCCTCCAGCTCAGAGCGAGACTCACCATCAGGGAAACAGTCCAGTAACACGTCTCCTGTGCTGGGCTGGACTGCCTACATACACAAACACACACACAACACAAATGCACGCATTGAAGAAATAACAAAGAAAACATATGCATATACCATGGTAAGACATTTACTTTTTCTCCCTGTGCTGCTTTGCCCGTTGGTCTGACTTTCAAGGGTAATGTTATGTTGTTCTGAAATAATTCCTTCACATTAATCATACAATAAAGGCTTTTAAGATTTCAAACTCGGGGCTACTGCTTCACATTAACATGCAATAAATTAATTGTTGCCTAAAACAAAGACAACAGATGACAATGTCAGTTTTTGGCTGATGCTCTGACATAAATACCTGACAAATAAAGGAATGGACCTTCATCAATGACTTCAGATGTTAGAGGGAAAGTTAATTTGGTATGAACAGAATCAAAAAATCTCTGATGACTAATTTTTATAAGTTCAGGATGAGTGTATGTTTGTAATTATCCAATCCACAGATTCAATTGTCAACTCATCAATTACAGACTGAAAGAACCAATATAACATTCAAATACACTGGTAATTTACCATCAATTACATCAAAATACACAAAGGAGGAACAGATAATAACACAACCCAATGACTTGTATTGACAAACAAGCTGAGATATTATCTTCCTTTATTTCTCAACTATTAATATTAATCTGCTTAAAACTGAACAACCTAATAAACAAGTTGCATCCCCACTTTATTGTGATTTTGTACTCATCCTACTCACCACCAGCCCCACAGTGAGCTGCGTCTTCACTTTATTCCAGTTCTCACTAATACACAGCAGGAAGCTGTCGGGAGGATCCAACATCACATCACCACAGGCCCCGCCCTCCACATCCTGCAGTCTGCACACCGGGTTCACATCTCACAAAACTGTCAAGGTAATAGCTTCAGACAAGCAGAGATAGAAAAAAGCTGTTTTCAGGACACATGGACACAGATATTCACAGTCTATAAGGATACCCTCTCCCACCAGAGTGGACTTGGTGTACAGAGCACTGAGCTCACGAGTGAACAGAGCGTTCCTATTGGCCCCCGAGGCCTTGATGGCAGATGTCTCCGTCTGCTTAACCACACCAACCTAGAAATTAAACACAATAATGTAGCAATAACAAACGGCGTGGCTCTTTTTTAAAATATGAACAATACGCAATAGATACATTACTTCATACCTTGTGTCCGTGGGACACCAACCGTCTGACATGAACAAACAGGCGGTGTGTGGGGATGCTGCACGTCATGAAGTTATGATCCAGATGACAGACGATATTCAGCTCCTTTGCAGCAATCTGTTCACACACACAAAGATGACATCTGCGCCACCTTAAAAGATAACTGAGGCCAAAGTGAGTGCTCCGGAAATTTCTCAAAATGACCTCTCTCTCCCTTCAAATTCCAGGAAATTTTTGACATGCTCTCTAGAGTGAGTTTTTGGTCTGAAAGTGGTGCAAAAAAAAAAAAAAATTCAATTTAGGATTAAGTGCTGGAAACAGTCATAAATCAGTAATTATCACATAAAAAATGTTGTTTCCTACCCAAAATTACACAGATTTATAAATATGGGGAAAAAAAAAAAAATTCAATTTAGGATTAAGTGCTGGAAACAGTCATAAATCAGTAATTATCACATAAAAAATGTTGTTTCCTACCCAAAATTACACAGATTTATAAATATGGGGAAAGTAAAATTTAGGATATACAGTACATAAAAGCAGCTAGCAAGTCATCAAAAAATACTGTATACACACTCACAAACATTTCACTGAGAGAGTGGGCATACTTAAAAATTGCATTAATACTGACTAAATATCCTTCAACAAGCAATGAAATATAATTTAATTATTACAGACAGTATTATAGTTAATATATTTTGGATTCACATTGTTAAAGCTCCGTTTGCATCATGAACATGGATGCTTTTCAGCTCTCACCTCTGCATCATCTCCAAAGAACCTGTACTTGTAGCCACACTCTACAGCCAACAGGGCATCCTTGTATTTCTGTTTCAGCTGGATGACCTGCTGTTCCAGGGGAGTGTAAACACTTTTGGAGCGTCTGGAGGGGGCGCCAGCATCTGACAGAGGACTCGGATTTGCAACCTTTCCTCCTCCCCCTCCTCCCCCTCCTCCTCCTCCTTGTCCGGACTTTGCAAACTGAGACAAGAGGAAGCGCTGCCAATGGAAAAAAAAAAACCACATAGATCACCCTGACAAAAGACACTTTGTATTTTCAGCAGCAACAGTTCCCCACCCAAAACTTTCAGTTCTCACTTATCTGCTCACGTGTGAAAAAAAAAACAAAAAACACATCATGCTAAGTTTATTCCCCTTTACAAGTTCAGTCACTTCATCTTTCTCTTTTTTGTTGTCTTGCCTGGCAAATACTGGATTGTATGACCAATATCCAGACCAATAGTATTGATATTTGAAAGTTTAATAATCCAACATTAATATGATGGCCAATAGTCACAAATAAACAAATAACATGAACAAACATTTTTAAGAGAGACCCACCAAACATGTTTTTGGCTGGACCACAATGCACACAAAGTTGTCTTGTGTGACTTTTAAATTAAACCTTTGCAAAGGTTTCAATCATTCAACGAGTATCTGAGCTGAAAGACAAGAGGAAGAACAATCACATATGTTTTATAAGAAGAACAGCTACCCCCCTGTGATTATGGGTGTCTTTAATGTTTTATTGTCCATCATCTATGTGAAGCACCTTTTGCTACTTTTCATTGTATAAAAAGTGCTATACAAATAAAGTATGATTGATTGATTGATTGGTTGTTTTCTCACAGCTCAGCTATGCACGGTCATTCTCTGCACAGTAGCTTCTTCTCAGATACATTTAGTCCCTGCTGTCTGATTCAAGCAGAAACTAACAGGAAAAGAAATGTGCTGTAGAAAAGGTCAAATTTCAGGTCACAGTAGTTTTCCAGCATACGTGACAATATGTTAGTTCAAAGAGAGCCACCAATGATGCCCGCTCTCATGCCTACTCTGTTCAGTGAGTGGTAGAGATGGGGAGTAGCAGTTTATTACCAAGGCAGTGGCACTGAGAGACTAAATAATAGACTGTGTTGCTTCTAACTTTCTCTCTAAGGCATCATTTTACAATTATTAGTTAGTTTTACAATTAGTTACTGTTTCATACTTGACTGTATTAGAATACTGTGTATTTGAGCACAGAAGGTAGGAGAGAAGCAAACAGATAAAGGACTGAAAGCAGCTGACACTAGTCCTAATACAGTACGATGATGTCAGTTGTGTGGTTCCATCCTGCATCCTCAATTTCACACATAGACAATTAGCGGTCCAGACATATACTAGGTTTTGACCCACTCTTGTGTACAGAACTGTGACCACAGTATGTTCTCATTTCTAATTTTCATTTCTATGCAAGAACGTCCTGATAATTATACACAAACTCATGCACCAGTACAGATGTACGTGCAAAAACTTAACATCAGCCGATATATTGACCCAGCTGATTCATCAGTCCAGCTCATGTTTTTCTTGATTATAATACGTGGTGCTTATAAATGCAGTGTAGTTGACATACAATTATATATGTTTGTGTCATGATTACTTAAAAAAAATCTTAGAGTAGAGAATAATGAAACTCCAACCTTCTACAAGGCTGCTCCTCAATCCACAAAATGTAAACTCTTGTGTAAAACACCTCATTGATCCTGTATGAGGAAATTGGCTTTTTTGCTTGCCCTCCTGTGGTGCTGCCTTGCTCGTGGACACCTTAGCAGGGCCAGTACTTGCCATCATGAGGGCTTTTACCTCAATCCTGGGGCCAACCTTTGCCCAAAGGACACAGTGACAGTGAAGTGATTGAGTCATCATTTATCATGAGTACCTGTTTTGTAGCAGCCAGTCCTGAACTCTCCATTTCTTTAACCTCCTCCTCCTCCTCGTCATCCTCATCCTCATGCTCCTCCTCTGCCTGCTGAAGTCTGTTATTATTGCTGTGTTGATCTGGAATATCACGAGGAGACCAAACACTGCTTCCTTGGCCACAGATTTCACTGCTAGCGCCAGCTGTCTTCTTTTCCTCTCTCTGAGGGTCATTGTCCCTGACACTGGGCTCAGCCATCAAGTTGAAGCCCTTCAGCTTCTCCAGGGTGGAGGAGCAGAGGCTGCGTGCTCCTCGACTCGATATTAGCTTTGTTTCTGAAGAGAGAAGAAATACAGTGTAAATACAACTCACACAATGTGAATATTTTTGCTCTTTTTCATACACAGTCTTGATGTGGTTGCACTTAATAGACATTATTTTATCTATGTTAAATTAGTCAAACTTAACAGAGGGATTTAACATCACTGTGTGCTCGTTGATGCTTTTGGAAGCTGGAAACGGTGAGGTGTTGGTGACCTTTGTAAGGGTTGAGAAGGGGGGATTTTCAGTTTGAGGTGCACACACTCACCGTCAGTGCTCTGGCAGGGTGCAGGCTCACAGTCCAAATCCTCCACCTGCTGATCCTGTACAGACAGCTTTGCTCGTTTGGTTGGCTTTCCAAAATGTTCAGAGGAATCAGAGGAGAGTTTCTGCTGCAGGACAAAAGCAACTGAAGTTCACTGATGAGCATTCCCAGATGAAGCATATCTGATCTGAGCATGTGTGTGTGTGTGTGTGTGTGTCTGTGTGTGTGTGTGTGTGTGTGTGTGTGTGTGTGTGTGTGTTGTAATGAGTGAAGCACACCTCACCTTGCCTCTTGAAAGCTGGTGCTCAGCGGGCTTTCGATTAATCCCATACTTAGTGTTGGAGGTGTTGCCGCTGCTCAGTCTTGCGAAGTACTTGCTGATGGGAGCGTGGCAGGACTTTTTCAGAGATTTTGGCATCTTTCTGTTTGCTCTTCTATTAGATGCACCGTAGAAATAAATGTGCAGAAATGTGTGCACATGTGAAGCCCATCGGTGTTGTGCAAGGCTTTAGCTTCAGCTGCCCGGCTTTTCAAAACATAGCGGCGCATATGTGAGCTCACACAGACGCATAAATGACGTAGCCAACGTCAAGTACAAGGATGTAAGACGGATTCCGGTTATGTCTTTCAAAATATAACTAATGGGCTTGAGAAACTGTGGCTTGCTTTTGCACACCTAGTCTGATTAAATGTAAATAAATAAATAAGTAAATTTCTTTTCTTGCTTTTTTTCTTTTCTGAGGTTGCATTGATGTGCTGCAAATTATGTCTGCAAAACATTATCATGAAATTGATGCAATGTCATAGTCTAACTCCCATGTGAACCAGCTCGGTCTGGACTATCTCATAGATATACTCATGTGCATGGTTTTTCCATCTTTTCTTTTCTTGGTATGTCATCTCATCAAGTTATGTCATTTGGATACTCTTTTTATTTTGAAATGTACTAAAGTACTTCCGGTATTACGATGTGTGAAAGTGAGCTTGAGATCATAGACGTTTTAGAGCTGCATTTCTAAACATAAAGTGCACCACTTACATGCAGTAAAACTGGTACAATAATAAGGATCATTATTAAAAAAAAAATAATAATTGCATGATATCTGATATTATTATATCATACTCCTTACGAAATGGTATATGTAGGCCTAATATCAGATGATTTCAAAATACTCTAGAAACAAGTATGTCATAATGCAGTAATTAGCACATTTGAAATAAATCGTGAATAAAGAAAGATCAGTCCAAGAGGGAAGTCTTTTTCGTGTGTTTGTGTTGAATCCTTGAAATACTATTACCACATATTCTGTTTACCCACTAATGTTTTTGTTTTACACCCAACGTTGATGTTTATGTTGAAAGTATTTTTTTGTAGAAAAGAAACCAAATTACTGACTCATTTATTCATAAACTGTATCTTTATGGACAGATTTTGGTCAAATTTTAGTTAGTCATTTCCAACTTTATAAACTCTGTTAAAGATGTAAAGAATGTAAAGACAATGTAAAGACCCCAAGACTAATTGCATTGTAAATGCTATGTTATTATAATGCAAAATAGCTTAATTGACAAATGTCTTTTTTTTTTAACCCATGAAAACAAAAAGTGTGTATAGACAATTAACTATTGTAAGTACATTCTTAAAAACACCATGAAAAAAACCATGAACTGGACAATTGAACTGAATTGAATTGAAAGCTTTATTGTCATTGTATAAAATACAACAAGACTGGCGTGCGACTCCCGGACAGTGCAACATTAAGAAACATGCCAGGACGTTAAAACATCGAAAACAAGACCACTTGCAGTTCAAACAAGGACAAGATTAAAAGTGCAAACAGTATATGTTAGAGGAAGCAATGACTTTATAAATAAAATAAATAAATAGATAATGAAATGTTTCTTATTGCACATAGAAATACATACAGCAGATACTGCCTTTATCTGGCTGAACAATGACAGCCCATTGAGTCACATCTTATTCAAACCTGATGTTTCTGCTAAACTGCTGACATTTCTGGTAGATAGGTTAAAGACTGTCAGTGAATCAGCAAGTAAGGTCACTTAGTGTTAAATCTTTCCTTTGACTTAAACTTCTCTATGACTGTACCACATGTCCTCTCTACTTCTGCTTTTTCATTTTTTTTATTCAGAGCATTGGTTGTTCTGCTGATAAAGGGGAACTTTGGTTAAGTGGTTTTTACATGAAAGTGTTTTTTTCTATTTGTAAAGACAACATGTGTACCAATAGGTGAAAATGGGGTAGTGTAGGGTACACATGGAAATACATCACACAAAAGATTTTTTTTTCCTGCTATCACAAATGATCTTACATAGGCTAACAGCATCAAATAGTTGTCTTCAGTTCCATAAAGTGTTAATCTGGTGTACATGGTTGATTCAGAGTAATGAGGTCTCTTTAGGGCTGACGTTATTCAGGTCACTTGGGAGGAGGCTTTGTGAGGAAATGCAAATGTTCAAGGTCTGAAAGAAGACTGAGAAGTTGCGCCGAGAGAAGGAGACTTCTTTCCAGTTCTCTGTCTCACAGAGTTGATCGTTTTTCTCTACAGTCATGATGCAGCTTTACGGAGCTCTGATCCTGTTTGTGATGCTGTCTACAGGTAAGAACAGCTTAGTTGAGTTGTAGCTCATGTGCTCTGGACATTTTTTGAACATTAGAAAGTTAAAGAAATGGGAAGCAGAGGGTTACCTTATCTTAGCATAAAGACTGGAAACACTAAATAACACATCTTGTTTGCTTAATCATTGTAAAAACTAGTGTAAGTGTAAAAATGACAATTTATGGTTTTAAAGGGGTCTAGAGACTGGTTCAAGAATGTCTTCTAATCTTAATGAAGTACTTACTTTAACCTAAACAAAGATCTTTTCCTTAACCTAAACAAATAGTTTCTGTGGCAAAACCTAACCTCACTGCCACCTGTTCCACAAACTTAAACACATGTTTATTATTGTGGACATGATGGTATGCTCCTATGGGTCATATCTCAGGGTAGGTACAAGCAAAGTATATGGTGGTTAAGGTTGGAGGAGTTGTAGGAAAGGTTATATGTCAGATTATTTCTTATTTGGAAGCAGTGACTTCCTGGAATCTCTACTCATGGACTTTTGGCGTTCCTGACATGAACTCGACATGTACGCGATTGACCACCTCCCTCTAATTGAAAAAACAGTCTATGGCTGTGAAGGGAACATGTGTAATAGCGCCACACCAACTGGACCTAGTGTCATCCTCCTGCTGGTATCCTCAGCAATCATCACACTCCTTTTCTGAGGCTCTGGACCAGCAACAGCTGTGAATATTATGTTATGTCTATGCTGCACTTTTTCCGACTCAATTTGTACAACTTTAAGAATAAACAACTTTTTAATATTAAAAGCCGTGAAGCTGCACCAGCTGCATTAGACTGAAAACAATAATATGCCTGACTCGCTTGTGCCTTTTACAAACAGTAAAAAAAACAATAGCTTTCTTATGAAACCCTAATTAGAAAATATTATAAAACAGTAAATAGCAATTTACTGCAATCAAGAGAAAATAAATAATAAATGATGAGGTTAGTTGTTGAACCTGAGGATTAACAAAGCACTCCAACAGACATAAGGGGGCTGTTTCTGTGTCTAGGCAATAGAGGCACTGCTGGGGGCACCAGGCTATTGTAGGGAAAGAGTGAAAGAGATGTACTGTACATGTAAATTGCAGAGGCAATAGTTCCCTCCATGTTGTAAGTAAATTGGCTTTTTTTCAAAGCAGACATTTTGATTTGTAAATAACATGGGTGTGACAATGTGACAGCGAGCCAGCAGCGCAGTATCAGGAACCTGAAACTGAAGGAGCGAAATGGAGTTCAGACATCATTCATTTCAGTGCGTGTCCGCGTGCTTAGACCACTTCCCAGGAAATGTTCATGGTTTGTTGCAGTTACTCACACCTGTTTTTGGATGTATAAAACTCATTTTCTGTTAAATACCCAGAGCCATCAGCAGCAAAAATGCATATTTTAATGTATAGCTTGCATAGAATGTACTTTCTTAAGTCTGAGATCAACTTTTCTAACTTGAAGCAATTCTATTGTAAGCATTGAATGATGACAAATTTAAGTACCACTCTGCAGGGTCTCTTGATATTAAAAAATTTAAATTAAAAATTTAATCTTTTGGGTCAATATATTTCTAATTATTTCTGTCCTGTTTTTTTTTTTTTTTCATTTTTGATTTTTCGTTTTTGTTTTTGTTTTGTTTTTTCTTTGTAATTTGTATATAGATTTGAATATGTTAAATGTGATTGCTATCACTATCAAAGACCAGTTCATGCTGTTGCATTTACATCCCGATTCCTATCACACAACAGTGATTTACATATCACATCATTTACATGTTTGCCTTGGAGGTAATTGAGTAATTTTGGGCTCACATACAAGGGAGGAGTCTTTTTGAGGATATAGACCCTGCTGAAGTTCACAGAGGACTCAGAAGTTTGACATTATATATATTGGCTTGATAGAGTTCTGACGTTTGTGGTTATGACTCTGTCCTGACTTTATGATAGTTATGTGTGCTTTAATTGAACATTTTAACATGAAATTGTTTCGGCTCTGAGACCAAATATCTGAGAGATTAGGGCATTTTATTTAATTGAGTTTGCTGTAAAAATATCAACTCTATGAGATCAACAGGGAAACTGATTCTGGCAGGCTATCTGGAGACAGTGGCCAGTCCTCTTGCAATAGGAAACACTTACAAAATGTTGATAAATCTGTATTAATTTAGGATTTTCAATCTGCAATTAGGCTTAGCTGTGGAGTATCTTAAACCATGTTTGACAGTATTTGTATTTCTTTTTAGCATGTGGATTAACATGCTACACATGTGCAACCACTGCACATGAATCCTGCACAACTGTCTCAGCTTGTCCTGTCCTCACAGATCGTTGTTTCTCCGTGGAGGTGGCCGGTAAGTAGTTGTTCTTCAACACCAGAAGTTTCATATCTCCTACTATTGAGCATTTCTGAGATATTATCTATCAGACAGGGTCTGAGATAAGATGTTGCTGTATTGAATACCCAGTGCTTTTTGTTGTTGTTGAAACTCAGGGTTTTTCTATCATGTCTTACAGGTCTCTTCACTAAGGGCTGCCAAAACAGTGCTCTGTGTGTAGGCCCCCTGAATTGCTGTGAAGGAGACTTGTGTAACAGTGCCATACCCACTGGTCCCAGTGTCATCCTCTTGCTGGTATCTTCAGCTATCATCACTCTCTTTCTCTGAGACTCTGGATTAGATTTTTTTTTTCTTTGAATCAAATTTGTATAACTCAAGAAGAATAAAGACTTTTTCAATATGTACTAGCTATGAATGAATACAGATCAATATATGTTCAATAAACCACAATAATTAATTCGGTTCTGCATTTCATTTCACTTCTCACAGCAAAAAACAAAAAAAACCACAAAAGCTTTGTTATTAAGTCCTAATTAAAGATGAGTGACAAAACAGGATATAAACAGGTTTCTTGAAGCAGACAAGCAGACGTAAAAACTTTGGACTTCCTGGTTTGATGCTTTCGGTTATTTTTCATACTTAAAACCACAAAATTTCTCACAGCAAACTCTCAAGGCCAATTCATGTGTTCAGAGTCTAGAGGAACTAAAATGTAACTTTTCTGCAGGTAATTCACAGTTTTTGTGTGTGTGTGTGTGTGTGTGTGTGTGTGTGTCAGCTGTGTGTGAAGAACTCAGCCCTGCCCTCATGTAAGCAGTGACCTCCACAGATAGCAGAGGGTCTCTCCTAGTGTAGTGACAAAAATGGGAATGGTCTCTTCTTCCCTGTGAACACTCGTAGGGGAGAAACTGGGCAGTAGTGCTGTCCCAAAAATGAATGACCGAGTTTCTCTTAAGGTATTTATGAAAGTATTTTTATACTGAAAGTTAGTGCCTCTGTGAAACAGCCATGTGCCGACGCTCTCGGCCAGCACTAACAAAAGCTTTCACTTTCCTCTGCCTACTGCAAAAAAATTAACATGTCACAATATTCTCACACTAGTTGTTACTTTATCATTAATACATATGTTAAATGTGAATTGTCAGAGGTTGTCAGCTATCAAAGGCACTCATGTAGCTACATTTACATCCTGTCAAACAAAAGAGATTTTATATGCAAGTAAAGATGATTTCCATATCAAATCCCTTTAATAGTTGTCTAATGAGGAAATGTGAAATGTGAAATGTCAGGGGTCGCTATAGCTATCAAAGGCGCTCATGCTGTAACATTTACATCCTATTTCCTGTCACACAAAAGAGACAGTTACTAAAGATGATTTCCATATCATATCACTATCATAATCTACATGATAGCCTATGGGACAATGGGGTAATTTTGGGCCTCGTACAAGGGAGGAGTCTTTTTGAGGAAACAGACCTTGTTCAAGTTCTCAAGGAGGACTCAGAAGGATAACAATATATGGATGATTTTGGAAAAGGTCACATCCTCTCTACAGTTCTCACAGGATTGATTAACCTCTTTTCACTCCGTTCACTATGCAGCTTTATGGAGTTCTGATGATTGTGGTTATGACTCTGTCCACAGGTAAGAATCAGTTTATTATAGTTATGTGTGCTTTAATTGAACATTTTAACATGAAATTGTCGCAGCTCTGGGACCAAATATCTGAGAGATTAGTGCATTTTATTTAATTTATTTTGCCGTAAAAATGTTGAATCTAACAAATGAGACCAACAGCAAAACTGATTCAGGCAGGCTAACAGTGAATACAAAATAAACTATACCAAAAATCAAAGCCTTCAGTGCAACAGTGTGGTACCAGGGATGAGGGAGCCTCAGGATAACCAGGTGGGGTGGGTCTTGTATAATCTGGTGACAGTGGCCAGTTGCGTCCACTTATGGATGTGACATAAAATGTTTAAAAATCTTTTTTTAAATCAGGTTTTTCTCTTTTTTATTTTTTGGGTGAAAATTCTGGAAACACTGAGCCTTAGGTTAGGAGAATTTTAAACCATGTGTGACCGTATTTTTTATTTCTGCATAGCATGTGGATTGACATGCTACTCATGTGTAACCACCGAGCCTGAACACTGCACAAACACCTCAATTTGTTCTGGCTTCCTCAGCCGTTGCTTCACCCTTAAAAAGAACGGTAAGTTGTTCTTCCTCACCTGAAGTATTCATACCTGATACTGAGCATTTCAAAAATATTATCTTTCATGTTATTGTTTAAACTTTTACTGACTAAACTTTTAACTTAACTTTAAACTGAAGTTTTTCTTTCATGTCTTACAGGTTTCATTATTACAGGCTGCCATGACAGTGGTCTATGTTCCAGCCCCCTGGATTGCTGCAGAGAGGACTTGTGTAACAGTGTCATACCCACAACCACACCCACAATCACAACCACCCCCACTGGTCTCAGGGTTTTTTGTTTTGTTTTTTTTTGTTGTTTGTTTGTTTGTTTTTTGTTTTTTTGGTGAAAATTCCAAATAACAATGAGTCTTAGATTTGCGGTAGATAGAGGTGACACCACTAAACCCTAAATCCTGCACAGATATCTTAACTTGTCCTGCCTCCTCCGATGTTGTTCCTACCTCCGTGTGGTTTTTAAGTTGTTCCTCCACACTGAAGGATTTATATCTAATATTGGCCATTTCAAAGATACAATCTATCAGACAGGGTATGAGCAGATATGTTGCTGTACTCAGTGCCTTGTGGGGTTTTTGGGTTTTTCTTCCTTTTCTTTTTTTGTTGTTGTTGTTGAGGTTGCAACTGAGGTTTTTCCATCATGTCTTACAGGTCTCACCTCTTTTTCCTCTTTCTTTTGGTTGAAAATTCTGAAAACAACGAGCCTTACATTTTTAGCATCCTAAACCATTTGTGACAGTACTCTGTATTTCTGTACAGCATCTAGATTAAGATGCCACACATGTGTCACCACTGAACCTGAATCCTGCACACAGATCTCAACTTGTCCTGCCTCCCTCAACCGTTGTTTCTCCCTCGAAGTGAACGGTGAGTTGAGGCATTCATAGCTAATACTGAGCATTTCAAAGATATTATTTATCAGGCAGTGTCTGAGCTGATATGTTGCTGTACTGAATGCCTGGTGGGTTTTGTTGATGTTGAAACTGAGGTTTCTCCATCATGTCTTACAGGTCTCATCACTAAGGGCTGCCAAAACAGTGCTCTGTGTGTAGGCCCCATGGATTGCTGTGAGGGGGACTTGTGTAACAGCGCTACACCCACTGGTCTCAGGGTTTTCTTTGTTGTTGTTGTTGTTGTTGTTGTTGTTGTTGTTGAAAATCAATGAGCATTAGATTTGGAGTATTCTGAATCATTTGTGACAGTGTTCTGTGTTTCTGTGCAGCATCTAGATTAAGATGCCACACATGTGTCACCACTGAACCTGAATCCTGCACACAGATCTCAACTTGTCCTGCCTCCCTCAACCGTTGTTTCTCCCTCGAAGTGAACGGTAAGTTGAGGCATTCATAGCTAATACTGAGCATTTCAAAGATATTATTTATCAGGCAGTGTCTGAGCTGATATGTTGCTGTACTGAAAGCCTGGTGGGTTTCGTTGATGTTGAAACTGAGGTTTCTCCATCATGTCTTACAGGTCGCATCACTAAGGGCTGCCAAAATAGAGCTCTGTGTGGAGGCCCCATGGATTGCTGTGAAGGGGACTTGTGTAACAGCGCTACTCCCACTGGTCTCAGGGTTTTCTTTGTTGTTGTTGTTGTTGTTGTTGTTGTTGTTGTTGTTGTTGTTGTTGTTGTTGTTGTTGTTGTTGTTGAAAATCAATGAGCATTAGATTTGGAGTATTCTGAATCATTTGTGACAGTGTTCTGTGTTTCTGTGCAGCATCTAGATTAAGATGCCACACATGTGTCACCACTGAACCTGAATCCTGCACACAGATCTCAACTTGTCCTGCCTCCCTCAACCGTTGTTTCTCCCTCGAAGTGAACGGTAAGTTGAGGCATTCATAGCTAATACTGAGCGTTTCAAAGATATTATTTATCAGGCAGTGTCTGAGCTGATATGTTGCTGTACTGAAAGCCTGGTGGGTTTCGTTGATGTTGAAACTGAGGTTTCTCCATCATGTCTTACAGGTCGCATCACTAAGGGCTGCCAAAATAGAGCTCTGTGTGGAGGCCCCATGGATTGCTGTGAAGGGGACTTGTGTAACAGTGCTACTCCCACTGGTCTCAGGGTTTTCTTTGTTGTTGTTGTTGGTGTTGTTGAATATTCAGAAAATCAATGAGCATTAGACTTGGAGTATTCCGAATCATTTGTGACAGTATTCTGTATTTCTGCACAGCATCTAGATTGAGCTGCTACACATGTGACATCAACCATGACTTCTGCATACAGCGCTCAACTTGTCCCGCCATTGCCAACCGTTGTTTCTCCATTGAAGTGAAAGGTACGTTTCTCTTCCACACCTGAAGTATTTGGATCTAACGCTGAGCATTTCAAAGATATTATCTATCACAGGAGGGCTGAGCTAAAATGTTGCTGTACTGGTTGTCTGGTGGTTTCTGTTATTGTTGAAAATTAGGTTTTTACTATCCTGTCTTATAGGTCTCTTCACTAAGAGGATCATTAAGGGCTGCCAAAACAGTGCCTTATGTGTGACCTCCATGGACTGCTGTGAAGGGGACTTGTGTAACAGTGCCATACCCACTGTTCCCAGTGCCATCCTCCTGTTGATATTGTCAGCCATTGTTCCTAGCCATTGCTCCTAGCCCTGTGATAGACTGTCCAGAGTGTACCCCACCCTCACCCAGTGTCAGCTGGGACTGACATTGGGTGGGTTTTGTGCTTTCAACTCATTTTAACTCTTACACTTTTTTATTAGAGGTTACAAAAACAAAATTCCTCAACAGCTTTTGAGGTCCTACCAATAGCCTATTGACTGGATAATTTCATTTTGCATCATTTTTAGCTAAAATGATATTTTTTCAACACCGTTCACAAAACACATAAACATATACTGTTTGTATACAGACAATTTAAGACAATTTACCCCTTGTTTTCCCTGGTAGAGTATACTTTCTTTTAATGCAGTAAAAAATTAAGCGCAAAGACCCTTAACATCATTGCTCACCTTAGAAGTGCGTCCATTTAAACACACTACCACCAGATGGTCACAAGATGGCGCCAATGTAAGGACTTTTCAAAACATACAGTATGTGTTGTGGCTTTGCCTAAGTAGGCTGAATAAATTAGGTAAAGTGACCTTTCAAAAATAATGAAAATTTAAAAAAGTAATTTACATGTCCGTGTGTCTTACTGGGAGGGAAACTAACCACTGTGAAAAATGTGTCATATGTGAATGTACTTAACAATGGACTTATTGAAATTAAACATTACTATTGCAACATTTACAGTCTGAATTGTGTTAAAAACGAGACTATCTGCTACAAAAGATGATCACTTCTTGTCTTTATTCAGCTGTAAATACTCTACATAGTGGTCTCAGGGATAGAGCTCATTTTGGGGCTGACATTATTCAAGTTTCTTGGCAGGAGGCTCTGTGAAAATACGCACACGTTCAAGTTCTGGAGGAGGACTGAGAGGTTGGGCTATAAAAGGAGGGAACTGAAGGTGCTCACATCTTCTCTACCGATCACCTCTTAAAGGGTTGACTAAGTCTGTTTTTCACTGTTCATGATGCGGCTTTATGGAGCACTGATCCTGTTCATGATTCTGTCCACAGGTAAGAACAGCAGCTGCTTTATGTGCTTGGATATTGTAACACAAAGAAATGAAAGTAATCAAGCTACAGAAGTTGTTGTTGAACTTGAAAAAAAGGCAGTGGTGTCCAAAAGTTTTGTCTTTACTACATGAATATATGAATTTCACAATACTTATTTAAAATACTATTAACAGGTTGGAAATATTTACAGTGGTGATTTTGAAAATACTAGAATACTTCCAAAGTGTAGTATAATAATTTCTGTTTTAGAAGGACTTAAATCGGATGGACTATAATTGGAAGTTTGCTCGTGATTTCTCCCAAGTTTCATGTTGTCTTTATTTTCAGATCTGTTGTTGTAGAACACATTTCTGATGATTGTCTTCTTACTGTAGGAAACCAGTCTGAATATGTAGGAATGTTAAAATTTGGAAAACATTTTGATTAGTAAAATTGTGTGCCTTACATTTGCCATATCCTAAACCATGCATGACAGTATTTTGTATTCCTGTACAGCATGTGGACTAAAATGCATCGCGACATGTGACAAAAGTGGCCCTAAAGTCTGCACACGGGTCGCAATTTGTATTGACCCTTTGAATCGCTGTTTCACCCATAAAGGGGAAAGTAAGTTGTCCTACACCACCAGACGTATTTATATCTAATACTGATCACTTCAAAGAGATGATCTGTCAGGCAGGCTCTGAGCTGATATATCGCTGTCCTGAATGTCATTGTGACTCAAAACTGAGGTTGTTCCATCATGTCTTGCAGATGTCACCACTAAGGGCTGTCGGAAAAGTATTAACTGTGGCGGTGATTATCAATGCTGTGAACACGACATGTGCAACAACGCCATACCCACTGGTCCCAGTGTCATCCTCCCACTCATTTCTGCAGCCATCACCACACTCTTTCTCTGAGACTCTGAACCAGCTACAGCTGAGGAATTTACTTTTTTTTCTAACCAAATTTGTATGACTCAGGATTAATAATAGATTAAACCAAATCATTTATTGAATAAAACCACAACATGATTGACTGTTAATTTGTTTAATTTCTAAAGGTTGTTCTTGTTAGGTCCTTAGGTTTTACATTACTCTTTCAAGCTTTGTTATGAAGACATAATTACAAAGTTTAGTGACAAAATAATTGTGAGCAAATCCTGAGGAATATTGAAACAGACCAGCACAGCTTCATGTTTTGGACTTTCTTTGATGTTTTGTCATTCTTCTCTTACTATGCAAAGTGCTCAATGTCTTCCTGGCAGACTTATAGAGAAACTCTACTGTCAAACAGTGAAACAGTACTGTCAAAAAATAAACTCTTCTGAATATTTAAACATTAGTTATGTTTTATTATTTACACAGTTCTCAAAATGCTGAATGTGAAATGTCTGTATCACAACAGAGATTTGCACTATAAAACAAAAATATCACTGAGTCTTTAATTTACCCTCAAAAGCACACAGAACACCATAGATTCAAATGTAGCCACAAATCCGTTAATCTCCTATTAATCTGAAAATGTGAGTAGGGTTAAAGGGTTGAAAGCCCTCGATTTCACTAAGACATTAAGGAGTACATTGTTTCCCCTTGATTTACAAATTTTGAAAGAGTCCCTCAATTATTGATTGTACTGAGAAATACAGAATCGTTTTATTATCTTTAGCTAAATTTGAATATTTCAGGAAACAGTGAGTCTCTGTATACTGGGTGCTCTCGGGTGTTGCACATCTTTCAGGCCACAAGAGTACAGACATACTAACAAGATATCCCAGTCTCAAATTTAACAAATGTGGTAAATGTATCTGCATCTGCTCTGTGATATTTCATTTTGCAAATATCCCTTTTGTCTGGTCTTCAAGCTGTGGTCAACAGTGACTTGCTGCGCCCACAATAGTTGTCCTAACATATACAGCACTGGCAAGGCATAAACATTTGGTGTTTCCCTGTGATAATGTTAAGTGTTCACATACTGTGCACATGCTCAGAGGCTTGTGTAAGGAATGTGAGATACAGTGGGAAAGCAAGGGTCTGCACATTACATGACTGCAGAGTCGTTGAAGCACACAAGATACACCGTAATGAGGACATGTATGTAGAAGCTGAGTCACAGGTGTGGGTTAGCTAACCCTAACCCTGTTCAGACAAGACGTGACCATTCATCCAGTCCCCCCTGACCACCACCACCGCCAACCTCCTGCCGGCACTGGCAGTGAATGCCTAAAGATTAGGAATGATGACGCGTGTAAATGCACATTCAGTTTAGCATCACTGCATTTTTTTTTTTTTTTTTTTTTTTTTACTGAGCATCATAACTGAGTGACTTTCCACCCGCTGTCTATCTGCAGTGACCATCTTACTGCCCCTCCCAAACTAAGTAGCATATCTCTGCTGTCAGTCACCAAAAATACGAGAGTACACTGTTACATAACTTAAAAAGTTTAAGTTTCACACTTTCTGTCCATGGTCTATGCTCTCTGTCTCTCTTTCTCTCTCTCCTCCTAATACTCTCGGTACAGTAATCGTGACAGATGTTCAGTCAACAGAAACAGAGCTAATGAAAGAGCTATCTTACTTTTGAAGTGGAATTACATTAATTAATT